>NC_141550.1:19580000-19880000 GCF_021556685.1 Rattus norvegicus | reverse complement strand
TTTCTTGTTACTGGAGGATGGACTTCTGATTATTCCACCTCCTGACTGGGAGGTGATCAGGTTCCAGACAAGTGACAAGTGTTGCTGGGGGTGGAGCCTGAGAACCCCAGGCCAACACTCCCAGTTTGCTTGCTGTATCTTCTGTAAATCGTTAACTCTTAAGTTTTTCTTTTAATTGTCTTGTACACAGTTCTGGGCAGTCTGGTCCTACCCCCATGTCTGTGGTATTTTAAACCAAGATGAGGCATCTCAGTCTTTTCCTATATAATTTTGGATGTGAGTGTAAAGTCTTTTAAAACAATTCTGTGGTTTGTTAGTTTATTCATAGTTATACAACTGTCACTGTGGTCAATTTTAGAACATTTCAGCACTCCACAAAGGAACTCCACACCAGCATTCACTTCCCACCCACTTCACTGAGTTTCCCAGCCTCTGACAACCACTAATCTTTCCTGACTCAGAGAAGGCCTCCCTCATACTTGAGATAAATGGATTAATAAAATATGTGGCTTTTGTGATGGGCTGGCTTTTCATATAATATAGATGAATCTCACACTGTTCAGTATTCTTAAAGACTTGATCACATTGATAGTGTGAATGTGTCACATGTTTATTCAGTTGTGCTGATTAGTGTTTTGTTTTTTGGTCAATTTCTCACAAACTAGGATTCACAATTCATTCACCTTGCCTCCCCCCCCCCCCTTTTATTATTACACCACTAGAAACTAGACTAGGACACTAGCCATCCTTTGTCACGTGGGTTTATGGACACCTTTTCCCTGTTGTATGCCCTTTATGTGGCAATTGATTGATAGTACTTGTTAGAAAATGCAGTAAATGGTTTGGAAAAGTGCAAATGCACATCTCCACTAAATCTATTAGTGATGGGTTGTTTCCATATTTGGCTTGTAGCCTCCCCTTTCTGATTGGCTGCCACTTTTTAAAATTTTTTTATTCATGTACATTATTAGTGTCTGAGGATGCTGGATCCTCTGGAAGTGGAGTCAGACAGATGTGAACTGCCATGTAGGTGCTGGGAATTGAACCTGAGTCTTTTGGAAGAGCAGTCTCCAGCCCTTCCTCTCCCTAAAAACAGGGTTTCTCTGTGTACCCCTGCTTGTCCTGCAATGCACTTTATAGACCAGGTTGACCTTGGCCTCGGTCCCCTTCCTCTACCTCCCAAGTTCTGGGATTGAAGGTGTGCCTCACTGTACTTGGCTGGCTGTCACTTTTGATTCAGCCATTATTACTTCCTCTGCCCATTTGTGGCTTTTAAAAAAAGATTATGTATATAGAGTTCCGTCTGAATGAACACTTGCACATTAGAAGAGAGCAGTAGATCACATTATAGATGGTTGTGAACTACCATATGATTGCTGAGAATTGAACTCAGGACTTCCGGAAAAGAAGCCAGTGAGTATGCGCTTAAGCTCTGAGCTATCTCCTGCCCGTTTAAATCTACATATTTATGTAGGAGCCCATGTGTTCCTCTTGCTTAGTGGTGGCATTTCATGGTCCATGATGTGGCTCAGATTCCCTACCCTTGCCCCGTAGTAGTAGGTTTTCAAATGAGTGGTTACTTCAGATTTCTGATGTTTCAGGTCTTCCTATATGTGGTTCTACTTTGGGTAAAGGACTGACACACCCACCCCTGAAAACACACACACACACACACACACACACACACACACACACACACACACACACTTTGCCTTATTTTTATCCTTTAATTTTTTAGAGAAGATTTTATTTATTTATTTATGTATGTGAGTACACTACCAGTGTCTTAAGACACAGCAGCAGAGGGCGTTGGATCCCATTACAGATGGTTGTCAGCCACCATGTGGTTGCTGGGAATTGAACTCGACCTCTGAAGAACAGTCAGTGCTCTTAACCACTGAGCCATCTCTCCAGCCTGCCTTATTATTTTTTTAAAGACAGAGTTTCTTTATGTAGCCCTGGGTCTCCTGGAACTTGTTCTGTAGAGCAGGCTGACCCCCAGGGAGATCCTCGTGAATACTGGGATTAAAGGTGTGTGCTATACCTGACTTAAATTTTCTTGGTCCTAGGCTAGCGTCCAGACCTGCTTAGGTGCTGGGATTACAGCACTATTTGTCAATATACTTTGGGGACTAAGAATTAACTATTAAGAAAATCTCCCTGAAAAGTGAGTGAGTGAATGAGTGAGTGAGAGTGTGTGTGTGTGTGTGTGTGTGTGTGTGTGTGTGTGTGTGTGTGTCTGCCTGCCTGCCTGTCTCTCTGTCTCTCTGTCTGTCTGTGTGTGAGTGAAACAGGCACTCTTAGTCCAAGCAGACTTCGATTCACTGTTTTTTGGTGTGGTAGCCTTAAACAGGCCGTTCTGCCTCTACCTCCCAAATGCTGAGATTGTAGGATGTTCAGCCTGGCTTTCTTGCTACTTTCCAGCCAGGTGACATATAAGTGCTTTTCATAATACATGTAACATGATAAATGTGAAAGGAACGATCTTTGAAGAGGAAGCCTGGAACATAATTCTTTAAAATTTTATCTGATGTATGTGGGTGTTTTGCCCGCATGTATGTGTGCCTGGAGACCAGAGGAGGCATGGGATTCCCTGGGACTGAAGTGACAGACATCATTGAGCTTCTATGTGGGTGCTGGGAATTGGAGCCAGGTCCTCTGGAAGAGCAGCCAGTGAGAGCTTAACTACTGAGGCATCTTGTTTTTTGTTCTTGTTTTTTCTCAAATCCTTCTGGTTTGTTAGATTTATTCTTAATGTGATGTGAAGCTGTTTAGATGACATAGTTGTTTATTGCAAGCATGGTTTTTGCCTATTTTTAAGCACTCAGAAACCAAGGCTGGAGGCAACAAAAGGAGTGGGAAATTTGCAGATGACAGGTAAGGTGACCCCCATGAGATTGGGTAGCATTCTGTAAAGGTTGGAGGGTGCTTTGTGTACATAGCGCTAAGGATGTCCACACTTTTCCTCACGATTCCTAATGGATCTGTGTTTGGAAAGTTACATGTTATACAGAGTTGAAGTTCATTGTCAAAATTTCTTTTCCTAATGATGTTGTTAATTAACTTCACTCCCCTTTGTAGTGACTTATTGAGTTCTGTCTGAAGACCATTTACTTAGCTTACATATTGGGTGCCCACTTGAACATAGAGGTTATATGCTCCCTTGGTGTCTAAGGGAGCATATGTCTATATGTCCCTTTGTGTGTCTAAGAAGTTTGTACTTAAAGGTTTGTATTAACTGGATATGTGTTCTGCTGTGCGGCTTTTGTGTGGTGTACCTGTGTATGTAGTTGTATCATCTGGAAAACAGCCTCTACATCCCTCCCACTAAAATTAAAATTGCTTATTAGAGCTAATTTTAGAATTGAGTTAGAACTGCCCTATAATGTAATGCAGAATATTTCCCAATAATGCCTAGGTTAACAATGATAGTCTTGCTGTATTGTGCAAAAAAGGCTTCTGTTCAGACCCAGCTGGGTTTCAGGCTTAATTCATTGCTCTGTGGTGGGATCACCACAGCTGCTGTGGGGCCTTTACAAATGCAAAAAAGCTGTCAGTGTTTGTTTCATCAGCTGCATAAGTGATGAGGCCAAGTTGAGGAATCCATTCCAGTGCGCAGTGTGCAGGCTGTAGCCATTATTGTTTACAGAATTAGTGTGTTGGAGCTTTAAAATAGTGGGCACATCATCTGCCCTTTAAGAGGCCTAAACTAAGGAACCTGGGACAGTTGGTTGTCCTTGTAGTGCTTTTGGGTCCTAGTATAGCTCTTGTCTTTTAAACAGGGCTCTGGTATTAACCTCTTTCGAGGCTGTTAGAGTGTTCAGTTTTTGTCTCAGACTTAAACGGCATTAATCTAGAATTTTGCAATTGACTTCTAAAGTCTTAATCACCTCACAGCTCCAAGTAGGTATGATTGTCAGTTGAAACTTAAATAGTATTCTAGATTTGGCCTTGTGAGATTGAATTTGTGAAATGAGACAGCTTTAGAAATTGCTTTCTCTTCAGCAGTCCAGAAGTTAGGACCACTGTACAGCAGATCCACTGGTTAGGACATTTCTCTTGGTTACATTGTCTTCGAGTAACTATGGGTGCATGTCTAGTTTCTTTGTTTGTTTGTTTTGCTTTTGTTTTTTTTTTTTTTTTTTTTTGGAGTCCTTAGAGACTCAGTACAAGTAGTTTCATTGGTATTTCTTTTCATAGGACAGTGTAGAATCAAATGTTTCTCCTCATCTTCCTGTGCCTCTATCACTTGATGGCCTGAGACTTGCTATGCAGTCTTGATTGGCTTTGGGTTTGAGATTCTCCAGCCTTGTGGTGTTGGATTGACCATAGGACTTCATCTATACATGCCAGACTAACTTTTCATGTACTTCCTGAGTCTTTGTAAATGTTGGAGAGAGTGGCTACTCTGCCCCAACAGTAAGAATATAGCTTTTCAAGCCTCTTAGGCCAGCTAGGATGAATAATTGTGTTTCCATATTTTTTTTTTTTTTTTGGAGCTGGGGACCGAACCCAGGGCCTTGCGCTTCCTAGGCAAGCGCTCTACCACTGAGCTAAATCCCCAGCCCCGTGTTTCCATATTTTAATCCCAGTTGGGAATACCTCAATAGTGCTCACCCATATTCAAGAAGGATGCCACAAACTTTGAGTGGCTCCAAAGGAAAGGTCAGTTATCAAATAACTATCACTCCTGCTTGTCAAATAAAAACTGGGCATGTAGCCATAGTTGTACCCAGGATCTAACCTATTCAGTGGGGTTTCCTACAGTCAAGTGACCCTAACTTCTGGATTCTTGAGCAGAGAGTATCTTAATCTTTTGATTCTAGGAAGTGTTTGAAGCCTAAAAGGACAAATAGTGCTGATGAATTCCATGTGGTGGGCAGGGTTTGGGGACCCTGTCCTTGCTTTCCCTTAAAAAGTATTTCCTTAAAAAATATGGTCTCTGACATGCATATTTTCTTCTCAATCATGGACTACTTCTAACAGAGAACAAATACAAATACTTTTCTAACACCCTCTCTCATGTGCTCACTCTGAAACAGCAGTAAAGCTGCAAACAGTGCTGGCCACATCTCTCCCAGGGGAAGGACTAATTTTACAGGGCCTCAGAAGGGAACAACAGCTTCGTGGTCATTGTTGTGCAGTCCTTGGTTGCACTTCTCTTGCTTGACCTGTTTTTCCTGCTTTGGATGTTTCGATTATATTTTTGGGGTTCAGGGTTCTTATCAAAAGCCCCTACTGCTTTTTTGAGTCATTTTGAAACAAGACATTTTCTTGTGATGGCTTGAAAAGTTGTACATCTTTGATGGGTTAAAACTTCTAGTGAGGTAAGCAAACTGTGTGTGTGTGTGTGTGTGTGTGTGTGTGTATGGTGTGTGTGTGTGTGTGTGTGTGTGTGTGTGTGTGTGTGTGTTTTCATGTTCTGGTAAGTGAGCAGTGTCCTCTTATGAGCACAGGTCTCCCTGGTGGCTTGCTTCTAGAAAATGTGCTACTGTAAATGACAACCCTAGCCCTTGCCAACTTGGCACAGTATCATCCAAGTGTCCATGAAGTTTGTCATCTTTGTCTTAAGTTTTGAAGTGAGACATACATTGCTGAGAGGTTCTCTAAAGCATTTAACTGACTTCCACCTTTAGTAGCTGTTTATTTACAGTTGCTTTGATTGGTGTGATTTACAACTTGTAGGATGGCAAACTTTAATATATATAAATACTCCTTGGCTATAGGCAGAAATGATGGCTATAGGCAGGACTCCGCATATGAACAGTAATACACAGAAGATACTCTTGTTTCCTGTAGGTTACTTCTTTGTTAGATCTCACAGATCCCAAGAAGGCACCTATGCCTTCACTTTTCCCATGTGAAAAAGTTTGAGGTTTGTGGGGAAATGAGGTTTGGGCATGCGTGCAGTCACCTGAAAGGAACCTGAATGTGAGCTTTAAACATTGCAGATGAGCTAATGCTGTTGGTCAGTTTTCTGGTTGTCACAAGATCCCCTGAAGGATCTTCAAATCAGGTGTGCTGCTGAGGTTTCACCTTGGGTGCATTAGTGAGGAGTTTATCAGTGGTCCAGCTGTGCAGCCAGCCCACTAGCTTTCTGCCTCTCCATTTACCTGCACATGTGATTAGGTGGATGTGTATTTCTAGGCTGTGTGTACTATGATAGTAGGACTTGTGCATTTTATTTACATTCTTGAGGGTGTGGATGTATTTCTTGGCTGCAAGAATAAACTGAAATTCACAAAATTCTGTGGGAGAGAGGTAAGTTGCTTCCCTGAGATAGATTGGTAGCCTTTCAGAGTGTTCATTGGCTGAGAAGTTTTAACCTACCTTCTCAGGGGGAATATACAAGTAGAGGGAATATACAATAAAATACAGATCCTCCCTACTGCAGAGAATGTCTTGATAGTTAGTGGGTGCTCATGGGGCACTTGTTTCTAAGGAGCCTTCTTACTAGAAATTAGTGGTGGTTACTTTTTTCCCTCTGGAAAAACCAGCACTTAAAATCCTCTCAGACAACATATCTTGACGTAAATTAGCTTTCTGTAAAAGAATAGAGCTAGGTTTTTTTCTGATAGCTTTCAAAACAACTGCAAAGCTCATCTCTGAACCTTCAGCTGTTGACGGTGGCAGTTATCCTGCTTCTGCTAATAGAAAATAAAAAGTTCATTTGCCACAGTGATTGTCATTTCCTTCTTAGGAGTGCAGCTTAACTCCAGGACTTCATTTAGTCAGAGGAAAATGGTTGCTACCTCCCTGCTAAGCTGCTTTCCTTTATCCAGTTGTCGCAGAAAGACTGTTGGGGAGGCCTGGGGAGATGGGGCGCACATAAAGGAAGACTAAGAAGGGCTGCTGCAGAATGTGTTCTTCTGTCTGAAAGCCTGTGTGGAGAGGGTGGTGGCTTTAGAAAAGGGGGTGAAGTAGGAGGGGGCAGCAGTCGCTGAAGCATGACAAGCTTCCAAAGGCCCCTGGGACTTGAACACAAAAAAGGGAGCTTTTTGCAGCTCTTTCACATGCACACGTCTCCTGCGAGCTCCGTCCATTCTCCCCTGCTGCTTTGTAAATCTCCCAGTTGGAAATTTCTAACATGGGAGAGCTTCTTCCCGAGCTTCACTTGGCAGAATGCTCACATGCAGCTGCAAAGAATTTGCTTTTCCTTTTCACAGCATCTCTCATTTAAAAGCATTAGTGAGACTACAAAACAAAATAAAAACTTGAGGATTTTTCAGAAGTGGAAGCCAAGTTTAATTAAAGTCAAGGAAGTTGGGGGCTATAACTCTTTTGTGAAGCCTCTTAAAGTCAGATGAGAGCGTGTGCCAGTGGAAGGCAAGGTGGGAAATACCCACGGCTGTTCTTCGTTAGGAAATTTAAAGCTGTACTTGCCTGGGGGATGCTTGGGATATCCTAGAAATTATCAAAGGGTATGCTGAGCCATCCGTTATCTGGTCTCAGAATATTTACTAGCGGGTCAGTAGTGCTTTCCCCCTTCTTGTTGGAGGAAGAATATAAAATATTAATATAAAAATATAATGGAATATATAATATAATATATATATATAATATATATTTTATATATATAAACCTGTTAGTGTTTTGGGGCTATTCGAGTTCTCTATTTTGGAAGCCAGTTTCTTCATCTAATAAGAGATGTATATAGTTCATTAAGTCAAAGTATTTTTACTGGACAGGAGGTAGATCTCAGCAGTATTTAGCATGTGTAAGTTCCAGGGTTCAGTTCCTTGAACTACCATCAGTGAAGGCGCCTTTACCAGTCATTTAGCCCTTGGGTCAGTCAGTATCTGGAAATGACTTAGTTGTGTCAGATGCTTGTTATGATCTTATGGGCAGAAGATAAATATCTTGAATATTTGTTGAAATTGCCTAGCGTTTAGTTTTGCCATGAAATTGGTTAGTGTTATTAACATTTCTTTTGTGAGTAATTGGTAGCCAGACACTTGATTTTGCAGAAGGAACTTCAATGTTATGATTATACAATAAGGGAATATTGCCTTCTTTTTGTGTGTAGATAGATCCTCATACCTGAGGAAATTGTTTAGGATTTGTTCAGGGTAATTTTTGGATTCTATATTTGATCCTGTTTGTTAGGAGAACTGATTCCTTTATTCTAGGCAAGCACTGTACCAAGGCACCCCCAGCTCTAGCTTGTGTCTTTGTTGTTAGGTCACTCATTGGGTTTCCATGTTTGCCCCACCAGAACATCTTTGTATTTGTATTTGTTGGGGTTGGCGTTCTTGTATGATCTCTCTCTCTCTCTCTCTCTCTCTCTCTCTCTCTCTCTCTCTCTCTGTAAGGGCATCAAAACCCACATTGGATTGCAAGGCCTAGGGATTGCTTTTGAAGCTTCTTTGGAAGCTTGGTGTCCTAGTTAGTTGTGTGTATTGTGTACATGTAATGTGCTTTTCCTAGCATTCTGTGTGATCTCATTGGACGTATACAATTAGCATCATAAAACTTCCCTCTCCCCGAGACAGTCTGCCAGATACTTGCTATCATGGGTTGAATGTGTGCATTGTAAATACATTACATTTTACCCCTACCTGTTCTTGGTTTAGAATTGTCGTCTCTGACTTACCTATTTCCCTCACATTATTATTAGCCTTGTGGGAACAGGGCTAGGAAAGGGGTTGGTCGCCCTGTGGTGGTTTCTTTCTTCAGTCAGGCACACCAGAAAAGGGCATTGGATCCTATTAACAGTGGTTGTGAGCCACCATGTGGTTGCTGGGAATTGAACTCAGGACCTCTGGGGCAGTTTCTTAATGTGACTGTTCGAGGATTCCTTTGGCTTGGAAACACTAGTGTTTTGGCCATCCCATCCTTACCTTACAAACAAAACTTTTGTCAAGTGCTTAGGATTATCTTTTTAAATTTTTATTTTTTATTTTTTTCACGTGTTTGAGTGTTTTGCCTATGTGAATGTCTATATCACAGGTTTGGTGCCTTAAGAGGCCAGAAAACAGGGTGTTGGATACCCTGGAAATGGAGTTATAGATGGTTCTGAGCCACCATGTAAGTACTGGGAAGGAACTGAATCCAGGTTCCAGATCTGCTATCTCTCAAGTAACTAAATTTGCTTTTATTTCCCGTGATCTTTGTACTTGGGTATATGAGTGCCATTGTGTGTGTGGGGAGATCAGAGGCCAACTTGGGATGTTGATTCCCAACACTATATGGACTCATGCATTAGGTGTGGTAGTGCAAGCACATTAACCCACTGAGCCTCAACTTTTAAAGATTTCACTTGCCTACCTATTTCACATACACAGTGGGTACCCTATATACACTGAAGAGCACAGTGGATGAAGGGTTATAAATAGATGGTTTTTGTACTTAGTTTTCTAAAATTGACCTGCCTTGACCATACAATTTTTATTGATAATGTAATAACTAATGGTTGTGAGACTCTGTGTGTGTGTGTGTGTGTGTGTGTGTGTGAGAGAGAGAGAGAGAAAGAGACACACACACGCACACACGCACACACGCACACACGCACGAGCAAACCCATGTCCAGTACTCTCAAAAGCCAGGAGAAGAGTGTTCTAGATCCTCTGGAACTGGAGTTACTGATGATTGATGAGCTGAACCTGGCAGTTGAACCTGGTCCTCTATAGGAGCAGCCAGTACTTTTAACCACTGAGCGATCTTTCCAGCCCCACAGTTTTGAATCTTTACTCTCAAACTTGCAGCATATCTGAAGATGGTTTTGAACACCTGCCCCTGCTTTCGTGAGCTGGAATTATTTATATAGCATAATGCTCATAATGGTTGTGTTTAAACTAGGCACAGAGAAGCAGCTGGATCTCACCTAGTGAGTTTGTTGGTTTGGTTTACACAGGGCAGGTAGGGACTTGCAAACCCAGCTCCCCCACCAATCCCCCTATTCCAGACAAACAAAACCCTAAACTTATCAGGATACATTTTCTGAAGGGTGATTTTTAGAGCTTGTGTAAATTAGTCAGGGCCTGGGAATTGAGTCCTTAAAGATAATGGTTATTATTTTGATAATATGCTCAAAAAGTAAGTTACTGTTACAAGCTCTTTCTTTTTCTTTTTGTGAAGCATAATCTGATTATGGGACACTGGATGGCCTGGAACTGACAGAGATCCACCTGCCTCTGCTGATGTGTGCTGGCTGGTGCTTGCAGAGGCCAGGAGAGGGCATCAGATGCTCAGGAAGTAGAGCTCCACACAGACACTGGTGACTGCTGTTTGGGTGGCTGGGAGGAGAATCCAGGTCCTCTAGGAACGTCAAGTATTCTTAAGCACAGAGGCAGGCACGTGGCTAGTTATGATTCCTGGCACTCAGGTTGCATTGGCCTAGAGAGAGGCTTCCATTCTTCTGCCTTTCCCAAAACTGCATTCTGTGATTCTATCAGTGAGACCCTTAAAAAGCTGCTGACAATTTCATGGTCTAAAGCTCCACCTGCAGTTAGAAACGTGCCCTGTCTTTCTGTGGGAATCAGGGAGACATGGATTAGCTTTTTGAAATCGTGGTGTCTGGGAGCTGGCATTAGGTTACATGAGCCTTTCAAGTTGTTGCTGGTACTGGATCGCAGGAACCTTTCTAGTGTCTTCTGTGACGGGATCAAAATTTTCTTTTTTTTCCTGGATTGCCTTGCTGGGTTAACTTTGGTTAAT
The DNA here is from genome assembly GCF_021556685.1 of Rattus norvegicus. NCBI lineage: Eukaryota > Metazoa > Chordata > Mammalia > Rodentia > Muridae > Rattus > Rattus norvegicus. The sequence goes on along the minus strand of NC_141550.1, from coordinate 19,869,344 downwards.
AGGCCAGAACACAGAATGTCTGCTTGGGTGCCTGCTCTGAGTTTGAACCACCCCAGGACTTGGGACAGTAGGGAGGCTGCCCCCTTGGGGTGACAGGTGACGAGAAGAAAACTTTACCCAGAAAGAAGTATCATTCTTGTTTGTGATCCCCTTCCACTGCATGTGTGCGTGTGTTGTGTGGGAGGGGTTGGTATACCCGTGCAAGCCAGAGACCAACAGTGGTTGAGTGTCTCTAGCCATCAGTTTTATTTTTAGAGATTATTCCCTCATTGATCTTAGAGCTCATTTAGTAAGACTGGCTTGCCCGCCAGTTGAAATACTTTGCCCCAGTTTCTCCCCAGCACCTTAGTTACAGATAGATGCCCCACAGTGTTCAGCCTACGTGGGCACTGGGGATCTGAACTCAGATCCTTCTCACACTTTCAAAGCAAGAACTTTACTGACTGAGCCCTCCCCTCCCAGTTCTGAACACACAGCTGTTTGTGGCAAATTTACCTAAACACAGCTTCTTCATTAGACACTGATACCTGTTAATTTAAAATCACTGTAATAATTGGAAGCAGCTGCTGTTTCCCTGCTGACTAGGTGTTGGAGTCAGATGCTTTTGAATTAGCTGGACTTGGACTGTTCTATTTTAATTAAAGTCCCATTTTATCACCTTCTACTGCAGTCTTTGCCTCTCCAGTGACCTGGATTCTACAGTAATAGATTGGAATTACATGGATATCTCAGTAGGAAGGTATATAATCTAAGTTCAAGGTCTTGCAGTTGATGTTCTTATTAAATAGTGAATATAATAGCATGGTGATTCTCTTCTTATTCTCTGAACCTTGATTATATAGGAGGGGAACTTCTTTCCATTTAGCAAAGTTGTCCTCTTTGGGGACAATGGTGTATTAACCTAATTGCTTGTATCACTGCTACCGGGGAAGTCACTGTGAAACAGGACAAACGATTTCCTGCTATTTTTTGTCTGATAGAATTTGCAAATTAAGTTATGAATTATGGGGTGTAGGGGTGGTGGGGATATTAAATGGAGAAAACCCCCTCTTATAGAGAAGCGGCTGTTGAGAGTTTGTGTTGAGTCACCTGTTTACCCAGCAGTTAGGACTGCTTTAATTTTGGGAGAGAAACTCAAATGGGAATTTGCTTGCGCTCTTCTCCATGACACTAGCAGGGGAAGAGATCTAATGCTTTTTCTCCCTTTTTGGTTTAAGAACCTAGCCTGGATTCAAGTTTGAGCAAATGGTTCTGGTTTTGTTTTTCCTTTGCTCTTGAGTGTTGGTTGGGTTTTGCTTTTGCAGACTTGTAGACAGTCAGGGCAGTCCAGATACATCAGGTTCTATGTGGTGTTTAGACATGAAGCATTTTCTGTGCTTTTTGAGACTTGGTTTCTGTCCCTGAGCATCAAGGGTTCTAGAGAGAGCAGGTCTGTCTCTTATGGTTTGGCACACTGCTTTATACTGAGCTGGAGACGTTCTGAGCCCTGCACAGTGCTCAGCAAAAGTTGCTCAAGGGTGAACAGATGATTGTTATGTTTAAGTAGAGGTGTGGCTTGTGCTCTGTGGAACTCTGTTTTAAATCTAAATGAGCAGTCCTCTGGGACTCAGGGGTCAGGAGGTCAGAAAGACACTACAGTAAAAGTACCCGTACAGGTCTGTCCAGTGCTCCACACAGTAGACTTTTGTAGTCCATACTCTAGCACCATAGAAAACAGCAGTAAAAACCTGGGCAAAGGGAGCGAAAAGAGAAAGCCCCATTATGACACTGCAGCGGGCCAGTGAAAGAAACAGTGTACAGACCATGGCATGAGGGAGAGAGCCTGGGGTCACGTGACTCTAGGAGCGATTGGGTGGAAGTCAGTCAAACCTTTGTGCATGTAGAGCTCTACCTTGGGACTTGAATGTAGACCTCCCTGAATGGCCTTAGATTTTCATGTGGAATTGACCATGCAGTGGGCTTGGTAGGGTGGAAAACAGTCGAAGGTGTTTAAACTGTAGTTTAGAGAGGGCCTTGAATAAAGAAAGGCACCCTAGAGTAAGGATCACAGACTTGCTTTTTTCTGGGAAGAATGCCACCCCACTGAAGTGCAGACAGGATGTTTCTAGAGTCATTCTAGGAATGTATGGCTGGAACTAGAATTCACCCTGTGGTGTCTGTTTTCTTTTATTTATTTTTAATTTTTTTTATAATCTTAGGACCACACAAATAAAGGGGGTAAAGCCATGCCAAGGAAGAAACAGCAGAAATCTTAAATCTTGGAAAGAAAGATGAAGTGTGAAGAAAAATGCTTTAATTCAACCCCCCTCCCCCCATGAACAATACAAAACTATTCTACATTCACAATGTAATCAATCTGTCTGTCTGTCCTAGCTCGTTATGTGGCTCTGGTTGTCCTGGAACTATATAGACCAGGATTACAAGAAAGTTCTGAAATTAAAGGCACGAGCTACCTATTTATTATTATGGACAGTAGCCACCTTTTCTCCCCTTCATCCATTTTGAACACTTTAGCTGTGGCCCTAAATGTTTTTATTTCCTGGCACAAATACAGGAAGTTCTCTAGTTATACAGACTTAGCATTTCAAGTTCCTGGTCCTGGGATGTGTGTATACACGTCAACATTAGCAACCACCAGAATGACTTCTGAAATTTTTGAGCACTTGAATCCTGCCAGGTAATACACATTCTTGCCAACCATGCGCGCATGGGGTGTGTGTGTGCGCGCGCGCGCGCGCGTGTGCGCACGGCTGTGTACATGTATGTGTACATGTATGTGTACATGTACACATAAATTTGTTAGAGATGGGTACTGCTTTGTAATCCTGGGTTTCCTTGAACTTGCTTCTTGAGATTACAGGAGTGCCACCTCCATCCAGTGGAGTACCTCCCATTTTCTTTCTTTTTTTTTTTTTTTAAAGATTTATTTTATTTATTATATATAAGTACACTGTAGCTGTCTCCAGATACACCAGAAGGGGGCATCAGATCTCTTTACAGATGGTTGTGAGCCACCATGTGGTTGCTGGGAATTGAACTCATGACCTCTGGAAGAGCAGTCGGGTGCTCTTAACCACTGAGCCATCTCTCCAGCCCATACCTCCCATTTTCTATGGTACTCTGGGGTGAAGTCATGAATGTTTATTTATATAGGGTTTATATTCATTGAAAATTTAAGAAAACATCACTTGCACTGATGCACTGCCTAAGACACTACTACTTGTGCAACAGTTTCCTACCCCTTTGTGTATGTCTGTGCGTCAATGTCATGCATGCAGAGGAGGAAACCAGACTTTCGGGAGCCAGGGTTAAAGTTGACTAGCTGCGGTGTGGGTGCTGGGACTTATTTATGCACACCAGCACACATCCACCTGCTTCTTGTAGACCAGACCAAACTCAGTCACACAGATCTTCCTGCTCTGCCTCCTCCCGAGTGATGCGATCAAAGGCACAAATCACCATGCTCCACTGGAGTACTCCACCCCCCCCCCCCCCCCATGTCAGTCTCAGCTGCAGCAGTGCCGAGTCCGACTGCTTAAATTCAATTCAGAGTTGAGAAACTAGATCCTCCTTTAGAAGAAGAAGAAAACCTCACATTTCCACTTCAGGAAAAAAAAGATTTAGGTTTTAGATACTCTTGTTCTACAGGGTTTTTCCTGTTTTTGTCTTGTATGTTAAATATGATCAGAAAAGATCAATCTAAGATACCAGTTAAGGGAACACGCATGCTATTCATTCACAGTCTTCCTGGTGGGGATAGTGATACTCTTTGACGTTGTGTTGAATGCAGTCTTCTCAGTCATAAAAATGGCCAATCATGGTGACACCTTAGTACTTGTGCATTACCAGGTAGAAAAATCCAAGTCCTCTCGTAGAATGGTGCTGAGGAAGTGGTGTTCTCATGTTGCTCTTGGTTAGCTGTAATGGGTTTGTCAGTGTTGCTGAACTGTCCGTGTTTAGAAAAAGGGAGGAAGAGTAGCACACAAATACGGATTTGGGAGGCTCTTTTGCTTTCTAATTTCTACTGCACAGACAGCTTGGGTGCATGGTTTATAAACCAGTAATTATTCCATTAAGTAAACTTTTTGTTTGTTTTTGTTCATTTGTTTTTTGCACACAATTTATCTGTCCTGGACCAGGCTAGCCCAAACTCACAGAGATTTTCTGTACCTGGGATTGCAGGGGTTTGCTGCCACCGCCTGACTAACTTCTCTATTTGGTTTCCTAGTAAAGGTTTCTGGTTTGGCACATACCCTAGTAAGGACTGCTGGTATGCCCCAGCCTTGGTGTTGTTTTGTGTGTGTGTGTGTGTGTGTGTGTGTGTGTGTGTGTGTGTGTGTGTGTGTGTTTCTCTCGGAGCTGGGGACCGAACCCAGGACCTTGTGCTTGCTAGGCAAGCGCTCTACCACTGAGCCAAATCCCCAACCCCTGGTGCTGTTTTAAGAAGCTTAATTCATTTGATGTGGCTTTGTATAAAAGAAAACAGTTGTTAGTTCATTATGAAATGAGTTGAGTTCAATATCAAATACTCTGTTCTCCACTCCTTCCTCGAGTAAGACCTCAGTTTGCCTAGCCTTCTCTATTCCCCAGTCGAGTGAGGAGTGTGCTCACAGGTCTTTGTTTTGGAGATATCCTCAATTTCAGATCTCTTCCTGCTCCTGTCTTCCAGGGGCGTGCTCCACTAGACCCAACAGAAGCAGCTTGTCTTTGTGGATGCACACGCACACCCATGCACACGTCTGTCTGGAATTGTAGGGCATTGGTCTGTTTTAGCTGTGTCTTGAGACCTCTTCATGTCATTTTTTCCTGCTTTTGAGTTTTTTTTTTTTTTCTCAATAGAAGAAGGTTTAGGCAGTCTACACATTCACCAACTTCTCTTAATTTTTTAAAAGGAAGGTTTGCCTTGTGTAGCTCTGAATGGTGCAGAACTCCCTATGTGTATGAGGACTTGAACTCACAGGACATTGTTGCCTGCCTTGGCCACTTGAATGTAAGGCATGACCATGGTTGGCCCAGTGTTCTTTTTCCTCCTTGTTAGCATCTACTGTTTTACAGCTTTTTCAGAAAATAGTTTCAATACCTGTGTGAGTTCACATAAGGGTATCACAGTGCATATGTATGGTCAGTTCTGCGTCAGTTCTCTTTTACCTGTCATTTTTGGGGAATCAGACTCAGGTTGTCAGGCTTGGAAGCAAGCACTCTTTCCTGCTTAGCTACCTCGATGGCCCGGTTTTGTGTTTCTGGAGACAGGGCTTTATGTAGCCAAGCCATAACCCTTTATTCTTCTGCCTGTGCCTCTGGAATGCTGGCATTGTAGATATTCAACAGTATACACATTGACAACCATCTTTATGCTGAATACAGTTTCAAATAGATTCTTACATTTTCAATAGTTTAAAAAAATTTCATTGCTTTTGTCTTTGCGCATGGCTGCTGTATATAATAAATATATAATAAAATATTCCTTAGAGAATTTGTCCTACTTTTTCCTATTTGTGTAGACCGCACCCTTCAAGGGGTCGGTCGGTCCTTCCTTCCTTCCTTCCTTCCTTCCTTCCTTCCTTCCTTCCATACAGGGTCTCACTATGTAGCCCCAACTAGTAGCTGGGTGGGCAGAACGTAGCTAGCACACTAAGACTTGGGGGTGCTTCCTCAGCAAGTACTTGGGGGTCTGGTGGAGCCTCTTGAGTATTGGCTCAGAGCTCCACTCATGTGCCATACTTGGTGAAGTCTTCTTTATGTGTTGTATGTAGCTCGCTCTGTCTGTCTGTCTGTCTGTCTATCTATCTAATCTATCTATCTATCGGCTTAATTCTGTGCTCAGCTATATGTACAAAGTATGCTTAGCATGAACAGAACCCTGGGTTTGGACCCCAGTACTGATTCCAATCCCCTAAACAAAACTCTTCCTTTACCTGTGATATTTCAGAACAATCACACTTATGGCCGCTGCTGTTAACCTAACCTTTCTTGTCTTTTTTTAAAATTTGCCATTTACTGTTAGTTTATTTTCATCATGTGATTAATTATAATACAGATTGTCATATGGTGCTGTCCTCCAAGCATAACTGCTACCATCTTCATCAGAGCAGGTCTACTGCTCGAAGAGAATTTCAGAATCTGGGTACTGATTCATAGGGGTGTGTGTGTGTGTGTGTGTGTATCACTGGATCCTCCTCACCTAGCCTCTCATACTCCTGCATTTTCTATCTTGCTGTATCTAATTTTGTCCTAATTGTTCATTCTTCAATGTCTAAGGAGGGGCTGTGCTTTGGAGTGGCTCAGAGTCCTTCGTAACCTCTCACTCATGCTCTGTAAGGGAGCCCATTAAACTCAATGGTTTTCCAAGTTGGACCCCAGTTGAGGCACGTTGGTATTGGTGCCCTAAGGGAAGGTTCCACAACATAAACGTATTACCTGGACTTAGTGTGAAGTAGAGCTAAGCATCTCTCCATAGAGGATGCTGTTACTTTCATGTGTGGACTTGGGGATTGCTTTGATCCCTCAGAAGCCCTTTTTAGTTCTCGAAGTTCTTTTCTGGTACATGATGCCATGAAGGACAAGATTCTAGGATATTTGTGATTTTTCACTGTGGCCTTCGGGGTGGAGCAGGGCTGTGTATAAAGTCTCAGTTGCTGCGCCTTCCTGCATACAGCACACACGATTTCTAGCTCTTCAAAGTACATCTTACGGCAGCAAAACAATGCCTTTTTAAAAAAAATTATTTATTATGTAACTATACTGTAGTTGTCTTCATACACACCAGAAGAGGGCATCAGATCTCATTACAGATGGTTGTGAGCCACCATGGGTTGTGGGACTTGAACTCAGGACCTCTATCTACAAGAACAGTCAGTGCTCTTAACCACTGAGCCATCTCTCAGAGGTTAAGCAAAACATTTATTTATTTATTTATTTATTTATTTATTTATGCAATTCATAAGCCTTTTAGATTGTTTGTAAAGGATTTTTTTTTTTTTTTGTTCTTTTTTTCGGAGCTGGGGACCGAACCCAGGGCCTTGCGCTTCCTAGGTAAGCGCTCTACCACTGAGCTAAATCCCCAGCCCGTAAAGGATTTTTTTAGTCATAAAATATATGTTGGACTTCAGGCATACGTTAAAACACTCTTAAATGAACAGGAAGAAGGTGGACACTATTTGACCCATTATCTCTGAGCAAGAAATTTCAGGGTCTCACATTCTAGGGTTTCATAATGTAGCCTAGATCACAGGTGACCTTCCTGCTTTAGCTTCCTTCCTGTAAGTGCTTAAGCTGAACTTAAGACCTGTGAAGGTCTGCTTAGATGGCTCAGCCAGTGAAGGAAGCTACTGTACAAGCATGAGAAATAGAATTGGAACCTCTAGTACCCGTGGACAAAAAGCTAAAAATCTGAGCCTGGTAGGGCACTCCTGTATTTTAATTGTAGAGATTCAGAAGGAGTCCACATTTGTTTGTTGGATGGTCAGTCTATAGCTCAGTCTATAAAGCAAGTTTCAGGACAGCCAAGCCCATTCTCAAACAACAACAACAACAACAACAACAACAAAATACTATTTTTGTGCACATGTATATATCATATGCACACAGGAGGCCTTATCTTTTGCTAAACAGAAGATATCTGATCCCCTGGAACCAGAGTTAAAGGTGATTATGAGTAATCATGGGGGTGTTGGGTGCTTAGACTGATCCTTCTTTCCAGTCCCAGTCTTTACCAGTTTTAGGTCACTGAGTACTTTGCCCTGGTTATATGTGTCATGGCATCTGGCTTCTTCTTATGACGGGTGAGGAGGCAAGCCTTTCCCCACATGAGGCCAGTGCTTCTGGGTCTTCTGTCTAGCCAGACTCCATGGTGTGGAGTACCAAGGTAAGTTGTCTGTTTACTGCATACCAAGATGTAATAGGCACTTGTATTTCTCACACTTACATGTGATCAGAAAGACGATGCTGAACCACTTAGGGAGATTTTTCTTGGGGGAAGTCCACTTCATTCAAGGAATGAGTAGAAGCTAGCTAAAAGGGGTCAGAATAAACACTAAAGGGAGAAGGGAGAGAAAGGAGAGGACAAGGTTCTAGAGCAAGCAGTACGTTGCCTAGGTCTCCAGCTGACCCTCCAGCATGTACAGTTGTGGTGGTGAATGAACACTGCAGGGGGACACCTTCATTGAGGACCTCAACCTGATGCTTGCTTTGGAGCGTGGTTTTGCTTGCTGCGTGTTCCTGATGGTCTGTAATAAGGATCTTGAAGTTTGTAGACGCTCTGGGCTTGGAATTGAAGCTTAAGGTAGTCTACCTTGAGAGGTGACAATTGGTTTCTGCTCAGTTAGGCCTGTATAACATGTCATTTGATCTTGGTTCCTTTCTTTAGCGTGGGGCTGAGATGGCCTTGCTGCAGTTCCCAGAGCAATTACTTAGCCAGAAACTATTGAGGCCGCTGCTGTCTACTTACTTCAAAGGAGCGAGGTTTAGGTCTGGCTATTTTGCCTCATTTTCTTGTTGTGCTTGCCTTAAGGAAAATTTTGCCTCCTTTGCTCACTGTCTCTGAAGGTGATGGGCACCCTGCTTGTCCCTCTGAGCATGGGCTTCTGAGAACCTGTTGTTTCTAACGACCTCTTCTACCCTAGCATGCTCAGCTGTCTCTAGTCTTTTTTATGACTGACCAAAATGGGGTTCTATATATGTCCTAAATACTAGTGAGACTAAATCAGACACACTGGAGTGTGTTTTTGTCCCTGCGTGTGGTTGGTGTGGTGTGGTGATCTGCAGGCTGGAAGTCTGTCAGTAGTGAGAGTTGGATGATGATTTTTCTATCCACATTTTGTTCATTTGTTCAGGGTTTTCCAGCCAGTCCTCCACTGGCAATTCTCCTGCCTCACTTCACAGATGCCAGGGTCATAGGAGTGCTGCCACGTCCACATTGTTGTTAACTCTGACCACTGCACATTTCATTTCCTTTGTAAGCATTTAAGAAACTTCCCTGTAAAGGCAAGCAAGAAATTTGTGCAGTGTGTTTGGTGAATACCTCCTTCTGCCTCATAGTTCTGCACCTGGCATTCCACTGTGATTGGATGAGTGTAGAGGAAGCTTTTTTTTTTTTTTTTGCTTGGGAAACTTCTTATTTCCATCTTTCTGGTAGCTCATTCATAAACTACACTTGTAATTCATGAGCTCTGAAGTTGTCTTCAACTCTCTGCAGCCAGGAGAGTAATGAAAGTTTAAAATTAAAACTGTTGCCAGGCTTGGTGGCACACAGCCTTGAATCCTAGTGTTCATTGTTGAGGTGGATCTTTGAGAGTCAGAGGTAAGTAGATCTTTGGGAGTGAAGGGTAGCCTAGTCTACCCACCTAGCCTTTTGCAGGCCACCTGTTGCAAGCACCAAATTTGCGCACTTTGGACTATTTCAAGATGAAATGTCTTAATTACTAGATGATAGAGCCTCTTTGAAATGCCCATGTGCATCCTTCCAAGTTAGAGCTGTTGTGCATATATTCATACATATGCAAGTGGTTGTGTACATATGCATATGTATACATGTAAGAGTGGGTAGAGTAGTAAGAGTTACTAGCCCTTTTATTCATTTATATACAGATGTTGAGATTCATTAATCATGAGGACTTTGGTTTTGCTCTTTTTTCTTTACATTTTAGGCTTTATGTTGCCTTCATTTTTTTTTCTGTTTTGTTTTTTGTTTTTTAAAACTTTTCATGAGATCATATATCATTTCTCCCTTCTCACTCCTCTCCAAAGTACTTTTAAACTTGTGTGTGTTTAGCTTGAATGCTTATATGGGTACCACACGCATGTTTGGCCCCTGCAGAGTCTAGATAATGGAGTCCGATCCCTTGTAACTGAAGTTATGGACAGTTCTGATCCATTGTGCGGGTGATGGTAACAGATCGCAAGGTCCTCTGCAGGGGAAATGTGCACTTTTAACCACTGATCCATATCTTCAGTCCCATATTATTTTTTTCCTTTTAAAAAAGATACTTGCCGGGGTTGGGGATTTAGCTCAGTGGTAGAGCGCTTGCCTAGGAAGCGCAAGGCCCTGGGTTCAATCCCCAGCTCCGAAAAAAAAAGAACCAAAAAAAAAAAAAAAAAGATACTTGCCTTCATGTATGTAAATGTACTGCAGTCATTTGCTTTCAGAGCCTGGAAGAGGGGATCTGCTCTCAAACTGGAGGACACACGTTTAGTTGTAAACTTACCATGTGGGTGGTGGGAACCGAGTTCCCCAGGTCTTCTAAAAAGATCAGTAAGTGCTCTTAACAGTTGAGTCATCTCTCTATAGACTCAAAACTTGAAGTCCTTAATTCGGCATCAGCTTTTAGAGATTGTCAGTTGTCACTAGATAGCTGTTTTACCAAGTTAGTTTTGGCAGGCAGGAAGCAAATATTGGCAAGAAGACTTAGAGAATTTGGTAAGGTTCTGTTAAATAGTCTGCATACACAGTACTCAAGCATTTAAACATTTGAAGCAGTGGATAGATGTAGCGGGCTTTGGAAACTTGTAATTACTGAAATCTCAGGCATTAAATATTCCAAAGGAACAGCCTGGGGCACGAAAGGAGGGAAAGGAACAAAATGATAGATAGGGCTTTACTCAGGTCAGCATATTGGAAGTTGAACGTCTTTCTTCTCTTAGCCTCCAACTAACTCCCTTCCATTTTTCTCAGAGTATAGTGAGAGGATCAGCACTTTCAGAAGTGGTGTGCATTAATTACAGAAATTTCTCATTCTGTCAAGAACTCTACACATTTGGCTTTGGATCAGCCAGCAGCATTGTGTTCCATAGATATTTACTGCATCTCATTTACGATACTATTTTTAAAAAACTTTCTCATTCAGATCTCATCTTAGTAACTGGAAGTGACATTTACTTATTGACAGTGTAGGGCAAATTACAGCAATGGGTACTTTTACAGCAAGCCTCTTTAATAATTTTAGATGCATATTGATGGCCATATGTTACTTCTTTATGAAATTAACTCCGCTGTTAGTAAGTCCTTATATCTCTGTGGACCGATGCAGTTCTTTCCAGTGGTTCTCCACAGGAAGAATGAAGGAACTTTGAATATCCTTTATTCCAAAATATAAAGCTTGCCTTGTGGCTGTGATGATGAACTTGCTTTTGACTTACATTTGTGAAGTAGTGAAAACAATTAAAATAATTATAAAATACTTATTTTATGTGTTAAGGTTTTGTCTGCCTAAGTGCACCACATGCCCTTATGGCACTGCTAGAAATGACACTAAGGCTTTGTTTTGTGTTTTGTGTGTTTTTTGTTTTGTTGTTGTTTTTAAAAGACAGTATTTTTCTGTGTAGCTTTGGCTGTCCTGCAACTCTGTAAACCAGGCTGGCCTTGAACTCATATTCACCTGTCTCTGCCCCCCCAAGTACTGTGGTTAAAGGTGTGTGCCACGACTGCTTGGCTTGTTTGGTTTTTAAGGCAAACACTGTTATCATATGAGTAAGCCACACTGGCTGACCAGTGTAGGGCGTCTACCTGCTGGATAGTAGCTTCACGTGAGTAGTGCATGTTCTCTTTAGCCTTGGCAGTGTTTCAGTGGCGCGTTACAGTGTGGTCACTTTTCATGGTTTTTTTCTCATTCTTTTCTTCACTTGGCAGTTTTATTTGATCTGTTTGGTGATTACTTTTAGTAAGAATTCATTATATAGTTGGCATGGTGGTATTTTTAGTTCCAGGCAGAGGCCATTGGATATCTGAGTTCTACATATTGAGTCAGAGATACAAAGTGAGTCTAGAGTGCCTGCCCCCCAATTCCTTATTTATCTGGACAGGGCTGTCCATTGTCCAGAATGGCCAGTTTTAAGGTAAAGATACCATGTAATGTATTTAATATATATTCAACTGTTAGAGTAGAATATTTAGGTCTTAAAAGTACCGAGGGGATTTCAGTTAGTTGTTTATATCAGGAGTGTAAGTAACAGATAAGTTACTTACTGATTCAGTTAGTTATTTATGTCAGGAGTATACGTAACAGATAAGTTACTGGCTCATTCTTACAGACCGTCAGGCACAGTTTGTTGCTTTAGTCTCTCAGTTCTGCTTGCCTTATGCCTACGAGGCAGGAGTGTGCTTTAAGCATAACACTTGATAGTTTATATCACTTGGGGATCTTGTGCAATTGTTCTTTCTGGTTTGGTATTTGACATAGGGCCCCACTGGTTGCCTTCTTTCAAGCGAGTTCCCAGGTGGCATTGATGAGTCCCATCTGTGTGGCAAGGCCATATGTGGAAATGCTGTGGAAGCAGTGGAAATGGTTCTCTCATCACTGGTGGTTTATTGTCTCTCAAGGCTGTTGGACACCTGGGACTTGGTACATTTCTCAGTGTCTGATAACCCACAGGGCGTGATGATTCTCTAGTCTGCCACTTCTGTTGCTTTGTCCTGTACAAATTTAGTAATATTAAATGTGTTCACATTCATTATGTAAATGAGACCTAAGAAGACTTGCCCCTCTGTTCTTTAAATAATATTAAAATTTTTTGGGCTGGAGAGATGGCTCAGTGGTTAAGAGCACTGACTGCTCTTCCAAAGGACCTGAGTTCAATTCCCAGCAACCACATGGTGGCTCACAACCATCTGTAATGAGATCCGTTGCCCTCTTCTGGTCTGACAGTGACAGTGTACTCACATACATGGAATAAATAAATAAATCTTTAAAAAAAATTTTTTTAAGGAGTTGATCTATTTGTCATTTTCTTTTATTTATATATTTATTATATATAAGTACACTTTCTTCAGATGCACAAGAAGAAGGCATCGGATCTCTTAACAGATGGTTGTGAGCCACCATGTGGTTGCTGGGAATTGAACTCAGGACCTCTGGAAGAGCAGTGCAGTGCTCTTAACCACTCAGCCATCTTTCCACAGCCCTGTATGTCATTTTCTTAAGTAGATTGAGTATAAATTAAGGAAAAGTGAGAAAACAGTGGGAGGACCTGAAATACAGCTTCTGTTTCCCTCTTTAATTTTTTATGTACACACCAGAAGTGGGCATCAGATCCCATCACAAATGTTTGTCAGCCACCATGTGGTTGCTGAGGATTGAACTCAGGACCTCTGGAAGAGCAGTCAGTGCTCTTAACCACTGAGCCATCTCTCCAGCACCTTCCCCCTTTAATTTTTTTATTCATTGTTATTGTTACTCTTGTTGGGTGTGTGAGGGCTTCCCCCCACCCCCAAACTCCCTCTATAGACCAGGCTGGCCTCGAACTCATACTCAGAGATTCTGCCTGCCACCGCTTCCCAAGTGCTGGGATTAAATATGTGTGCCACCACTGCCTGGCTTGCTTTTACTTTTTAATGCTAGAAATTTAAAGCTTCAGATTATTGACTCTACCAGTTCATTCCATTCTTCATCCTTTCCTACAGTTCCATTCAAATAATGTTAGTTCCCTTTTCTGAGTGATCAAAAAAGCATCTTATTTCACTTTACAACACAGGCAGAGAGGACTTAGCAAAAGAGTTTAGTGGTTCTTGACTTGGACTGTTCTGGTCTTGGAGAACTCTGCTAATCTCAATATGATGTGAGAAACTTCAGAGGGCTCCCTCTTCTGAGGGTGCTCGGGTATCGTTTATTTATTGTACACGTCTGCATTCTGATTTTTTTAAAAGGGAAATATTTATAGTATTTGTTGTTGTAAGATTGACTGCAACCTTTTCAGGCCTAATTGTGGGACAGGTCTGTTTCTGAAATAACAAGTTTTGACAGGCTATTCCAGTTGTTACTCTTACTCAGGATTTATAATTTCTTGAAGCTTTGCTGGCACAAAGCTGGCGCGAACTCTGTCTCACAGGTAGATTGTTTTATTCAGGGTGACAGCCATGAGGTATGTTCTGTATCTTGGACTTCTGTATGAACCCAGGATACAAGGACTCCTTTTCTAGGATTGCCGTTCCAGTCACTGGCTTGGCCTCACCGTCAGGTCATGGTTGTTGGGTTGTGCACATTTTATGAAGAGGACGCTGTTTAGAATTCTCTGGACAATATTAGGGTTGTTTCTTTAGAGGTGTCAGATAGTTTGGAACTGTAGTTACAGGCATTTGTGAGCCACTTGCTGTGAATGCTAGAAACCAGATTCAGGTCTTCTGCAAGCTCAGTGCATGCATTTACCCACCAAGCTGTCTAACTCCCAGACCTGACTGGATCCCCCCCCCCCCCCCCCCGAAAAAAAATCCTATCAGATTATGTAGCCTTGCTTGACAGACATTATTTTATGTTTTCTTAATTCTTTTTTTCGGAGCTGGGGACCGAACCCAGGGCCTTGTGCTTGCTAGGCAAGTGCTCTACCACTGAGCTAAATCCCCAACCCCCATTATTTTCTTAATATTCACCCCAACCTCCCTTTTAAATCCTCTTTGAGGCTAAAGAGATAGTCTATTGTTTAAGGACACTTCCCCTTTCACAGAAGGTCCACATTCAGTTCCTATAGCCACCTGTAATTAAAATTTCAGAAATTTATATTCTTACTGTCTTCTGGCCTTTGTAGGCACCAGGTGTGAATGTGACGCACCTATACACATGCAAATAAATACATAGACACAAAATGTAAATAGTTTTAAAAGCCCCTTGTGCTGGCATGGGATTTTAGGTGATTGCTGAAATGTATCTGCATTGTATTGTGAGATTTAAACTATTAATTTCATAAGTGACAACCTTTGTAGATTCTTTTATGTTTGTTCTCTTTGTATTTTAAAAATAACCTGTTCAGAGCACACATGTCTCCTGGTTTCTTTGTGTAGCCTTAGTTGTCCTGGAGCTAGCTCACTGTGAAGAAAACGCCACAATTGAACTTGGAGATAAATCAGGCTGCTTCTGCATGATGTTTTTAAGATGCGCTCTTAAAAACTTGCATTTGAAAATACAAATGAATTAGGAATGCCACTTTGAAAAGCAAGATGCTTTAGAGAGTTATCAATTAGCAAAGTTTTTGATAGACAAGAGAACTCCTCGAGCTAGATTATCTGTGGTTTGGACCTCTCTGGCTTGTATTTTCGTTTTAACTGTGCAATGATCATTCATGATAAAAGGATGAAATCTGTTCCTGTGTGTAAACTGTTTGGGAATGCTATATAGCTGTAGATGCCGATCACAACATCTTTGTAAGCAGCACTACATGTTTAAAGAACTAGAGAGCAAGGCCATGGCAGTTAGGGCCTTAACAAAGGTTACTGAGCCAGACAAAGTGGCTCATGCTTTAATTCTGGCACTCGGAGGAAGAGGCAGTTGAATCTCTGTGAGTTTGAGTCCAGCATAGCCTACAGAGTGAGTTCCAGGACAACCAGGGCTTGTGCAGAGAAACCCTGTCTTGAAGAGGTTGGTAGATGGGGCTGCAGACATGACTCAAGTGAAGCACTGGCTTCCCTTTGAGAGGACTCTGATTAGGTTTAGTATTTACTTACATGGTGACACACAACCATCTTTACCTCAGTTCGTAGGAGTCCAACAAATGTGTGCACACAAATACATTGAGATCAAACACATACAATTAAAGACATACGAGTCTCCCAGAGGACCATAGTACACATGCCCAAATAGACATAAGACATAAAGTAACTCATGACCAGAGGTTGATGGAAATCCAGAAAGGAAATTCTTCTTCTCTCTTCCTGAGTACATTAACAATACGGTTGATCTGATGAGTTTTTAAAACAGAGGACTGTAGGACTAAGCTGATGTTTCATTGGCATCATTTATGCTTAGGGGAAATTATTGTATTTTGGATGTAGTGGGAACATGGAGTCAGATGCTTCTTATTTTGAGAATACTGGAGTTGTATTCAGAATGGCATGTCCCAAATGACAAAACCTGGTGTTTAATTACCATTTGGTGAAATTGCGGGGTTTTTTTTTTTCTTAATATATATATCATTTTGTGAGGAATAAATGTGCTGGGTGCTTGGCTGAAAGTTTAATCAGTGCTTTCCTAAGGTTTACTTGAAGGCTGCTGTATATTGTGGAATTTTCCTCCAGGGTTGAAATAGTATTATTTGAATACAAGTAAACTTTATGGTTGACTGACTTCCTGTGAATCTGTCCTAGTTTAATTCTTGTCAACATTTCTCCCTCCTCAGCATGAATAATATTTGGAGCAACTCTAGGGTAGATCTTGGGTAGTTCTTCCGGGAAATTCCACCCTCTTGGATTTAACTCTCAGGACCTCACTACCTTTCCTCTATACAATCCATCATCCATCTAGCAGGCTCACTGTATTTTCTGTGGGTTAAAGAAACCTATCTTTCCTTTAGCCAATTTTCTTTCTGTTTGGATACTGGCCTGTATTGAGCTCTCCTGTAGCTAGAATGATCTTTCTGATCTTCCTGTTTTCACTGTGGCTATGTATTGTGTTATGCAGTGCAGAGGGTGCCCAGGACTTGTACACATTGGGCAGTGCTCCACCGCTGGAACAACATATTCAGCCACAGCTATTTCTTCTTGAAAATTTCAGCTGCATTATTATTCTCAGTCTAGGTTTCTGGCAGTATCCTTTAAACTATTGAGCCCTATCTTAGGCTTCCAGATGCATCGCAGCTGGTTTATTCTTTGAATGCTGTTCCCTAAGCCACTGTTTGTTTATGTACAGGCATGGTCTCTAGAAGTAACCGTTGCTGGTTTCTTCTATTGCCTGTGGACCGGACTAGTAGAGTCCTAGGGGATTCCTGCCACACCCAGCTCCGTGTTTAGTTATATTTGACTGCAAAGGTATATACATCAAGTGAATTTCACTGATACACAGTGTGAACAGTATGGGTAGTTAAGCTAATGGAACATATCTTCCATGCAGTGATATTCTTGCAAGATTATTGAATCTCATATTATAGAGAGAAAAGCAAGGTATGTATACTCTAATTTGTTGTGGTCCTAGTTTGATGCTCATGAAAGGACCAACATAATTTTGGGAGGCTAAGGTCGTACAAGTCCTTATAGTTATAGCATTTAAGTAGCACACACAAGGCTTGGTTTCAGTTCCTGACAGTCTCCCCACCACTTACAACTTTGTTTGGAAACACAGTGTATCTGAGAAGGATTTCCTGTGCCTTGAGTAGAACATTGGTACAAGGTGGGTTACTCCTTTAGACCACAGTTACAGAAGAGGCCATAACTTTAGTTTTTGCGTTTTGTGGGCACAGTGTGGAGGAACATGATATTGAGTAATAAACATAAACTTGCCTATGGCACAGCTACTTGGAGGGCAGGAGATGGATAAAGACGAGCTGTGCTTCACAGGCGTGCCATGATGCTCAGGAGTGAGAAGATACACAGAAGAGATTGGGTGGAGGGGTGGTGTGTAAGAGGTAAGGTGTACCCTTATTTGTTTCTAGCAAACTTGTATTACTTTGTAATTTAGAAAATAGTATTTAGCATCTTCCTTTCAAAGCAGGCAGCCAGGGAGCAGTGGGTGTGTCATTTTATCTCTGTTCCCTAGGGATTGTGGGTTTATAATGAAATTGAGTCTAGAGAGATTTTCCCAGGTTCGCATCTCAGACAAACTCTTGATAGCTCATTTAATTTCCAGAGCTGCTGCTCTGGAAATATCTTTGTTCTGCTATAGGCTGGAGCAGTGGTTCTCAACCTTCCCAGTGTTCAAGTTATGGTGACTCCCAACCATAAAATGATTTTCGTTCCTATTGCATAACTAATTTTGTTACTGTTGTGGATTATGATGTAAATATCTGATATGCAGTTGGTCTTAGGCCACCCTTGTGAAAGGCCTACAAGTTGAGAACTGATGGTTTGGAGCAACATGTGCATCTGATTTATGTAAAAACACAGGAGTGTTATTAGTAGTAGTTTTTCTAAATCAAACTGGCAGAAGAATCTATAAAATCTCCCTTCTGAAGCCATTGCAGAATAAAATTAAGAAATAGTGGTTTTGGGGTTGGGGATTTAGCTCAGTGGTAGAGCGCTTGCCTAGGAAGCACAAGGCCCTGGGTTCGGTCCCCAGCTCCGAAAAAAAGAACCAAAAAAAAAAAAAAAAAGAAAAAAAAAAGAAATAGTGGTTTTTTACAAAGGACTAGCTATATGAGAATATGTTGAATTGAGTATTGTAGTTAGCATTAACTGATTGGCTTCTCCCAACCAAAACAGAAACAAAAATTTAAAGAGGTGAATCAAGTTGTGCTCATAAGCTGGCATAGCTGCTACAGCTGCCTTTGATTCCCGTCTGTCTGCTCTCTCTCTCCTTCACTCTGAGAAGAGTGAAGGAGTGTCTTTACCCTTGTTAGTTTATACAAAGTGTAAACATGGAAAGGCTGAAGGAAGCCTATTTATTTAGTTCTTCCAGGAAATGGAATTTTCATCTTAAATGTTACCCTTGCCTTCAGGATACCTGTGCCCCAGTTCTGGAAGATGAGATTTAGTTCAAATTATTTTCTTAAAAATGAGTATTAAATGCTACCAGTTTCAGGATGGCTTTGAAATAACTAAGTACTAAGCTTCTGGATTTTTCTCACCCAAGGTATGAGTTATGGCATTGACTTCTGTTCAAATTGGGATGGCTACTTTCCAGGGAAATCAGTTCACTGAAATGGTTACAAATTTGAATTATCTTTGTATATACGGTAAGATTCAGAAAATTACACTTATTTTTACTTGGTGAGTATATGAGAGGTATGGAGTGGGAGAGAGAGTCGGCGAACAGTTGTAAGAGTTGTTTCTCTCTGTGTGAATCCCAGAGATCAAAAGTAGTACTCAGGCTTGGCATAAGCACCTTTACCCACTGAGCCATCTTGCCAGTTCACATCTCCCTCATTTAAAAAATGTTTGGGCTTAAAAAAGAAAATCATTTACTGAAGTCTTATTTATAAGTGCATTTCAAGTGTGTATACTTGACTAGACTTGGCACACCTGGGACAGACAGTACTTTCTGGCTGTGTCTCTGGGCTGTGCTGACCTGATATTTAGAGTAGTAGATGGGCTTTGTTTTCTGTAAAACGTTCTGTAAGTCATGGCTCTCAAGTGTCTTCATGGCTTTGCTAATTCTGAGGTTCATGTTTGTGTCAATAGTTCACTTTCATGGCATAGTTCTTCTGTTCTCTGTGTTTTCCTGTACATGTGCGCCACCTTCCCCATCGCTCCTAGTTATTTTGTGTGTAGATATTAAAGTTACTTTTATGAAGGAGCAAAATTAACTAGAGAAATGGCTCAGTGATGTTTAATCTGTTCTAGTAGCCTGCCCTCCTCACACTAGGGGTTGGCGAGGAAGGAAAGAAGAAAGTTTACCTACTTCCTGAGATGGATGGAGCTTTGGATTTAGGACTCTAGAGTTAAGGGTCTTTCCCATAGCCTAGGTTTCAGTGTTCCCTTACAGAGGGCCTACTACCAAGTCTGGGTATCCTGATTTGAGAGTTAAACATCGAGAACAACTGTGTTCTTTTTAACTTCCATCCCTACACCTCTTTTTAGAAATGTAATTGGCAGCTAGGGAATGTGAAGTTGCTTGCTGCCCCCAGCCCACAATTTTGTGTGTGTAGCCTTGGCTGTCTTAGAAGTACGAAGTTGTCATTTAAGATCCCCCGCCCCCACCTCCTGAGTTCCCCACATAATTTTACTTCCTTCTGTGATGGATAGACAGATATAGACTCAGATTGGCAAGGAAAATGGAGCTTTAAGGAAGCATGCAAGTATAATTTATGCCAATTCTGTTCTAACTGATGACAGAGCTATATTGCATCTGTGTGCTTGGTCTACACACATTTAATACCCCATTTTTTCATGAATACCCCATTTTTTGTATGCTGAGAACCAATGTCTTATCTGTCATAAGGCAGTTTTTTGTGTGTGTGATCTGGGATTGACAGTTCCCCAGGATGCACTTAGGATTTAGGACAGTTTTGATAGACTGCATTGGTGACTTGTGTAGAAGAGAACCAGCTTTTGTGGGACTCTTGAACTTTATCTGCACCAAAGCTCCATGAATTGCTGTTTTATTATCCAGGCATGGACACCATGGCAGAAAACACTAGACTTGTTGAATTAAGAGTGTGATGTGCAAATACAGCAATCTGTTTCCCTGTGATACTGAGTTTTTTTCTTAATTAAGAACAGGAGCTCTTGGTAGAAATGCTTTCAGGTCTACAAAAACTTGTTAAATTTTAAGAAATAATTACTTTCTATAATCTGAGTACGTGATCGTTGTGGGGAGGGACCCAATGGAAATCTACTTGGATCTCTCTCTGCCTAATGTGTTTGTCTTTGGGTCTCTGCATCTGGTGCCATCAGCTGCTGGCAAGCAGCTGGCATGGCCTCTGGTATATAGCAGGGGATTTGGCATCTTTATTTCTTCCTAAATAATTTTTAAATGTAGGCTAAATTTCGAATAAACACAGCAATTGAAAGCAGTCCCATGTTTACTGAGTGTAGAGAATGAGGAAATATCTCATTCTCAGAGGAATGTCAGCTATCCACAGAACTGGTGTGAATTGGTTGAGAAAGGTTTGGGCTCACACCTGAGCTTGAATATCACACCTTGTGTTAGTCATTTAGCCAGCACAGGAAGCATGGAAAGGTGAAAGCCTCATAGATTTTAGCTTATGGTAGCTTCAGTGTTTGAGTGACTAATGTCTGGTGTGGAATGACTTCTTGAAGATGCTCTTAAGTATTGGTTTGGCTCATACTTACTGGTTGTGTCAGTTTTAATTAATTTGGGTCATTGAGCCATCAACTTTGATTTCTTGATAGGCCCTGTAGTTACCTGAGAAAGTAGGAAGACACAACTCTGAGGACAGTTAAACTCTGTATGACACAAACTACTACCACAGCAGGTGTTACCATCCATTTAAGGTTGTAATTTGACTTCCTCTGGTCTTATGGTTCAGTGTAGGCATGTTTAAAGGTGATGTGAGATTTGCAGGAAGAGCATATGAGTTTTTGTTTGAAATCAAAAGCATTCAGCAAACATCCTGGTGAGACTTATTTCTCCATACTTCCTGGGTGTCCCCTCTCAATTTTTAGCTTTCAGCAATAAACCGTATTTTTCTTTCTTTCTCTCTCTTTCTTTCTTTCTTTCTTTCTTTCTTTCTTTCTTTCTTTCTTTTAAGATTTATTCATTTATTATATATAAGTACACTGTAGCTGTCTTCAGACACACCAGAAGAGGGCATCGGATCTCATTACAGATGGTTGTGAGCCACCATGTGGTTGCTGGGATTTGAACTCAGGTCCTCTGGAAGAGCAGTCAGTGCTCTCAACCGCTGAGCCATCTCTCCAGCCCCCCTGTATTTTTGTTGTATTTGTTTGTATTTTTGAATATAACTTTTATCTTGTAGACATAATCAGTAATACTTCCTGCAATTTACCCACGTTGCCTCTCACATAACTAAAAAGTCATTACCCCAGCTAGAAGCAAATTCCAAATATGAGTGTATTTGTATATTGTAGTTTGTTCATTTTTCTAGGTAAGAATTTCTGTTGTGAGAAGATAATCATGGCATTGATTGCACACTTTTTTAGCATAAGGTTGTGTGGATGGTCAGGCAGATGAGGATAGACCTTTGAGATTTTTCTATGCTTGGTCACAGCGTAGAAATGCTTGCTTATGTTTTCTTATTTTATTATGTGTGTTGTGTGTTCCTTGCAGATGAGGTGAGAAATCTACTGGGGAGGTAGGCAAGTCTGTTTCTTCTAGTATTGGAATTTACTGATGTTTCTAGGCTTCGAGCATGCTAAAAGAAAGCCAAAACAAAACAAACTTGACAGCTGTGAGAGAGTAGGAATGATTAAACAAACATCTTGATCTGCCTTTGTATTTAAACTTCAAAGAAAAAGCTGAGATTGAGGCCCAGCTGGAGGGGTGGCTAGGACAGCATATTAGGTTTGAAAGGTGAGTGTAGGGGCTTCCATCTGGGGCATTGTTTGGTGGACAGCGTTCTCAAAGTGTTCCCGAGATGATTACAGGAAACAGCAGGATTTTAGTTTTTGGACATGCGAACAATTTACAGATCCATTAAGAACTGCCTAGGTTGCTTCGTGCTGGGTGGTTTTCTTGGTGGTTTTGCTGCCACCTGTCTTACAGCAAGAGAAACACGCCGTGGAGATTTTCAGTCCTCATTGAGGCTGCTTAGTGGCTAGGCTAGGAAATGGAGTCTTGGGAACCAGACTCTCTATCTCTGCCACACAGCTACTGTGGTCCCTGCACTGCGTGTGCCATGCCAGTACCTCTCAGAGGAACATTTTTCTGAGCAGGGAAACTGTATTGTGACTGTAGAGGGCTGGCCTGTCCACTTTAAAAAAAAATCTGGAATAGTGAGAGTGAAAGGGGAAAAGTAACAAATGTAGAAATGCTTTGGGATAGCTGCCTTTCTCAGGATGTTATAAACAGTGAGTGCTGTCTGTGATCTTGAGTGATGGTTTGGGGTAGGCAAGAAAACGCTGTGATGCTAGTGGTTATTGAGAAGAGAGGTGGGATTAGACACCCATGATGGCTTGTCCAAAGGCTGCTGTGAATCCTAGTGCTCTGCGTTGCCTACTAATATCTGTTCTCTTTGTTGTTCGTGGCTTTAAAAATGATGTATTTTCATTTTATGTGCGTTGCCGGCATGAATGTCTGTGTGAGTGTGTCCACTTGGGACTGGATTTCAGACTGCCATATGCCACCATGTGGGTGCTGGAACTGAACTCAGGACCTCTGCAAAGAGCAGCCAGTGCTCTTAATCACTGAGCCATCTCTCTGGCCCAGGCAGGAGAAGAATCTCTAAATTTTTTTATTTTTTTTTGATTTTGATTTTTATTTTTGATTTTATTTTTTTAAAAAGAATTATTTATTTTATGTATATGAGTAGTACACTGTAGCTGTCTTCAGACACACCAGAAGAGGGCATCAGGTCTCATTATAGATGGTTGTGAGCCACCGTGTGGTTGTTGGGAATTGAACTCAGGACCTCTGGAAGAGCAGTCAGTGCTCTTAGCCACTGAGCCATCTCTCCAGCCCTGATTTTTATTTTTTAGAGAACAGGATAGTTCCTATCAGAAGAAAAGAGATAGTTACCCTATTATAGAATGGTGTAGAATTCAGACAATTCTGTATTGAACAGTGGTGTGAAAGCGCCGAGGTCTCACTGTTTCTAGACGAGGGAAAAGTTTCCTGTTGGTAGAGCGCACTAGATTCTGACTGCACTAGATATTCACTATGTAGCATGAAACATCAGTGGTTTCCAGATTAAATATAAGAAGTCTGATGTTTCTATTTCGGGAAATATCAAGAGGTGAGCCCTTACTTAGCTTCATGGGGTAAAATTCTACCTAGTCAGTGGTTGCAGGTTACTTACATTATATGAAGCTCTGTGCTTAGCTGCATTGTTTACCTTCTTATTCCTGAAAAGTTCAGGCCATTGGCTGTTTACTGTAGGTAGGAACCTAATTTGTCATACACTGATTAGAAAATGAATTAGGGGTAACTATGATTTGGTTATTTCCATCAGAGGAGACAGTTCTCTAGTAAGAATTAGCTAATTTTTAGTTCCTCTCATTGGCTTATATGATTTTCTCAAAATGTTTCAGAGATTCAAAGATGCTGCCTTTTAGGAAAAAACTGGCTTCAGCTGCTGGGTGACTACTTATCTAGTGGAAGCCTTAGTGGACAGAAAGAAATAGGCTGTGGTCCTAGAACCACATGATGGGACTGGGAAGTGGCACTGTTGCTTAATTTTCCCACATTTCCAGGACATAGTATTTAATTAAGATGTAGGTAATGTCTTGGTGCTGATCCAAGCTTCCAATGGGTCTGATTTAAAACAGAGAAGCCTTGCATTTCATTAGGCAGTTCATAGGATACATAGATGGGAGTAGAAAAACATGTTTGAAGAAACCAAGTGCAGATTATTACTTAGGGTGGCTTTCTGGCTGGGGGAAGCAAGGCATTCTATCATGTGAGTGGGCTGAAGTAAGTATAGTTTGACTGTTGTTTATCTGATGGCTACATGAATGTGATTTGGAGGTTGTTTTGAAACCTACTGTGCTTTAAGCTCATCTGGTATTCATTATGTACAATGAAGTCCTTAAACAAGATGAAACTGTATAGCTAATGACATCAAATGTTTCGTCTTATCTAATCAGGAATCTTTCTTGAGCTTCTAGATTAGATGTTATTCAGAAAGGCTAATATAGGGAATAATTACTCTATTTCATTGGTAGAATTTGCCATATGGTCTTTAAGTCATAATACATATGGAAATAAAAATCAGTCAAGAGCAGTCTTTAGTAGTTTCAGCCAAGGCACATAAGAATATGATACTTTTCTTATGTGAAATATGTATGTAGTGTGTAACAGTTTTGTGGTGTTGGTTCATTTGTCAATTTTTCATTTGGGAATTAGAAAAGTTTAGAATTTAAATTTGGGAATAGGATGTAACACAAGATTCATTTAGGCTGTGTATGTGCGACTGTACAGGTATGTTTTGTAGTGTATTTTAAGCAAAATTAATGTGCCAGAAACTCCAAAAAAAAAAAAAAAAAAAGAAATCTCTGCAAGATTTTTCAGTTTCATTTCTAAATACTTGCAGTCATAGAAAACCTGGCTCTTTATCAATTACAACATCAACACAGGCAGTCACCTGTGTGTGTGTGTGCATGCATGCTCACGTGCATGAACACGTGTTCCTATCTGTGTCCTTTGTGCATATAGACATACATTGCTATATTTTCCCACCCTGGTTGCTGGGGACGGACTCTTCTAGGTCATTGCACATGTGAATGTGTTCATCTGTGAGCTGTATTATAAAATTCTGTTGATGGCACACCTGCTAATGTAGGCCGCAGGGTGCTTGGACCGTTGCAGTGCACTTTGCATGGATCTCTGGGTCACAGTCATACAGATTTGCTTGACCAGGAAATAGTGGTCCCTACCCCTCCTAAATCATGAAACACAGTACACATGTGCTCTGATTTTTTGTTTATTTGTATTAGAGACAGGGTTTCTTTGTGTAGTTCAGGCTGGCCTTGAACTCAGAGATCCACCTGCTGCTTCTAAGGGCTCAGTTCACCTCTCTGCTCATAGTGTTAGGGTTAGTGTATTTCTCATCTCATGATTGTATTGCTGTGTGTCGCTATTGTATTGAGTTCAATGGTTGTATTAATAACAGTTAAAGATGGAGAAAGTTAATAATAGGTACGAGCTATAAGATCAGTCTACTTAGTTTTCGATAAAATAATTGCGAAGTGGATGGGAGCATCTCAAAGCTCCTGTTGGGAGGATGAAGTTCTGGTGAATGGAGCCCCGTGTAGTAGTGAAACTTTCAGGCTTGCAGCAGAGCTGCTGGACATCAGGATTTCAAGGCCAGTCCTGGCAACTCGGTGAGACTAAAGTCCTCGAAACAGCAAAAAGTTAAATATAAATAATTTTAGAAGAATCCCAGATAATGTGGAATTACATATAACAGTATCATTGTTAACTTTGATTTTTAAGAAGGAGTAGACAAAAACACAAGATGTAGGATTTTGCGTTTACTCAATAGAGTAGGACACTAATGGGTATTTTTTCTACACACACACACACACACACACACACACACACACACACAGAGAGAGAGAGAGTGTGTGAGTGTGAGAGAGTGTGTGTGTGTGTTCTGTGGACCTCTTTCCTTTGGACTTGTAGATATTAGGTAGTGGATTTACTTTGTGAACAATTATTATGCTCAGCATCTTATTGGGTATAAGAGGCTTTCATGTACCATTTTCCAATTAGGTTTTTATTTTGTGTTGTTTGTTTGGAGACAGTGGTGCTCTACATAGACCTGGCTGTCTTGGGACCCATTATTATTAGCCTAGGACCAAGCTAGCTTTGAATTTAGAAATGGACCTGCTTATATCTCCCAAGTGCTGGGATTAAAGGTGTGAGTTACCACACCCAGATAGATCATTTAGTGTTTTAATAGTAGCATGAGAAATGCTTAAAATGCTACCTGGCATACTTTGTGTTTATTGAATCTTTTAGTGATTTTGTTTCTTACCAAATACTGGGCAGTATTTTTTGGCCAAGTGTCAGGAAACATCTGCATTAATCCAGTCCAACTTCAAACAGGCAGCAAGTTAGGAAGCCCTAGCTTACTTTATTTATTTTTTATGAGCACTGTGTAAACCTTAATAGTGGTACAAGGGGTCTTAGGGATAGAGAAGCATAGCTGACTTTCTACCTCGTTCTACGTAGGTCTCTTCCCCAGCCCCCAACATCATAGTCATGGTATATACACTGCAGCATATTAACAACCCATCAGGAGCGGGAGCAAAGGCTATTGTGATCAATCCTGCTCATTGCTATTGGACTGTATGGCATTTAATAGTAAGGCCTGTGGGTTGGTGGGAATTCTGTTGGTTGATTTCCCAGCAGAATCATTGTGGTTTTTTTTCTTTTTTCCTCTACTCCAGAGCTGTAGTGAGGTCGCTTGTTCTATGTTGGTAGTGGGCTCTTCTTGCCTACCCGTCCTGCCCACACAGCCTTATTTTCCTGATGTGTCTTTTTTCTTGTTTTACTTGCCGTAACTTTCATGCCTACCTTCTTTGCTTTGCCTTTCTCTTAGCCTTGGGGTTGGGCCCTTGTGACTTACCCAGCCTAGTAAATTGAAGTTCATCAGCTTCTTCGGTGTCATCCTCTCTTTCATGGTGGCGTCACTTTACAGACTAACTCAACACACTTCCATGCTAAGGTTCTGGAAGGTTAGGATCAAGGTTATACATTTTAGGAACAAGATCCAACCAACAACTCTTTTTCTTTCGGTTTTCTTTCTCATTACTTTTTGCATCTTTATCTTTATACAGTTCAAATTTAAAGCGATCATCTAGAGAGATGGCTCAGAGATTAATTAAGATGACTCCTCTTTTAGAGGAACCAGGTTCAATTTCCAGCATTCACGTGGCAGCTCACAAGTGTAACTCCAGTCTCAAGGATCTGGAACCCTCACACAGACGAAATACTAGTGCACACAAAAATAAATGAAACTTTACAAATAATATCTCCCCTGTTTTGTTTCCTATAGGAGCTCTGTAGCCCCCTCCACCCCCACCCCCCAATAATTTGACTATGACTACTAGTGGTAGTATTTGCTGTTTATTCAATTTTTTTTGAAGGGACAGGGTCATTCTGTGTAGTGCTGGTTGTTGTGAACTCAGTGTTGTGCCTCCCAAATGCTGGTGTGCACCACCCCTGCCCAGCAGTATTCGTAATAGTGGGTTATAGGTGAGTTTTGGTTTTTGGTGTTTTTTAAGATGAATGACCCATTTCTTTTGGCTTTAAACTCCAAAGTAATTCTCATCCACGTTAATGATGGTAGACTCCCGACTCCCAGCTGTCTAAACTTTCTTGCCCAAATCTTTCAGGTTATTTATATGTGAGTACTACTAGAGTTGTTAAAATATGGGCCATACCACATTTTAAAATGTGGCTGAACTAAGGGCTTTAGCCACATCCGTAAGATCCTTAGCCTTACATTAAGCATAACATGGTTTCTCATCTCATCTTCCTGAAATTGTGTTTATAGACAGTCATTATTGTTCTGTTATGCTGGTGAAGTACTGACTATATTTGAGAGCCTGAAAATTCATGTTTTGAAAGTTTCAAGGAGATAACACTTGATTGTGATGGATCTCTGACATGGTTGTATGAGTCAGATTAATAATCCTTTTTCTCTGCCTGCATTTTATTTTTTGGGACTATGGTGCCTTAAACCAGTGCATCATTAACTGTTTTTGAGTCTCTTTGAATATCTTTCAGTTTGAATGCTGAAGATTAAGTCTAGCGCCTCTGAGCAATAAACCAAGTTGCTGAGCCACAGCCCAGACTCCACACTCCTTACTTGGTTGATATTAAGTTTTGAGGCAGGGTCTCATGGAGTGGGTTCACAAGTGTGTCAACACAGGTGTGTGCATCGTGCCCGGCAATCAGGGTTAGGATTGTGTTCTTATCTTACGTATGAGGTGTGCAAAGACTGTTTTGGTCCTTGGAGAGTCTGTTTTCCCCATGAGTGGCTAGGATCTTCACTTTGGAATTTGGTCTTACCACTTTGATACCGTGTTGAAAAGTTTTTCTCCTGCATCTTAGAACTTCTACTATACCTAAGAACTTATATCTGAGAACAATGCTTTGTAAACTTAGGCTTACATTCACACTTACTAATATATTTGTGTACACTCACAGGCAAACACGCCTACACCCACAGAACATTCAACTTAACTCAGCATTCTATTCGAAGCACACTCTGATCTCTCCAGTTTTGGGGAATTTACTTGTAGAGTGCTTATAGCTAGGCACGGGGCTATGAAAAGGAGGAAGGCTAGGAGTCTAAGAGCTATGCAAAGACCCCGGATATGCATTTGGAAGTAGCAGGAGTGGGGTCCTAGAAGGGACTACTACTTAAATTCATGTCTAGATTTGCAAATGTTGCAGGGTGCTTTATGCCTCTGTTACACATAAGTCTCTTATGATGGCTGTAGCAGAAAATGGTTTTGAGGGATGACAGTGTTTCCTTTGCCAACCGTGGGTACTTGAGTCTTGTCACTCATTTCGTTTTAGAAGAGAGTGAGGAGTCCTTAATTGCCTTAGTGTCAACAAAATTACATGATTATTTTTTTATTTTTTTATTTTATTTCTCATTCCACATCTCTGATTCTCAAAAGTGCCACTGAGGGTTCCATTTCTTGGCAGTTTTGCAGCATAGAAAGAAATGCCGTCACAAAACAATATTATTTTCCTTCTGTCTTGAATGTGCAGTGAGGCTTTTCCTTCATTGCATAATGAAATCAGAAGAGCTAGCTAAGATATTAAGATGTGCATAAATTAGCCAGCCGCAGGGCACAGACCTGTAATAGCAGCTAGTATGGTGGGTGATTTCAAGTCTTAGGCCAGCTTTGGCAATTCGTTTACAGAGACCCTGTGTTACAATAAGAGCTGTGCATATGCAGCTTTAGTCGTCCAGTACAGCCTTGCTCTGAGTATAACCCCTCAGCACTTCCTCTGCAAGAAGGTGAAAACAGTGCCATTTTGCACGCTAAAAATATTTTTTCATTTTGAGAAATGAAAAACAAAAGAAATTTTAAAATTCCGGCAGCACTCTGTTTAGTCATTACCCACCGGCAATAGGTAAATTTGTGTGAGGTTTAGTACAATGAATCACCAGTGCATGTTTATGTAAATAGTTCTGTTGGTCCTTACAGAGACCAAAGAGCCTGAGATTGGCCATTCTTCATGTCAGGTGGCTCTTTTGTGGAGGAGCCACCCCATCTGTTTTTAATTTCCCAGAATAAGGACGTATTTTATATGATCCCATGTACCTTAACCCTAGCAGCCTCGATTTGTTCCGATCTCCTTTTTAAATCAGGGTCACAGTGGAACTTAACAGTCATGCGTTCTAAGCACAAAGTTTAAAAACTATTACTTATTTTGAGTATGTGAGCATATGTGTTATACTTGTGGGTGTGCACATGTTCATATAAAGGTATGTGTGGGGCTGGGGATTTAGCTCAGTGGTAGAGTGCTTACCTAGGAAGCGCAAGGCCCTGGGTTCGGTCCCCAGCTCCGAAAAAAAGAACCCCCCCAAAAAAAAATCCGTTTAAAAAATAAAGGTATGTGCATGTGTGGCGGTCAGGACAACTTGGGAGTCAGTTTTTTCTATTGTGGGGGCTCATGGGAACAAAATTCAGGACAATGTTGTTAGTAGGAACCTTTACCAGTAGAGTCATCTCACTCCCAGCACCCTCTTCCATTTTAAAAGTCAGGCTATGGGTGTGTGGTATGTGTGTGTGTGTGTGTCTGCCTGCCTGCCTGCCTGCCTGCCTGTGTTCACATGACCCAGCCCCAGAATAATTTGTGAGAGTAGATTTTCCTCTTCCATGTAGGTCCTAGAAGTTGTCAAGATTGGGGACAAACAGCCTTACCTGCTGGGTCCCCTCGCTGTCCTTGAGAGTCTCCCCGTAGCTGTCCATGGTCTTGCCTGGAATTCAGTAATCCATCTGCTTCCCCCATAATGCTAGGCTAAGTCTGCTGTGATTAAAGAGGGACAGGTGGGCAGGCAGGTCTGGCTGGAAAGACAGAAAGACAGGGCTGGTTCTCATTGTAGCCCAGCCTGTCTGGGAACTCTGAATCCTCCATTGCTTCAGCCTCTCGAGTGTTGGTATTAGAGGAATGTGCCATCATACTAAGCTTCATTAGTTATTAATGGACATACAAGGATTCTATATAAAGAGAACACACACTGATAATGTAGTTTGTTCATACAAGCAAAGAGTCAAATTTCCTATAATAGTTTTTGTGAAGACTAAACCCTATGCATTCTCAGTGGTTGATATTTTGGTAACCTGTCTCCAGTTTGTTCTAATGAAGTCACATGTGATGTGTGTATCTCTTTTGCAAAATAGCTTTTGTGGCTGATTTTGATACATTATTGACGGGGCTTTGTTTTGGGGGAGTAGACTGTCCTCTCTCACCTTAAATTCTTGACATTTTTCTTGTTTACAAACTATCCCTTTCAGTACCCCAGTAAGTAGCCTCTATATAGTTAGTGCTCATTTCCATTTTTTAGTCCTTAGTTATCCCCCAGCCCAAATCAACTAAGATGTGAAGTAGTCACTTAATATCCAGGAGCTTCTTCATGATTCTTAACTGTGTTTGGGTGCAGCTGCTCAAGTGTGTGCATTATATATTGAGTAGTTTTAAAGGTTACATTGGAGATAAGCTTGTAGTAACTCCTGCAGGTCTTGAGGATGACTTTCAAGCTTGGTATATATTTGTTCTAGGTCTTGTTACTGAATTAGAATATCCTCACCCTAAAGTGTTTTCAGGTTAAAGTAGCTAAGAGCTCTCCTTTGACTGGTTCTCAGTAGCAAAACCCAGTAGCATTATGTGCACCTGTTACATGCAAGATATGGTATACCATAGAAACTCTGGGAAGTTAAATGATTATTATAAGAAAGTACATACTATTTGAAGATGAATTACATTCCATTGAATATATAATTTTTTTCAACAGAAATTAGTAAGTTAAGTTTCTCTGTGCCCCAGCCCTCGGTGTCCTGGAACTCACTTTGTAGATCTGCCTGCCCCACCTCCCCAGTTATTAAAGATGTACACCACCATGCCCTCAATTTTTTCATATGCTTATCAATCTTCTTCTTAGATGGGTCACACTGAGAAAGTTTCTAGCTTGTCTTTTTACATTGAATTTTGTCCACACCATGCTTCTTGGCTAAATTCTCATCTTTTCCTTGAGGCTCCATGAACTCTCTGGACCCCTTGATTAGGATACATTAGCTCATAAAAGTTGCCTGTGTGACTGAAAAGTGATTTAGGAAACCAGAGAAGTGATCTGTGTGATTTGAGTGAGGCAGAAACAAATGCTGTTTGAGCATATTCATGTGTGTGTGTGCATGCCTATGCCTACAGCTCCTTGGGGCTAGCCTGGGATTCTCTGCTTGGATGATTTATTTTTTTCCCTTCTGTCTTTTGGTTATGATTACTCCCAGTATGGGTTTGGGAGGACTGGGAATTCAGCTGCTGTGCTTGGGATTTTTGCAGAGCGCCCAGCTTCCTGGCGTGTACCTAACTTTGCTGAAATAACATTCTTATAATGTTGCCTTTTTACCCAGATCAGGTTCTGAGCAAGGCTTCAGAGTGTGTATAGGCAGTGTTCCTCAGATTGAGTGACAGCCTGCTTTGCCCTCCCTATTCCCATTGGAGGGACAAACCTTACCAGTCTCCGTCACATGTGGGTACTTCATCTGCTTAGGCGGTTGACATACTGTGCCTCGCTCGGATCTACTCTGAGTGTCCAACAGCCATTTGGGTTGTCTTCTCATATTTACAGCATCAAGGTTGTTCAGATTTGGAATTCTTTGCGTCCCTACCCCCTACTGTGCGTGCATGTGCGCGCGTGTGTGTAACAGGAACTGTGTAGGACCTGCTGGTTCTGCGACAGGCTGTATAATAGACTCATCACAGATTCACTTGCCTCTATCTCTGTATTGCTGGAGTTGAAGGTGTGGATCCAACCTGTGGAATTTTAGTTTTCTTTTCCTTAGCCCACACATGAACAGCTTTTCACTGTTAAGTGTAACAAAGTAAAAGACATTAGTGTCTGTATATTTGGTGACCTTCATTTTGTGGGAGGGGTGGGGGGCGGCGCCTGTAGAAGTCGGTGTTTATAGTTTTTCAGGATTTAAAAACAAGTTATTTCCTTTACATTGGTCTGTATTCTAAGCATTGAATTTTCCCCTTAATTTTCCCTGTGTTTCTGGCTTTGCTGTAATCAAACTTGGCATTCATATAATGGGTGAGATGGGATGCTGTCTGGTCATGACCCAGGGACAGGACATGTATGTACTCTAGGAGTGCTCAATTCTTATGAGCAGCTTTTTATTTTTCTCCCCATTGATTTTGCAATTCAGGCTGTAACTTTAAAAAGAAACTGTAGGGCCTGTTCCCCAGGTTATTCACAAAATGAGTCTTTGTCTGCCTTTTCATTCACCATCTGGTTACAAAGCTAAATTGGAATCGTACTTGTTTAATTATTTTCTACTTGTGTGGCCAGGAGGTTATTTGGTCTGGTGAGGTTACATTATAAGCCCTGTGCTCAGTGCTCAATGCTCATTAATGCCACCGAGTCCATATCCTGTGCCAGCACCAGAATGGTTAAGTGGATCCACTTGTGTGGCCAGTGCTTGATAGAACACAGTGGTCACAACTAAATTTCCAGAGGAAGTGTGGTGTCAGCGTGTGGTTTCTCTCTCTTCCCTCCCTCCCTCCCTCCCTCCCTCCCTCCCTCCCTCCCTCCCTCCGTCCCTCCCTCCCTCCCTCCCTCCCTCCGTCCGTCCGTCCCCCTTTCTTCTTCTTCTTTTTTTTTTTTTTTTGCAGTTTAATCTCCAGCAATGTTGATTGCCTAAGTGCATTTTTCTTCTAGTAAAAATATGATTATAAAAGGCTTAATCCCCAGCAAGTCTTAGAGAGGGATGATATATTTCAAAAGTTGCTTGTCTTTTTATGTTAAAACTGTATAACCCTGTACACTTAGGAATAATGGAAATGGCGTAATGAGAGGCTGTACATACAAACATTTTGTGTGAAACTGGCTTAAAGATCAAGAGACTGACATCAGAGTCTTCTAAAAAAGACAGAATAAAAAAAATTTACACACACATATATATAAAGAAAATTCCTCAGTTGCCCATTTTCCCTCTCTGGTAGGAATAGAGTCTTCAAAGAAACCATTTAGAGGTTCTTTTTGGTGTTGCGCCCAATTTAAAAATGTCTAAAGTTTTGAAAAACATTCATTATGTAGTGAAACTTAATTTTTACTCAGTCCTAATTCTTTCAGTTCCAGAATGAACAAATAGTATTTTTTTCCTCCTTTACCTATTCCCCCGTTCTTCATTCTCAAAAGGAAAACCCGTGTAGGTCAGTGTGGGACTCTTGGACTCCCTTAAGTATATCGGATTTATAATCCTCGAATTTGGGAGGCTCAGAGATTGGATGCTAGAGGTGGAGTACCCAGCCTGGGCTGTGATGAAACTGCCTCCCAAACCCAGCGATGGCTGAAGTGCCATCTCAGCCTTCCTGCTTTGCCTGACAGGCCATGCTGCTTTCACTGATACTGGTGAGCATGTTTATGGAGAAAACCCAACGTACACTTCATGTGAAAATACAGGAAGATGGTTTGTTAATTATATAGCTAGCTGGTGGCCTCTTGGTTCTATATCATTGTACACAGAGTACCCTGTGTCTGCTGTCATTAAGTGTTGCTGTCAAAAGTTTCACAGTTGTTGACTACATTTCTGCAGACAATCTTGGTTCACTCTTAAATTTTTCATACTGGTGGCAAATGATTGTGTTGTAGGAAAATAAACTAGCCAATTTCCCCAGGTACCTAATGTGCTTAAACATGCTCTATAGTAGTGTTATCAAGACTCAAAAAGTAAAAGTAAATATTATCAATAAACTGGCATTTTAAGTTTTACCATTTAAAACATTGAATATTTCTGTTTCAAAATAGCAGCATAGCTATCTCTTCACATTATTCTCATTTTTTTATGGGGACAGTCAGAATGGGAACATCAAAGAGTTGTGATGCTGAGCAACTGCTTGCTGGACCGGGGCACTAGGTAGGCATCTTGTCATTTAGACTTGAAGGGTTTACCTGCTGAAAGACAATGTGGATTTTTTCCTAAGAATCAGACTGAATTAGTTTTGTATATTATTTTGTCCACTGCCCATTTCTTAAACACTTTTCACACTGGGGGGGGGGGGGGCAGGACGTCTTTGAGACAAAACAGCCATTTTAGAATTCATTCCTTTAAAAACATCCATACATCCCTACCCTTTTGAAGGCTTGTTAGACCTTAGCCACTGATTCTTTCCCCACTGACCCATTTGCTATTCCACCCCACATTCCGTCTTCAATATAGTATCTTGTGAATCTCCCCGTGGTATTTGTCCAGTTACCATACTATTCTAGGTGTGTAGCTTGATTTAGAAATGTAGGAGTAAAAAGTGAATTAATGACAGATAATGGATATTGATTGCATTAAGCATGATCAAACTTTGACACCCAAAGTTTAGGCAGTGAAAGAGACTAAGAAAGGTGCATTTCTTGTCCCACATGTTTTGCCCCAAGCCTAACTATGGATGAATACTCACACGTGAGACATTGAATAATCAAACCTTTAAAAAAGGAGAGTTGAGTCCATAATCCCAGAGGAAAACTGATTTGCCCATCATACAAACAGGTGCCCTCAGAGCCAGTTTAAGTTGGCATGGGCCTGCAAACAGGAATTGATCTGACAGCATGGAGATAGGAATGGCTTTCCAATTAAAGCCTCTTGATGTCATTAGGCTATATTGTTTAATTATTGTAAATCATATTTTAACAGAGCAACATGTCTCTGAAGGGGCAGTACAACCTGCTGATAATGGAAAAATATCTGACCTTGTAATCATAATGGGTCCTATGGAGATGTTTTAAGTCACCACCAGGAACCTGAGGCCTAATTCATGTATCTGGGAACAGTTTCTGACATGACAGTCTTTCTCGGATGTGTATTTCATGGGTGGACACTATGTGCATTAAAGGGATACTCCTTTCATACACAGTCTCACATTTACAGTGCCAGTGTTGGCAGCCAGCAGGGCCAAACAGGAATGAGTACGCTGTTATTAAAGCATTGAAAAGTATCTCATTCCCTTTTCTTGATTCAGTATTGGAATATTAGGGCATACACCAACACACATTAGACTGTAAGAAGAAGAGAACTGTAGGGCACAGTGATACAGAGATGATGGTTCCTGGTCAGAAGGCGCTGGGCCACGTTTTGTAGTATATGACACCAAACAGGCTCATGGATGCTACTATTAACTTGTTTTTATTGATCCTTTTAAAAGAGCAATATGGCAGGGCAACAGGAAGACATTTAGGTGAAATCCTAGGAAGGCTCTAGTACTGATCGTGTAGCAGAAACAGAAACCAGATAAATGACTCATTATAATGATCACTTTCAAGAAAAGCTCTTTGGGCAAAAGGGTGTGCTGTGTGACACACTGGGACACACGACAGCTTCCACACAAGATTTGTCGTTTCATTTTTGGGTGATGTTGTAAGGGTAGAGGGCAGATATGGAGGATTGGGGTGTGTGATGTGAAAGTCACAATTTAATAAAAAGTTAAAGTAGTCTGCTTGAGCCAGTAGAGTATATTTAATTTCTTGTTGATGGAGGAGATGATGATGGTGATGATGATGATGTTGATGATGTGATTAGTTTATTGGGGCATGGGAGGGGAGTTAAGAGGGTAGTGGGAGGGGAGGAGAGAGACAGAGGAGAGGAATAGAGGCCAGCCATGAGCTGGTGGAGAGGAATGGGGAGAGAAGGGACAAAGGGGCAAGAGAGAGCAAGAGGAAACAGGAGTAAGAACATCGATGGAGATTATTAGCATGTTACAGCAATCAGGTTTGTAGAGCTGTAGTGGATTCTGCTAATTAATTTATTTGCCCATAGTTCTTATTTTAAAAATAAGATATTATTTTAAATAGATATCCTGGGCCAACTTACTCTGTGCAGTTCAAGCACTTTCTACTTTTGCTCTTTAAACCTTAATATCTTACATGTTTTAATAGAAATTGTTTTCCTAGCGTCTGTTTTTTTTTAAACATCCCTACCCCATTTTTTTTTTAATACCTGTTTCCTGTGTTGTAGGTGTAGGAGGAAGGCGTGCCTTGACCTAATGTAGATGCAAGAGTGTTTTTCTTTTTCTTTTTCTTTTTCTTTTTTTTTTCTTTTCTTTTTCCCTTTTCTTTTTTTCGGAGCTGGGGACCGAACCCAGGGCCTTGTGCTTGCTAGGCAAGCACTCTACCACTGAGCAGGAGTGTTTTCTTTCATGAGGATTTTAGGGATTGAATTTAGGTTGGAGAGCACTGTTACCCCGCACCATCTTGCTGTTCGTCTGTGGCTGTTTTGGTATAGTTTTTCTTTCTTTGTTTACCTAGTGTTCACTGCCACTATGTAGGACGCTTGGGAACCTTTTCGTCTTTCCAATCTGCTGTTACTCAGTATTATCCACTAGGATGGGCTCTGCATTGTCACATTTGTCTGAGGTGACACAATTGTGCGACAGGAGTGCATAAAGTCACAATCGTGGCAAAGAACAGTGGTAAAGAACAGTATTTGAAAAATAAAGTGATATGTCTAAAGGTTTATTTTTGGAGACAAGGAATCCTAGCTGGCCTGGATTTAGCAATGTAATTTACAGAAGGATGGATGTACTAAAACTCAGATTTACCTGCTTCTGTCCCTGAGTGCTGGGATCGTTAGGTAAAGATGATTTTTATTTCTAATTATGTGCATGCATGTATGTCAGAGAGAGGTACTTGCAGAAGCCAGAGAGGATTTGTGGATTCCCATGAAGCTGGTGTTACAGGAGGTTTCGAATTGCTGGCCATGGGGGCTGGAAATGGACCTCTGTTCCTACTAGAGCCAAATGAACTCTTAACCAGTGAGTCTGAGCAGTGTCTCCATGTCTACATTATCTGAGACAGGGACTTCCTTCACATAACAGATCTATGTGCCGCTTCCTTTTGAATGGTGGGATTTAAAGGTATGCACCACCAGTCCTAACCCCTGAGTTATCTTTTACTAGTAAGAGTATTTTAAAAACTGGTCTAGTGATACTACAGAAGTTTGGCTTGCCCTAGCTGGTAGGTGTTTGAAATGCCTGAGAACAGTGTTGGGTCATACCTAATGAGGTAATAAGTAGTCAGCTCTGAACATGAGGCAGCAGACCACGACACACCCACTGATGGTTGCTTTTTTTCCCTTTAAAGAATAAAATAAAAGAGACTGTTCTCAAAAGGAAGTCTGTTTTTTTTCTACCCACGCCTTCCTTCCTATCCCTGTGATGTTAGGAAAAAGTTCATCTGTTGGTTTGGAAAATTTTCTTGTCAGTGGAAAAGTGTAAAACATTCAGAAGTTACCCACCCCCTCTCCCCCAGCCCGTCTCTTCTCCTTTGCTAGATGGACCTGTTTTACATGAAGGTTCCTTCCCCCTATACATTCTTTCCTACGCCTGAACATTTGGCCTGGATGACTTGCAAGCTGTTCCTACGTGTACTGGAGATTTTACTTTGCAGTAGCATAGTAAGATGCTAGTAGAGATTCTCAGCTTTTGCTAATAAGGGAATGTATATAGTCCATGACCCCTTTGGCAAACCTCTATTTTAAAAATATTTTCATTATAATTTGTAAGAATATCAAAGTTTCAGTTATAAATTAGCAAGGAAGATGGTTTTATGGTTGGGGTCCCCACAACTTGAGTAGCTTTATGAAAGGGTCAGATCATTATAGAAAGGCTGAGATAACCACTGGAGTAGGTGGTCATTAGGCTGGGCTTTTTGTTCAAACATCTACCACTTGCTACACTTGCTTGGCCAGGTTTCCTTAGAAAAGGGCTTATATTCTACACAGTAGGAATTACTGAGATGCCAGTTATTTTACTTGCTTAGTCTTTATGCATTTCGTTTTCCTTCATGTGCTCGCCTACTGTAGCAGGGTTGAAGTTGTGTGTCTTTTCTCACTCTCCATCTTAAAGGTTTATTTATTTATTATATATAAGCACACTGTAGCTGTCTTCAGATACACCAGAAGAGGGCATCGGATCTCTTTACAGATGGTTGTGAGCCACCATGTGGTTGCTGGGAATTGAACTCAGGACCTCTGGAAGAGCAATCGGGTGCTCTTAACTGCTGAGCCATCTCTCCAGCCCCCCACTCTCCATCTTAAACTGGCTTCATGGATGCTTTAGTCTTCTTAAACTTTCCCATCCCCCACGCTCCCTTATGCACCTACCATTCCACAGGCTTTTACTTTGGGTTCTGGAGCTCTAAACTGAGGTCTTCATTCTTTCTCAGAAAAGCGCTTTTTGCTCTGAGCCCTCTCCCCTTAGTTCACAAACTTTTATTCTTTAGTAAATGGAAGGGAATAAATAGTAGAGGAAAGGGGTCGGTCTGTGCGAGCAGGATCTGGCAGTGCCTGCACTAATGGTTAAATATTACCTGTAGTTGAGTGTGGCTGATACTGCAGAAGGAGTAGGAGAATCATTTTGCATACCTTGAGGCCTTATTTTGTGCTTGAAGTTTCATTACAAAATCACTAAAAGTGGTTGAGGGCCTTGCAGGTAAAAGTTCTTGCTGCCAAGCCTGACTTTGAGCCCTGGGATCCACATGGTAGGTGAGAAATGACCCACAAGAATCTTTCTGAACTCTCCACCCACTCCCTGGTGTAGACTGCTTGCCTATACTGCATGAGCACCTGGGCGTTCCGTACAGCATGGTTCAAGGTCATCTCGGGTACATAGGCCTGCTCGAATTGAGACCTTTACAGATCACAGCGAGAAACAACACAAGACAAAGTGGTCCTCACCTATATTATTCTGTAATGCAGCTAAATTAAAAACATTCCCATGACGAGCATTTTTTAGAATATCTTGTGTATGAGGCCATGTTCCTGTACTCTGGGTGTGCCTATTTAAATTACAGAATTTGTGTAGGTGTCAACTTTGTACTGTGTTTGTAATATGTCTGACATATTACAATATTCATGACACAATAGTACCTAGTGTTGGGGTCTCTTAAGGTTGTCCTAAGCATTTGTTACAGAGTAATTAGAGTACCACTCCCATTATTTAGTTTATCTTTTCTTTCTTTCTAATTTGTGGATATGTCAAATCTTTTAGTTGCTAAAAATTATGTAGGAGGGCTGAAGAGATGGTACAGTGGTTAAGAGCTCTTGCTACTCTTGAAGAGGACCTGGCCTAGTTATGCCGCACTGATATGATAGGGAGGCACATAACTACCCAATCTTGAGACTAGGGGATCTGTGCTTTATTTATTTTTTATTTTTTTAAATGTCTGTGTGCGCTGCACATGCACAGGCAAAACACTGATTAAAATCTAAAAATCAGTAGAATTTTAATTTTACAATTTCTTGTGCACAGTGTTACCTAATCAATGAGAATACAACAGATGCCCTGTCATCCACGTTCTTACTATGCTCCTTGGTACTTGCTATTTAGACAGGCTGGGCTTGAACTCCCAGATCTCTGCTTTCCAATCACTAGGATTTAGGGCACGTTCCATGATACCTAGTATGACTGGATGCTTTGTTTCTGCATTTATAGTTTAGGAGTTTTAAAAGGCATGGTAGATATGCCTTTCAAGTTTGGTTCTGTATTTTCTAGGATTTTTTCCCCCTCACTAATCACCTACCCAAGATACTAACTACCCTAGAAGAAGAAGAAGAAGGGTATTAAGTCCCCTTTATGCAACCAAATGAGTCCCTCAATTTTTTGGTGGACATTTTATTATTATTGGTTTAACTAAGTGTTGATGAATGTCAGGTACAACCTCCCCCTAAACTGGATCATAGCAAAAACTTAGGACATTGTATATCAAAGAGCCTTATGCTACAGTGGAGGAAGGATAGTCCCATACCCTGCCATTGTGCTTTTAGCAGATGTTCTATGAGTTAATATTGCTCTTCAGTTATCTTTGACAGAGGAATCACATTGATCTTGGTATCACAAGGCTGTGAGCCAGCTAGACAAGGAAAGGCTGGTAGTGAATTGTTAGATTAAAAACAAAGGCAGTTAATAATAGAATAGCTTCCATCCCTTAGATTTAGTTCAGAATTTTTCTGTATGCTAATTCAGTTGCTTTGGGGGAGGACCTATATAAACTCTATAAGAAGTGGTTTCAGCCTGGGAAGCTCCTAGGTGGTGTCCTGCCCTACCCTGTGGATCAGGCGTGATGAGATCTCACAGCGCCTACAGCAGTTTGCTGGAGTATCACAAGGAGTCACAGGATTTGAGTTTGTAACTTTGTAAATTTCCAGTGGTACTTGTGTGAGTTAAGGCTAATCCTTAAGGTAGTTTGGAAAGAAAGACGTTGTGATTTATTCAACTAACTTTTTTCCTTGAGCTTTTGCATAATTTTTAGTATCTTGTTACTATTAACAAAGGCTTTTGTACAGGAGTTTTGTTGACATGGCACGGGGTATTGGAAGTTAGACTCAAACTCAGCTAAGAAAGAGAAATTACCACAGGGAAAGAGAATCACCATGGAAGAACAAGTGTCCTAAAATCTGATTGGTTTAAAACAAATGGTTTATCGGGTTCAGGCCAGACTGTTCTGCAAGCAAAGTATGGCTTTGCAAGTCTACTTATCTTTGTTTGACTCCTGGAACCCGAGTACATGGACTGAAAGGACCTAGTCCACAAAAGACAGAGGGACTTGTTCATGCTGTGCTCCATTCCGTAAGGACTGATTTCAGTCCTCTTAGGTTATTAGTTTGTGTAATGATCGTCACTGTTACGCCATGAGATGTTCATGAGTTATGTGGATATATACTAATCTTGTGATTGACAGCTGGGTAGTACCTCAGCCTTTTTTGCTACCCACGTATAGATTTCTATGGAAACTTAGAACCCTGGATTGACAGCTTTTTCCTGCAGTTTTTTTTTCTTTTGTGTAATATCATTATTTCTCAATTCTTACTGTGCTGTGCATGGATATATCTTATTAATGGGATGATCTGCATAAAGAAGTACAGCATAAGTGAGGCATTGGGTCAGAACTACTTGTTTGGGTTATTGGGTTTTTTTTTCCTGCTTTTTGATGAATACTTGAAAATAGAATTTATCTTTTTGCCAAAACTTTAATGAGAGAGGCAAAGTCACTGTAGTTGTAAAATAATCATATAATTCATTCTAAATGTGAGTTTTCTGATTTTGGGGGTTGTGGTTGTGGGGTGAACTATGTCTGTTAATATCACTCAGTAGCTTTTCTACCGCTTTCTTGGGTGATACTCTGAAGTTTCTAGTTACTTCCTCCTCTGAGTCTTATTATTCATGCCTGTGTACAAGTTTATCTCCAAAACCACAGGATTATGGTTTATGTAATTCATGCAAGGAAAGTTTACCTGGATGTCTTTGGAAATTGACACTCTGAGCTTAGCTCCTCGTGGTAGGATCAATGTGTATTGCCGGATTTAGTCCTCGTTAACTTGTCTGGGAACTAAAAGTCCCCTAAGTGTGAATAAGTGTGAAGGTCTGCACAGTTGTTGTGCCTGCTTTGGGTACGGTTGGGAAGGAGCTTCCCACCCAAATGACTGTGGGAAAGTTGCTCCTCCTCTCCTCCTCCTCCTTCCATTTGCTTTTTTCTTTCTTTTTTTGTTCTGTTTTGGGTTTTAAGTCTCACCTTTAATAGACATGTGGCATTCATGCAGTGCCCGTGGAGGCCAGAAGAGGGAATAGAGCTGCAGTTTCCGACTGTTGGGGGCTGCCTTGGAGCCACAAGTACTCTTAACATCTAAGGGCCTTCTCGGTGGTGGGCGGGCTGAGCGCTGCTTGGTTGCTGACTGCAGTGAGAAGAGCTCGCTGCTTCTTTCTTGCTGGCCGGCTTCATAGTTCTGGCTTTAAGAGAACCCTCAGCTTCCTTTATTTCTTTATTTCATAGATGGCTGCAGTGTATCTTGATCATATCCACGGTCTACCTGGATTACCCACTTAGCATATCATAAATTACAGAACCCCTCCTACCTTCATGTCTTCTTTTTTGGCCATTGGTTACCCACTGAGAATAGTTAGTGCTGCCTCCTGGAGTTTCCTGGGCTAACCTTGACTATAACTTGTCTACTGGTAATCATAATTGTTACAAGGACCATACACCATGTCCTCAAGGCAACCTTTCCACATCCTCCCAATAGGATCTTAACTTCTACCTCCTGAACCCAGGGATTTGGTATAGATGTTCTATTTAGAAAAAAGTATTCAGCAGTTCCTTATTTTCCATATTCTGAGCAATGATGAGGCTCTCCACTAGGCTGCCTACTGCAGAAGCTCCTTTGTGAGAGCAGCTACTCTCTCCAGGGGTGAGAGTAACACTTATCTGTCAGGATTAGTATTTAGAAGACAATTTGATTTAGCGAATCACTAGTAGGCTCTCCTTCAGTGTCTGTAACATGAAGCCATAGGCCTTTGACTAAGCTTTCACAGTAAACTATATCCAGTTGGAACATGTTTCCCACTTTGCATGCCATTATTGGACAGTGGACATTGAATGGCACTGGATTTTAGCATTCAGAGTTCAGCACTGGGTAACATTCTCCCAGTGATTTGCATAGTTTGTAGTACGGAAGGCAGCCTTTCAGGGAGGAAGCTTTTACATCAATTTTGGCTCAATTTTTCTCTGTCTTGCATCCAAATTGTGTTCTGTGTCTTTAACACGTCATTGTTGTTGTTGTTGTTGTTGTTGTTGTTGTGTTGTTGTTTTGTTAAGACACACTGGCCTGAAACTTCTACTTGTTCCCTGCCTCTGTAGGGCTCTGTTTAAAGGCATGCAACTCCAAATCCAGCCTTTTCTTAAGTAAGGGCTTTCTTCATACATCTTTTCATCTTTATTTAGTTCTGGTTACTCCATACTGTGTTGAATTAGTTGACCTTTTACCTAGTATTACATTGTTAGGAATAAAATTAAGAGCATTTTATGTGAATGTTATAACTTTTCTATGTTTTATAAGTTTATTTTGTCTTGAAATTCTGTCTCTGTGCTGGACATGCTCTGAAGAGGAATTCCTTTCCTTCTCTTTTGTTAGCAGTGCATGGTAACATTTGTGTTTAATCTAGCATTTGGGTTTTTATGACTCGTTTGGGCTCCCTTACTTAACCTTGTGGAGACTGGTTGATCTCTGCTCTCTGTGTGTCTTAAGTATGTTACCTGTGCAACTTAGTTTTTCCTGGGTGTGTCTTAGTTCACGTGGCAGTGGTACATGAAGAATTACAAAGTGGGTGCCCACTGTTTTAAAGCTATTGCCTGATCCGTTAAAGTGAATCCTGTCTGCTGAAAATCTCTTGTATTGTCAGCTGGAGGTGGAAGCTTTGAAAAGGCGCTGACTCTTTAACCCTGGCAAATGCACACCAGAGCAGCTACTTGGCATCCCTGGCACCTTACAGGCCTTCTCCAAGGGATCTGGCTGCTGTTCCTGAATTCATTTGTATACTAGGAGAGCGCACCATTCCTTTGTTATTACACAGTAGCTATGGCAGGTGCTAGAAACTCTTGTTGTTAACACTGTTGGCAGTCAGCATTTAACTTTCTTACTTTACTGTCTGCTGTCTTGTGGTTTTCCACTATTTATTCTTAATTGTCACGTATAGTAGAAGTAATTAAATCCATACAGCTCCTCCTCTTATGAATGTTTGCACCTCTTTTAAGTTTTCTTGGCTTTCCCACATTCTGGTTTCAATTATGCTGATGTGTCTCTGGTCTGTAGGGCAGATTAGTGGCTTTGGTGTGGCCTTCCCCTTATTTCCCTTGGCTCGTCAGCAGTTTGTTGATGGCCCAAGTGTACGTGTCTGCTGGTCCATTCAAGATACCTAAGGCTCCTTGCTATTGCTTTACCCCAGGTACACCCTAACATAAGCAGCAGAGTGTAAAGTGGAGAGTGGATAGTGAGCTCCCTTTTCTTAATTAAAGCAGTAAAACTGCTTTAGACTGCTCTCTTAAAGCTGTATTATACTCTTTATACACCTAAACTTTAAAGTAAAATCAGCATTTAGAAATTTAGTAATAAGTGATAAAATGAGTGGTGGAGATGACCCTCGAGAAAAGGGTATTTTCACTGAGCGTGCAGGAGGCGCACAGCAAGCCTCAGGGATTCCCGTCTTTAATTCCCTAGCACTAAGATTAGAGTCTGATGACCAGGTTTTTACGTGAGGGTTCGAGGGTCCTGACTCAGGTCCTCTTGCTTGGTTGACAAGCCATTTCTTCAGCAACAAGTAAGTGTACTTAGTAGTATACTCTGAGGCAGACCAGTAAATTAAGACCACAAGAACAGCCCTTTGTATAGAAGCAGAATTTTAAGTTAATAGTGTGTGCCTTAGAGGGATGGAAAACCGTTCCAGTGAGACTACTTAACTAACCTACAGCTTAACTGATGTTCGTGACCTTTGACCCTAAGTTTATTTTGATTTCTTAGGTATGCTTTCCTAATAGAGGATGTAGGATGTAATTCCTGTCTTAGGTCTTATTTTCCATTCAAAGATGGGACTTCCTTTTTTGGTGGTGGTAGCTGCTAAAGAAGAAAGTTCCGCTTGAAAGTGGAACTGCGGGCAGGTACATTGTTAGTGTTTCCACTTACTATCACCGTAACATTCCGTGTTCCAGTTTATGCCTGTGTGAGAGGAGCTGGCCTAATTGGGTTAGTTCGAAACAGCAGTTTCAGTAAAAAGCTATTTCCATGTTGGAAAATTCCCATTTCTATTTAAAGGCTTGTTCAGTCTGGACGTAGAGGACAAATTAAAGAGTACTGTTTTAGAAGTGTGGCTGGAATT
Source organism: Rattus norvegicus (assembly GCF_021556685.1). Lineage (NCBI taxonomy): Eukaryota > Metazoa > Chordata > Mammalia > Rodentia > Muridae > Rattus > Rattus norvegicus. The sequence continues at coordinate 19,824,477 of NC_141550.1, read as the reverse complement.
TGGCATTGGCAGCTTGATAATTACAGTTTTTACCCAAGAGCTTTGAATTCTGGCTCTTTTGCCTGGAAGATCTTCTGAGGGAAAGCTGAAGCACAAAGGACCCTGGGTACCAGCAAAGGGAGGATTAGGCTGCAGAACCACTAAGCCCTTCTCAGAGTAGTGCTTTGTTGAACCAATGGGATAGCTCTGCTGGGGATCGATCCCCACCACCAGGCAAGAGAACGGGCAGTGTCTGACTTTGTCCATTTGTATTCAGGGAGACACTATCGTCTTGCCTAAGTAAAAATGTCAGTATTTTCTTTTCTTAATATGAAGAAAATAGTGTTCTTCAGGAAGTTTATGGTGAACAATAATGTCTGAAAAATGTTTCTTAGCCAAAACCAGCCTTTCTCAAAGGTGAATGAATTAATATATTGGGTTTCTCCAGGTTTTTTTTTTTGGTTCGTTTTTTCTTTTTAAAAATACTAATCAACTCTGACATCTTTCACATGTTCATAGTAAGTAGCACTTTTTTGCTCAGTAACTTGTATAAGGACAGTGTTTCCCATATAAACTGTAGTCTTTGCACACTTAAATATATCCTTCCCATCTCTTGAAGTGTTGTTTCTTGAACTCAGATTTATGTATTAACACATACGTCAACATTTCCTAAATGTTGATTTCTAAAGGAGACTAGGAGTAAAGCCTCTGGGGTCATTAACATAGTGGTAGCTGTTTATAGACCTACATCATTGTGACATTGTCTTTCCTGTTTCCTCACAATATCCAAGTTGTCATGGAGACACATCAAATGCTGCTGTCTGCACCCATGAAGCAGAGAAAGTTAGCCCATACCATATTTTCCAGGGTGTGAAAGGCAGTTTCAGTTGTCTTACAATTAGAGATTTTGTATTGATGGAAAAACAAAAAGAAAAGCATTCTGGAAATCTAGGATTTATTGTATCAGTACCCTGCCATGAGTACAAGTGGGTTCTAGGTCTTGGTTGTTTTGCGTATGCAGTGTGAACATATGTCTACAATGGAGAGCTGTTTTGCGTGTCTTCTGCATTGGGTTTTATTCTCGGCTTCTTGGTTGTTTGGTATCTTGACTACTGGAGTAATAGCCAAGCTGCTTTTCAAACCAGAGCGCAGGCTCTCATCGCAACACAGTGCAGCTTCCTGTTTTCCACAGCCTTGCCAAATGAATATGGTTGTTTGAAGATAGCAACCTATGTGGAGTGGCATCTCTTTGTGATTATGTGTTGAGTTTCTACACTGACCAGTGCTATTTAATTCCTATAGAAGCTTTGTACCCGTCTGAGGAAGCTCTCATTCATCCATGCTCCTCTTATTTGAACTTGGTCTGAGGAAAGCACTTTAGAGACTGAAATGTGCAGGATAAAATTTATTCAAAAATAGAATACCTGGCAGTACTATTTATTTGATGGAAGTATATTAACAAGGCAGAGAAAAATGATTATCCTTCCATCCTCTTCACTGAGAGCTGAGAACAGCCAGGTAACCCTCGAGCCAAATCTCTATCCACATCACTTCTGATTGCAGGACAGAAACTTCTTTCCAGTACTCAGTCAAGTAGTGTTCTGTTTCTAGGGAGATTGGTTTGTTACACAGAGATCCTTACAGAATGGTGGGGTTGTGGGCAGGAGAGAAGAGGGACTCAGGAACTCCTGTGTACTTGAAGATGAAGTCTCTATAAAACAGGGTACAGATGGCAACCACTGGAAGCTGAAGAGTGTGCTACAAGTTTGGTTTTCACCCTTGACAGATATTTTGGATTTCTGAAAGAGAATGTTTTATAATGTGTCTTTGATACAGTTCTAGAGTTCTTTGATTGTAACTAAAAACCATGAAGGCTATATATAGATTATCTTTACACCCAGGAACAGAGGTGATAAGATCACTTAACACTGTTTTGGCTTCTGTAATACACTAGTTTTTTTTGTTTGCAGAGATACTTTGACAAAACCCGTGTTCTTGAGCAGCAGGAGTACCTACTAAAGACTAAAGACAGCATACACAGGCATTTTGTCGAGGTTAACAAGTGGCCATCGTAATGAGTGCCTTCATAATGTCACAACCAGTTACAGGACAGGTCCAAATGTGAACTGATAAGCACTTGAATTAGTTTTGGGGGGCTACTTTGAATAGCTTTGAGGTTCCTCTAAAACCTCTCCCTCTTTTAGGATGAGAAATAATAACCCCATAGTAGATTTTACAAGTCATGTATGTTTTAAAGAAAGTTAAACCAGTTCTTTAAGCTTGGTTATAGAATGCCCAGAGAATATTTTGGAAAAGAAGTATTTGAATAAGAACAGGTGACAAGATCAGCTGAAGTAAAGTGTACACAGGGAAAGAGGTGTCTTTAGAAGAGAGGTGGTGTCTTCACCACAGCGAGAGAAATACTGAAGTTCCCAAGAGCATTGTATTAGTGAGCATGGACTCCTCCTTCCTTTCTATAGATCTGCTCACCTAGTGAGTGAGTCTTACAACCCTCTCCATCCTGTGATGATAAATAGCAGTGCTGAGCCTCAGGCTGTCCACGAGTGTAAGTGTCGGGGAGCTGTGTACATACAGCTTTGCATTCCAAATGGACTCGCTCTTGTTTACAGTTGCTGTCTAACGATTACTGTGCATTGAGAAGTCTTTGCAAAGTCTTGGTTGGCGGAAAGTAATTGGTTTTGCTTTGCATGCAATGAAATGGTATTACGAGTGATATTAAGATGATATTATAATGGTATTAAAGATATTAAGAGTTTGTCAGCTAATATATTTCCATAACTTTTACATTTCAAAGTAATATACTAATATACTAAGTCTACATTACTTAATTTGACTTTAATAAAACATGGGTTTGTATCAATGGAATCACTTCATACCCTCACGACCTCTTGTACTCCACTTAGTATGAAGATATACAGCTGGTGATAATTGCCTGGATGCAAGATTCTGTCAAGATTTATTTTGTGGCTGAATTGTCTTTTGTATTCATGTACCATATTGTGGTTGTCAGTTGATGGGCATCTGGGCTGTGTGTTGGTTAACTTATTTATTACGTTATGCAGTCCAGTCTGGCTTCAGAGCTTCTGTTTTCCTGCAGTTGCTAATTCTTTCTTTGTGGGTGGTGGTGTATGTTTTGTCTGGGTACACAATAAGTATGTAGAAATAAGGGGTTGGCTTATGGTATGATATTTAAAATTCTTACTTGCACCTACATAGGAGGTTGCAACATACCTTCAATCACAGCAGGAGGATCTCTGAGTGCCACTGTATTGAAGTGATGCTTGTAAAGGACAGACAGGGCTCTAGTAAGTAGTGTCAGCTGAGCATGGAATACTGCAGCAAAACCTGAACTCCAAGCTGCATTCGTGATTTTACTCCTGTGTGCTCAAACCCTGCAAGGTTATCCCGGGAGAAAGGCTGGCCTTACATTGTGAGTGTTGTACAATTCTTCATCAGGGGATCCTCATGGCTATGCAGAACAAAGCTCAGGAAGTACAGCTATAGGCATTTAATAGCACAAGATTTTGCAGTTAGGTTCACAGTGTAGCTGCAGATAGATAGCTAAGAGCCGATTAGTCTTAGATGCCTGTGGCCTAGCAAGCACTCTAGCAGCATAGTTGAAAGCATGAGTTGAAGACTAGCCTGGATTATATAGTGTGACCTCTCCCACTCCCTCCTAAAACACTAGGGAGGAGGAGCCAAGAGGCGAGATGTATAGATTTTAAAAATACTTTTCAGTCAATACTAGCTTTAAATCACAGATTCAAATTGTTTTTATATTTTGAAGAACCAATTCAGTACAGTCAATAGAAAAAAACTGTCAGTGGATTTAAGCTGTACTTTTTTTTTTTTTTCTTTTTCTTTTTTCTTTTTTTCGGAGCTGGGGACCGAACCCAGGGCCTTCCGCTTGCTAGGCAAGCGCTCTACCACTGAGCTAAATCCCCAACCCCTAAGCTGTACTTTCTAATAGATGAATTTCCAGGTAGTCCTTTATCTATTTTTGGATATATGGAGGCTTTTTAGTGCTTCAGAAGAGTAAGTAATTTTATTCAGATTTTTAACTGGAGATTTAAAAACATTTAAAAGATGTTTTGTGGGCCTGTGAGACTGCCTGGTAGGTCGAAATACTCCCTGTTAACCAATCCTTCCTGTTTGGAATAAATTAATACTCCTCCCCCCAACACCTGTTGAGATGGGTTAAAGGGGCCTAGGAAGTGCACATACAAATAAAGTTAAAAAGAAATCATAAAAAGAAGCTTTAGAGAGATTCTTCTCTAGTTATTTTAAGTGTGGATTGGTTGGTGTAGATTGCTCTTCCAAAAGCAGAAAATGGTTTGCATTGGATTTCAGTGTTTCCTTTATGGCCATGAGGGGCATTTCCCCTTTCCTATCTGCATCTCACTTGGGCAACACACACACACACACACACACACACACACACACACACACACACACACACACACACACACACACACACCGTCCATATAATGATGTTAATTTCACAGGTGTTTTTCTTGTTCTGTAGTGTCACTCAGAAAGTTGGCTCCCCTTTCTGTTTATGGTAATTACTAGAGAGCATTTACTCTAGGGGAGTACCCGCTGGGTTTCTTTGTGAGAAATTCTGTCAAATTTTGAAAATGGTTTCTTTGAGGTCAGGAATTTGATTGGACTCTATCAGACATTTAATTTTTTTCTTATTGAATGCAGTTTTATGACCAGTTAATGTAAATGTAAAGAAAACCATTTCTTCTAACCCATCGATTTGCATTTAATTACTATTTTTGTTCTGTCTGGGCTGGTGTTAAGGCTCAGAGGATAAATGCATTTGTGACCAGAGTTTGATCCCTGGGACACTCACAGGCCAGAGAACCAAAGCCTATAAGATGCCCTCTGATCTGTGTAATCATACATATTTGAAGCAATAGATACATAAATAAAACGATCACCAGCCCTTTTCTCACTTCTTCCTCTGATAGTATTAGGGAACAGTCAGTCCTTTGTACTGACCCATGCTGCATCCATAGTGCTTGGAGAACAGGACCTGCTTGTCTTTCACTCACCGGCCTACAGGGTGAACAATATTTTCTCATTCAGTTGGAACTGTGGAGCAGTATAGTTCAGTTCCTGGAAGGTGGCAGGTGCTAGTTCTATGTTTTTGTGAATAAAAACTTAAATGTCATCTAGAGCCTTTGTGTGCCCCACTCCCCTTCCTCCACCACTTAGGAGAACATTGATTTCTCATTTTCAGACAATTACTTTCAGGAAAATAAAATATTCCCATAATCTATGATTTTGTTTTATTGGCCGTTATCTAGATTTGTGAGTTTGTCATTTTCCAAAAACTTCATCCCTTCAATATCATCTGATCCCAAATGCTTGCCAATCAGACTTAATTTAGAGAATGTCCGCAGTTAATGGTGTTTTGTGGTTTACTTACAACCACCCATTTCCTGTCTGCATCTCACTTGGGCAATACACACACACACACACACACACACACACACACACACACACACACACACACACACACCTGTCCATATAATGATGTTAATTTCACAGGTGTACTGTTAGAATGTCGGTTGTTAGTTCATTTTTTCACGGCACAGGCTACATCTAAAGAGAGTGAGGGCATGAGTTCTTACCACTGGGTGCCAGTGGCCTGGGTGTGTAACCTCAGTGCTAGTGGAGTTCACTGGTGTTTCCTGGCCAGCTAATGAAGCTCCAAATGTGAGCTCCAGGTTCAGCGGAGTGGGAAACTGGCAGATCTGTAGAATAGTAATGTAAACTAAAGCTCATCTTTAGGTCAGGAATAAGTAATTCGCCCTAAGTAGATTCTTACTGCAGTGCACCTCTTGTGGTAAGCATTTGGCCTTTTGGAATTGTTTGCTTTATGTAAAACCACAAGCTATTGGCAGGAAATTGGGATAGACATGGCTGGTAATGAAACCTATTTGCTTCCTGTTTATTCTGGCTATGAAAAAAGGTTCGAGACTGACTGTTGTATTAGTTTCTTGAGAAAGTCCACTGTTGATTTACAGTTGAATCACAGGACGAATTTGGAACATGAATACTCATTGCCTGTCATCCATCTGCTTTGATTGAGGGCAGCAAAGATACTGAGATCTTGACACCTTCTCTATAAAGGGAATCAAGTAATAAAGCGGTGTTAGGTAGATAGGATCTAAGAACTGATATCCCGGATTTTCAGGTGCTTTGAGTCAGGCAGAGTGATGGATCTATTTGTTCACTGTAGAGGGGTTGTTTTAGAGACAGTGTGAGGAGAGATGCTGTTTGGGACAGGGATTGGCTGGTAGCGTTTGGTGGTTGAGAACCTGGTTGATATTGAAGTCTGTGTCTCATAAATTGAATGGCAGAGAATATTTGGTTCCATAAATGTATCCTGCATGTCTGTAGTGTATACCTGAAATCCTGTTAGTGTCACCAGGGTTTCTTGCTCACACTTAGACCTCATAGTAAGTTCCAGGTCAGCCTCTCATTTATATTCAACATGAAAAAAACCTTAAAAGTGAATATAAAACCAGAAAAAAGCCGCAAATTTATAACCCATAAATAACCATTGATCGTATTCACTGTTGGTGAAATGAACCAATTTATGTTGAATTAAAGTATAATTTATTGGGTTTATTGGGGGGGGAGTTGTTCAGTGTAGCCATGGGGGTGTGTGTGTGTGTGTGTGTGTGTATGTTTGTGTGTGTATGTTTGTGTGTGTGTGTTTGGGTGGGTGTGGGAAGAACCCAAATGTATATTGAGGAATTCTTTGAGAGGAATCTCAGCCTTGGGGCTGAAAAGTTTAGGGAAGAGTGAAATGTATGCCAGCCATGCCATGAATAGACCCTCAGGTAGTGACTAAGGGATGCTGGGGAGAATCTGTAGTTCAGGAGACCCTATCAGAGTCCAAATACCCATCACTGAGGTAAAAGGAATCTCATATGTTTTGGTTTGGTTTGAGCGTTTTTTTTGGGCTTTTTTCTGTGTAGCTCAGGCTGTTCAGGAACTGGTTCTGTAGACAAGGCTAGCTTTGAACTTGAAGATCCACCTGACTCTACCTCTGAAGTGCTGGGATTAAAGGGTTTTAACCACCACAACCAGTGGAAGGAAAATGTCAAAGATTTCCAGAGGTCTTGTGTGTCAATGTGGAGGGCATAATTAAAGTGGTGGTAGGTGTCAAATACGGTAATGAAATTTTAGTGTGGCAGGTAAAAAAAGAGTTGTGTTAAATGAATTTATTAAGGATAACCTTGCCCTGCAGGGGGTAGGGGGGATTCATGGCATTTAGGGTGGTTGGCACAGATTTTGTGAAAAGTCAGTGGGGGCTAAAGTTGTATATATTATTTATTACTTCTTTCTGCACCAGTAGTATCAGTAATCAGACAAATCTCCAGGACATGTGCCTTACCAAGCCCTATAGGCATTTGCCTTTGTCGTGCATACATTCCTTCTACTGGGAGTTTTATGTGCTTCACTGTTCTCTACAAATTTCATTCGTGTTTGACTCATGTGTTTGACTTTTCTGTTTTGCTATTTCTGGTGCTCCCTATAGGCATTATAAAGATTTAAAAAAGCAAGATATGATCTGTACTATTTACAATTTTTGCATCTCAGTTTTGTTATATAAATGAAAGTCTGCGTGATGATGTTTCATAGGCTCACTGTAAAAGGTAAAAGATAAGCAAGATAAGCTAAGTGGTCCACAGCGGAACTCCAGTGTGACACTGGGGAGAGGAAGAGGTACTAGGAATAGAATGGATGAGGCCGACACTCAAGGCTGTGTCTGTAGACTAAGGTAGATTGTTGATAAGCGAAAGACTTGAGTCACAATTAGCTGTTTCTGTAATAGTTACAGTAGTGTAATGTTCAAGGTCAGACCTTGTTGTAGTCTTTAATACCAGTAAGAACCTAATGATTGGTATAATTTGTCTAGATGAACAGTAATGTGTGTATGTGCCTATTTTCTTTTGGAGGTTTGCTGCTGAACCAGTAAGCCAGCCAGCTACTGATTGAGTTGTGAAGAGACTCCAGTAACATCCTAGATTAGATTCTGTGGGAAGGAGTGTATTTTTAACTCCTTGCTATAGCTCATAAGCTAGGGTTTTTGACTGAAGTAGAGGCAGAAGAGAATCACACACACAGAGGCTTTGAGTGAGTGGCCTCTGTCTTCAATGACTTGGTTTGTAATGTGTTTTTGGAAAGTACTTTAAAACTATATAGAAGTATTGTATATACATAAGGCACTATACACCGCTTTGTCTTGTACAGTTGGCCCTGACATTGCGTTGGTTTGCCTTTATGGTATGTGAAAGCAATACATGCTAGTAGAAACCACGCTGTGAAATATGCCTTTAGATCTCTTTGCCAGAAGGATTTCAGTGTACCTTCTACTTCACAGTGTTAATTAATATGGCTTTAACAGTGGCACAATCCTGTGGTAGGTTTAGGAGCATTTGCACATTATTTTCAGAGTGCTCTGTGTTCTACCTTCCCTGAATGGTGGCAAGGCCTGGTGTAGCAGGCAGGGTTGCAGTGACTTGCAGGATGGTTATGTTGAAGGGCACATAGTATGCTGTAACAAAATGTTTATCAAATAGGTCACATGGTCAATTGAAATCTTAACCAGTGTCATACACAGTGCTGTCTAGTACAACTCCTTATGATGGACCTTCATATAGCAGTCTTGTTATTTAATTTTGTGTGAGTGCTTGAGTTTGTCGCATTCTAAACTGTGAAATCAGATTTCTGCTCGATTCTTGGAAAAAAAAAAAGAGCTGTAGATCTGGTATCTTTAAATACAGCAGGAGGAGAAATGTGGGAGGGATTAGCTGACTACTCCTTTCTCAATGTACCCTGTCAGGGCAAACTGTGTAGATATCTTCCTACCATGCCACTATCTTCTTGACAACGGATGTCTGACATGTTCAGACGCAAAAGAGCTGACTTGGCAGCTACCCAGCAGATTTTTATAAAAGCACAGCTGGTGGCCTGAGGTTCAGGCTGTCAGAGTTGTGTTATGAAATAAATCGTTTTTCAGCAGAAGTTCCTAATCCAATTTCAACTGTAACTTTAAAAAGGGTAGTGATCAAAGTTAAGCTCACGTTTATTTAAAGGAGTAAAACTCCTTGCGTTAGTGTTTTCAGGATCATTTCTTTATCCCAAGAAGGGGTTCTGAGAAAACTTTGTCATGTTTATATTCAGAGTGTACATTCCCTCTCTTGGGCTGTTTCCTGGCTGCTTAATTCTTTTTCTGGGTGTGAATTCTTTGACCAGCCTTTTTTTTTTTTTTTTTTTTTTTTTTTTAAAGTGTTTTAAAGCATGGATTAGCATTGTGTTGACCTGAGAGGGTTTTGCAGAAGGAAAGTTTCCCCACTGTCAAAGTAACGAAAGTGACTGTGCCCCAAGTTGAAGTTGTACCTTTTCAACTTTTCCCTTGGCAGTCTTCATAGTCACTGTCATTTACTGCCAAGAATCACCATGGAGTTCCATTTTGTTTTTAATTTTAATATTTAATAGTATTTATGTATTTGGGTGTTTGATTGCTGTATGAACCACTAGTGTATATGGTGCCAGCAAATCCAAAGGGGCCAATAGAAGGCTTCAAATCCTCAGAACTGGAACGAACCACCATACTGTCTCTTGGAACTAAATCCAGGTCCTCCAGAAGTGGAGCCCCTGATTTTTACTCTTTGGTACTGTGTAATGTTGTCTTAAACTGTTGTTGGAATAGGCCAGGATTGTGTTGATTGAGTAGAATGATTTCACTGCAGCTGTCAGAAATCCTAGTTGAAAGACCTCAGTGAAGGGGTTACTGTTCATTTACCCAAGGAGGAGGAAATGGCCACCACTGCCAGTGAGATCAAATCTTATTAGGGTCACTGGCAGCTGAGAAAAGAAGTCACAATTACTACATGCAGGTAGATATTGAGGGCCGCTGGTTATTGTTGAATGACCTTGTCATCAATTCAAACAGTGGCATTTTCATAGTCTTTTCTTGAGTCTCCTTGGAGGGCATCCATATTTGCAAGATGAAGTCACATGTTGCCACCCCACCCCCAAGCCCCTTCCTTGAATGATGGCTGTCATTGGAGAGCAGCAGCTGGAACAGCAATCCAAACACAGTAAAATGATTTTTTAAAAACCATGGTTGGAATACAACTTGTTAACATTGTATAATGTTTGCTGTTAGAAAATTATGGTTTTTTTTGTGAATGTTTGAAAGATGTTTGTTTTTTGTTGTAATTGTGTGGAGAAGGTTGTCAAGAGATGAGTGTGAAACTTGTTGGACCTGTACTTTTTGTCATCTTGTGATACAATAAAGCTCACCTTGTCTACCTCCTTCCACGGAAGATTACTGCAGTAGATATCTTTAACAGTATGTACTGCAGAATATGGTCTGATTTCAGGAGTTTTGGAAAGGGATGTAACTTTCATGCTTCTATTGGTCCTGCCCTGGTATGAGTAGAAATCTGAGGTTTTTATTGCATCCTGGGCATCGGGTGTTATAGGCAATGCATGGCATGTTCAGCATCCAGTAGGAGGTGGAAGAGAGACAGAGAATGACTAATAGGATTTGGGATAATTTTGTCCCCTGCCTCTACCACTGCTTGTTTGTGCCTGGGATCACTGTGTAGTCATAGGGAAGACTTCTTCGGTATAGTAATAATGGACTTTCATCTTAGACTTGATCCTTATTGTTTTCTTAGCACCCCTTTAAAAATAATAATTTTAGGATTGCTTCATAGGTCGTCAAATAAGTAGCTAAAAAGAAAGCCTGCTCGGAGGCTCGGTATGTGAGGTTTTTCCACCATTGACCTTCTGTCTGCAGACAAGGAAGGAGGGGGAAGGGTTGGGGATTTAGCTCAGTGGTAGAGCTCAAGGCCCTGGGTTCGGTCCCCAGCTTGGGGGGGGGGTGTAGGAAGGAGGGGGAAGCCTTACCTCTCCCATGGATATTTCTGAACACCAAGATAGAGAAGCTAGATTTAAAAACGGATTTGGGAGTGGTTTTCAGGTTCTTGTCATAAAGGGTTTAGGGCTAGAAACTCTTGGAAGAGATAGGAAAGTAGAACCTATACAGAGTTGGCAAGAGTTGCTATGGGTGAGCAGCAAATGTGCAGTGGTATTTAGGCAGCTCATGCTAGACACTAAGTCACGTTCAGGCCACTTTCAGATTGAGATCTTGTCTTGCCTGCGTCCAGGTGTTTAGATGGATGGGGTATAGTGTTGGAGGCAGTACGTGGGCTGCTGAGGAGAGCTGTAGTCACGCCTCATATTCAGTCACTGTGGGAAAATAGAAAGGTAGCCATGATTTAAATCATCAATACGCTTGTAATTCCAGGCACTTCACACAGGCTGTTGTCTAAGGTTGAAGAGTAGGAAGGCAAGTATAGGAAAAATGGGGTGGATTGTGGGAGGAGAGAAAATAAGGATGGAGCCGTGCAGTTCCCCCTCAGGTTTATATCCTGACCTTTTAGGTCTGTAGACCATTCTACAGCACCTCTGAATGAGAAGATAGCCACAGCAGCAAGATTGTCTGGCTGACTACCACTTCCCAATACCCAGATTTCTGGGTACTCAGGCTTGCTTAGCTTTTGCTCTGTGTACCTTGCATTGCTAGGGAGCGGTGGGGTGACCCACTAGAACTCTGTCGGGTTTATCACCTAACCCGCACAGTCAGTTTATTAAGGGCAGCAGGTATTGACCAGCCATGTAGATTATGAAAGAACAGTTGGGCCTTTGTGTGAAACGTCAGTTGTAGCCTGCTTCTCCTTCATTTTAAGTATTCATAGGTGTAATAAAGTTGCTGGTGTCGGTAGCTCAACCTGGATGTGGTTTTCTTTGTAGGCATTTTGTCTTCCATGGCTTATCTTTTAAACATACGGGGGAGGGCGGTTATAATTTCTTTATCGAGAGCCTGAGTCAAGGCAAAGACCCTGCAGTTTCATGGGCAGAGCTACTCTGGGATGTTATGGTTCATATATTGCTGATGAAGGACCCGTCAGTTCATAACCTTACATCATTGTTGTGGAGACACAGGAAGGAGTGGGACAGGATAGGAGAGAAGGGAGTTCCGTCTGACAGCTCTAATGAGTAGCCCTGGCTATTTACAAGGTGGATTTTAGCCCACTAAGCCCGTCTCCCAACCTTGCTTAGCACTGTCATTTGGTTGCAGGTAATCTCAAAGGAAAACTAATTCAGCCCCATTTTGCTCTTCATATTTTAAATATCCACGTCATCTGCCTATTGATTAATTACTTGAATTCTACAAATGGGGTATTAATTAAAAGTCTCATGATTCTGGGTCTAATGATTTTTGAAGGTCTGGTGAAGGTTTAGCGGTTAACTTGTAATTTTCAGGTTACGGTGGCACAGTTTCTTGGCTTCTCTTGGTCCTCTAAAGGTACTGCCGTGCAATCAAAGTACCATCTTGGCAGGCCTACCAGGAGTGTAGGAGTTCTGTTCAGAGCAAGGTGGAAATGGTACCTTATTTCCTTCCTTTTGCTTTTCCTTTACTCTAGTACAGTGTAGAACTGACCTTCTACAGAGGTTGCCTAAGACCATGGAAAAAACAGATATATGCATTACATTTATACTATGATCCGTAACAGTAGCAAAATTACAGTTGTGAAGTAGCCGTGAAAATGTTATGGTTGGGGTCACCACAAGCTGAGGAACTGTATTACAGGGGCACAACATTAGGAAGGCTGGGAACCATTGATCTAGGGAATTCTTGTTTGGGGATATTGAGGACACATGGGGAAGTTAGGATATATCCTTCATTGGAGGATTTGCTTGGGATTTATGCAGAAGGAATGTAATGCCATTTCACACTCTGAATCATATAATTGATCTTTCCATTGTAGATCAGGACATCCTCAGATTTACCTACCTGCTTTTACCAAGTGTTTATAAAGATGTATCCACCATAACCAGTTAGAATTTAACAGTGGCTGAATATTTTTTTTCCCCACATGAAAGGTTTAATTTGAGAACAGCAGCAGAAGAGGGGAGGAATAGAGGCTAGTCATGAGCACATGGAGGGAAGGGGGCGAGGGACATGGGAGAGAAGGGACAAAGGGGAAGAGAGCAAGAGGGTAGAGAAGAGCAAAGAGGTGTCTGACTATTTGAGTACCTGACTTTCAAAAATTCTCTTTCCACAGGACGACAGTGATGGGATCCCGTGGTCAGAAGAGAGAGTCGTTCGGAAAGTCCTTTATTTGTCTCTAAAGGAATTCAAGAATGCACAGAAAAGGCAGCATGGGGAAGGCATTGCTGGGAGCCTGAAAACAGTGAATGGTGAGTTGAAAATGGAGCTGGATTTAGTCTCTCTGTAGTACCTTGTTCTGACTTGGGCATAAGCAATCTCGTGTGCACCCTGCTGACTTCCTTGTTGACCAGTTGCTACAAGGCGTGGCTGTACAATAATTGGAATGCTCAGGGTCTTCCTGTGATTATCAGTCAGGTCTGGTAAAGTGGAAGGAACTGCCTCTCAAATTTCTTACTTTCTCTGTCTCTGCCATTTATTAGCATTTTTTAAAAAAGATTTGTTTTGTTTTATGAGTACAGTGTAGCTGTCTTCATGCACACCAGAAGAGGGCATCGGATTCTATTACAGATGGTTGTGAGCCATGATGTGTTTGCTGGGAATTGAACTTAGGACCTCTGGAAGAGCAGTCAGTGCTTTTTTAACCACTGAGCCATCTCTCCAGCTAAATGAATGCTAAAATAATTTGGTTATGTGGCTCCAGGTGTGATATATTTCATAGTCTGTTGCATGTGCCTTAATTGCATATAGATTATGGAATGACCTGTGGTTATATTCTACTTTTACTTGGCCAACAAGAAAGCCACAGGAAAGAGACCTTACCTTGTTCTTGTCTTACAAGTTTGGTTTAGAAACAGGAATCAGCACATACAGTATAGTAGTTTCCACGTTATAGCTCACATATGGCTTCCAGTTTTCATTCCTCCTCTGCCTACCTACAACCTCCAGTTTCTTGTGCATATATTGGTTATGGAAATCAGAGCATTATTTTTGATTTTGGTTTCTACCTTCTCCCTTGTCTGAGATGGGTTTGATTGCTACTGTGTTCCGGTTTTCTTTTGCTTGCCTTAATTGTAAACTGAGTACTCCATGCTTTCTCCTTGTTACTGAGTAAATCTGTTTGTTGACTCATTTTTATAGGGTCATGGCAGGGTTAGAAGTCCATTATTTTCCCAACTTGTTTTAACTGTCTTAAGGTGGGATAACTTGAAGGAAGACATAAACCCCACATGGTGGGTTTTCTTAATGTAAAAGTCTCTTTTTATTCTGCAAATTGTATGAGTGTTTTGTCTATGCATTATGTGTGCACCGTGTGCAAGCCTAGGTAGGGTCTGAGGAGGCCAGAAGGAACTGGAGCTAGAGTGGGTTGCCATGTGGACTCTGGGAATTGGACCCTGGTGCTCCAGAAAAACAGTAAGTGCTCTTAACCCTTGAGCCATGCCTTCAGTCTTATCCTGCCCTTTTTGTTTTACTTAGTATCGCTTGATTTAATTAGTGAAACACATATTTGAAAGGGTCATTTGGAGAATTATGTAAATTCTAGATGGCATTTAATATTCCTTGGTTGCAGTTCATATAGAGTATTTGCTGTGATGGTTTATCATAGAGTATTTTACCTGGTAAAACTCGTGAAGGTTTGGGCACAGTGATGAGAAATAATTGGATTTTTTATCTCAGAGAAAGAATAGAGGAATAGTAATTACTGATTTAAGGTTGTTTTGTTTGTGAATAGTCAATGCCTTAGTACTATTCTTTATTGTCAGAAATTAAATATACCCTAACTGGTAAATGTTAGGTGTTATGGAAAAAGTTAGACAGTTGTGCAAGACTTAGTAATAGTATTATTTATATTTATGAACAGAAGTAAAGATAGTCCTTGTAGCACCAAGTGCTGCTAACTATCCTGCTACATTTATCTTCGACTTTGTGATAGTGTGAAAATAATTGAGCGAGACATTGAAAAGAAAATTACAAAAGGTAATTCTAGTTTGATTAAAATCTTTGCACCATGTGTGTAGTGAAACTTGGCTTTTTCATTTTTTTTTTTTGGTTCTTTTTTTCTGAGCTGGGGACCGAACCCAGGGCCTTGCGCTTCCTAGGCAAGCGCTCTACCACTGAGCTAAATCCCCAGCCCCTATTTTTTTTTTTAAACCTTCCATTGAGTCCAGATCCTCCTCCCTCAGCCTGACAAATGCTGGGATTACAGAGAGGTGCTACAATGGCAGGTCTGTCCACGTCCTCTCCTCCCCCAGGTCTGTCTAGTCTGATCTGTCTTTCTGTCTCTGACCTTCAAGTTCACGAAGGTAATCGCCCTCTGCCTTGTTAAGGCATAGTTTCTCCTGTTTAGATTGCTGCTGGTTCACAGACTTTAGGCTAGATATTCTGGCCAATTCTCTGATTCTTTCTTCCCTCTTAGTTACAGGATTGTTGGAACTATACATGACTGCTACGTCGTCCTCTGGGCTCTTGGCATCAAACTCTGGTTCAGGCACCAGCAGCTAGGATTGTTATGTGTACAGCTTCTACCTGACCAATTGGCTCCTCTCTAATGATATTGTTACAAGGCTTTCAGTTGTGCAATGCTGTCAATATGCCCGTTACTGATTCTTCTTGTTGCTGTTATTCAGGCTGATTTCTCAGACCATGTTTGTCACCCTGCACATCAGGTTTCATCAGGGCCTTCTGAGTTCCTTGTTACTAATTTTTAAAAACATTTAACCAGGCATAGTGGTAAATCTGTTGAGAGGCAGAGCTACATGAGGTCTGTACGCTCTGAGGCCACCTGATCTACACAGAGAAGCCCACCTTAGCACAGTCACTCCTACAGCAGAATCTTGAAAGTAGCTACTGTGCTACTGTGTTTGGCAGTTTTAGTGGGAAGAACCATAAAGCAGAATTACCAAAAGGAGATTAACTCCTTTTGTGTGGGTGTACTTTTCTCCACGTATGAGGAATGCTGCTATAGTGTGCTCACCTCCCTTTCCCTCCCCACCTCCCCTTCTTGACACCCCCTCCCTGGGGGTGGGGGGAAGAATAGGGGGAAAGAACGGGGAGGGTTCAAGACCTTGGAGCTGGTGAAGGTCTTGAAAATCGAGTGACTTGTAGTTATGTGTGTGTGTGTGTGCGTGTGTGCCTGTATGTGTGTGTGTATGCGTGTGTGTATGTGTGTGTATCTGTGTGTGCGTGTGTGTGCGTGTGTGTATGTGTATATGTGTGTGTATATGTGTGTGTATGTGTATATGTGTGTATATGTGTGTGTGTATATGTGTGTGTATGTATGTGTGTGTATATGCGTGTGTGTATATGTGTGTATGTGTGTGCGCGTGTGTGTATGTGTGTGTATGTGCGTGTGTGTATGTGTGTGCGCGTGTGTGTATGTGTGTGTATGTGCGTGTGTGTATGTGTGTGTATGTGTGTGTGTCTGTGTGTGTATGTGTGTGTATGTGTGTGTGTGTGTCTGTGTGTGTATGTGTGTGTATGTGCGTGTGTGTATGCGTGTGTGTATGTGTGTGTGCTTGTGTGTGTATATGTGTGTGTGTGCTTGTGTGTGTATGTGTGTGTGTATGTGTGTGTGTATGTGTGTGTGTGTGCGTGTGTGTGTGTGAAAGAAGGGTTTATTTTGGCTCACAGTTCAGGAAATGCAGCCCAGTCTGAAAGGGAAAGCATGGCAGAGTGAGTGTTAGAGCTGGTTATATTGCATCTGTAGTAGAGAAGCAGGGAATATACAGGGTTTGTGACTAGGCTATGGAAATCTCCCTCCAATACAGTACCTCTGGGTGAGGATCAAGTGTTCAGAAAGCCCGTGGGTGGCTTGCCTACCACATACACCGGGACACTTGTAAATCAGAGGCTGCTGCTCACAGCCTCTCCCATAGAAGAAACACTGTTCTATAGGTCATATGTAGCCAGGACATAGGTTAGTGGGGTTGTGGTACTGAAGGAAGGAATATATTGATTCAAATGGCAGTGGACAGCTCCCATGTTAGTGTATCTCACAGTTGCCTGTCACTCCAGCTCCAAGGGATCCAACACCCTCTTCCGGCTTGCATACATGTGCGTATATACAGTTTCTAAAGAAAATTTGGCTTAATTCTCAGTCACCAGATGAAATGGTTCTACTTTTTCAGTTACTACGGAAATGCATATGGTAGCAATAAACATTTAAGATTGTTCATTAAAGAAGGTTTCTTAGAATGGGAGGTGTCTAGTGATAGAGTGGTGCTTACCCAGCCTTTTTTTTAAAATTCGAAATATTTTTTCAATTGCCAGATCCTCTCCACCTGTCTACCCATCCAACTTTGGTGTTTTACTCTCCCCCTTTTTTAAACAATCCCCCCACCACACACACACACACACAAAGTTAATGGGCCATGAGTAAAAGGCATATAATGACAATAGACGTCCAAGCTTAAAATATGTGGATGGATACTCATTCCTAAAATTAGGCGTTTACGTCAGACCTTTCCCCTCAAGTCTCAGGTAGCTATCAGGGAAAGGGAGGCAGAGAGTTGGTTTTTTGTTGTTGCTTATTTTTATTAAAGTCTATCCCCCTCTCCCCAACAAACACCTGTAGTTTTTTGTATTGATTAATTGCTTCTGGGATCGGGGCCTACCTTGAAGTATGGTAGTCTGGGTGATACTTCATTGATACTTCAGGGGAGGAAGCTTTTTTGTCCTTACTACCCTGTCAGTTGCAGTTAACTTCTTGGCTAGGGTATGGATCATTTCCACTTTTCCCTCCAGTTCCAGGACACCTTCCGGTTTGGAAAGGGTGTTCTTCTGGATGTTTTAGGGTTTCTATTGCTGTGAGGAGACAGCATGACTACAGCAAGCAACTCTACTAAAGGGAACATTTCATTGAAGCTGCCTTACAGTATCGTAGGTATAGTCCATTATCAGCATGGCAGGAAACATCACATGCAGGCACATATGCCACAGGGAGAATCATCTTTTGAAGGTGTATGTGTAGAAGTTTTGTAGAGTCACAGGCATTATACAGACATTTATTTTGCTGTAGCAGAATTGGAATTATAGTTCAAATTATAGAACTTGGATTTCATTTGATAATTTGCAATCCAGAGCACATGAAGGAATACTAAATCCTTGAAATTGTTATGTTGAGCACAGCATGTTTTATTTCTATTTGCCATTTTTATTATTTTTAATGCTTTTCTCCTTTAATTTTTTTTTAAAAAACTTACATATATTGGTATTCTACATGCATGTATGTCTGTGTCAGGTGTCAGATCCCCTAGAACTGGAACCACAGACAGTTGTGACTTGCCATCTGGATGCTGGGAACTGAGCCTAGATCCTTTGATAGAATCTCCAGTGCTCATAACTGCAGAGCCATTGCCCCTGCCCTTTAACAAGAAAGATGTTTCCAGCCTATTGCTTCTTCTACAGGAATTTCTTAGAGAAATTCTATTTAAAACCCCAAAAAATAGTGCTAGTTTTACATTAAAAGTGATATGTGAATGACATAATTTTCTAAATCAGTGGCATGTAGACATGATTAGAGAACGGCTTTTGCCCTCAATCATTTGTGTGAAGGGGTTGGGTGAATGTCTGCTGTTAATACAGAGAACTAACATAGGAGCCTGTGTTTGAGTGGCTGGACTCAGCCTTCCACTTCCATAGGTCCTGGAATAACCTAAATGGGCACAAGATATTAGAGACCTCATTTTTATGTCATAAAATTATGTGCACCATCCACCTTACTTTGGTGTTCCAGAAGTGACAAGGGCTGAAAGCTTTTGCCTTCTGAAAGGAAGCACATGAACCCTTTGAACAGTGTCATGGATTGACTGTTGGACTTTACATCATCTTTCCAGTTCCTTGCTGTAGCCGGGTGGATGGGTGGGACAGTATAAAGATCTGCTGGTGGCAAGTCTTCTGTTCCTCCTGCTTGTAGATGATGCTACTTTTCTGGATGTAATGAAATGAGAAAGCTTGTGGAGGATGGGAATCTTGGCCAATCTTTCAAGGCCCTTGGGCCTGCTGGGGCTAAAATTAGGGACATTTAAATAATAACATGCTACACAAATAACGAGTACACATAATTACACAGTAAGAGAGGGGAGCTATTAGCTGTATTTGAATTTCATTTGCTTCCTATAAATGTCATCTGAGATCAGCAAGCCCTTTTGGCCAGCAAAACGATTTTGAGTAGATGTAAGGAAGTTGGATCTGTCTTTAGACGTACAGTGGGGCAGGACTGTTAAGCTGTTCTTCAAACTTCACAGTCAGTATTGGAAGGCTCTAGCTGTGGTTTGTTCACTGAAACCATCAGAATCGATCAGAGTAACAAGGATGGGAATAACCCTAGGAATGGAGTAGCCTGGTAATGCCAGGACTCAAACTTAGCCTTTCTGGATTAAATTCCTATTTCATTAATTTACCACTAGAAATTAAAATTAAATTTTCATTTAACCACAAATTATCAGATAACCCTGCCCTCATCTCCTCTTGTCCCCTCTACTAGTTTCTTTTTCCATATCTATCCCATATGTCATTTGCTCATCCCACATTGCCTGCTGTTACCTTCTGTTTTTTTTTTTTGTTTTTTTTGTTTTTTTTTTTTAACCAGGCTTTGAATGATGTAGGTGGAATTGTTAATTAGTAGAAAGAAGTAGGTACCTCAGGAATGGAGTGGTAAGCAATTACTAAGGTGTTCATGTTTCTGGGTTTTGATATTTGTAATTCAGTTGATAGAAGTAGTAAACCTGTTTTTTTTGGAGGAGGTGTTCTTTATCCTCTGTTTAGTCCCAAATCTACTCACTCACCTGGAGGTGGCAGGTGTGTGTATGTGGGTGCTTGTAGCTTTCAGGTCAGTCTGGACATGGTTTAAATGGACAGTCTTCTGCCTTACCTTCTTGGGTGCTAGGGTCACAGGTATGCATCACCACTTCCATTGGCTCAGGTGCACTTGTTTTTATGATTGTCACTATTATATGCATGTCTAACCGTGATGCCCAAGGTGAAGTGCCTTGGAATTTCTCTCACTGTCATGGAACACTAACTGATAAAATGAGTGAAGCAAAAGCATAAGAGATTCCTGCAGGATAATTAGGTCAGAAATCAACATAGGGGCCTTTGTGTTTGGAGGAAATAGGCTAGCAGGGAGGCAGCTCATGTCAAGGGCCTATTTTTGAGCAACCAGGAGAAGTGTGCATTGAAGACCTTGCAGAGAGAGGGTCCTTAAGAGATGAGTGAGGCCTTCTAATCAAAGAGTAGTTGGATGAAAGTGAAGCTCTAGTGACAGAGGCTGGGGCTTGACATTGAGCTCTACTAGAGAGTTGGAATTAGATTCAAGTAGCTGCCATGACAGATATCCATGACTGGCATATGTGTTTGGAACGTGGATGAGGGAGATTAATGATTGATAGCAGAGGAGGGAAAGGTCTTTTTCTAGGTATGTAGGTTTGTCTCAAAAATTTTAAACAGGAGTCTTGAGCCTTGATGAGGAGCTTAATTGGAAAGAATGGATCAAACTGAAGACATACGCTGTACCTAAAAACCCAATTTAAATGACAGTGAGGTGCCAAGTGTCCCTGTTGTCCTGGGTGCTCAGAAGTGTTTCTTGGAGCAATTCCAAGTGGAATGCCTATGGAGGTTAATGTGTTTCTGTTTTGGGTCACATCCTGCCTCAGACCCATTCATTGTCCAGTGCTCTCAGACCACCTTGTGCTTGAAGTTTGAAGGGTGGTTTTTCTTGCTGCTGCTGTCCTCACTTTCATGATACAATGGTGTGTTCCGGCAGGGATACTCGGGAGAAGAAGGAAGTCTAGGTGCTTTACTCTTTCACATAGTGAGTTTCAGGCCACAATCAAGACTCTACTTTCAACACAGATTCTGCCCTTGTGTACTAATTTGTTTATGTAAAGACCTACAATCTAGTTCCTGGCCTTGATGATTGGGTATGGTGGTAGTGAGGAGGAACTGTTGACCATTTCTCTTGTGGCTTTGGTGAGTGTCTGTTTTATCCAGCATGGTGTGCCCTAACAAGATGCTGTAGCAGATGGGTGCAAAGCAAGTTGCTGTAGCTAGAATAGTGATTAATTTTGGAGGCCTTGAATCTGCACTGGCAACTCTGTTCTTGTTGATTGACATCTTTATATTGGGAGGAAAGCAGTTTCCTGCCTCACCTTAGGACTAAATGTGCTTACAGCACAGGTTAAGTGCAGTATTGTTAACCTCAGAGAATTGCAGCTTCAAAACAAGAAATACAAACTATCTTCCTATTAAAGTCTGGTAGGACACATGGGCTGTTACAGTAGGAATTCATTGTCTACACTGTGTTTTCGTTTTTGCTTATGTGACATTTTCCTGATAAGGTAGAAAGATGTTTGTACTTTTCAAAGTTCTTATTTGGATGAAATCTTTCTACGTAAGTGGAAGAAAGATTCTGTAGTTTTGAGATCAGGAGAATTCTGTGATGGACCTTTAACATGAGGAAGCCCTTCTGCATCCATATAGTAATAATAATCAGTTTAGTAGACATTTTATTTAGTAGGGCTCCCTTTCTTGTTTCCCCCATGTATAAAGGCAAAAGCCCCTTAGGATCACTAGACCGTTGTTTATTTTCATACACAGGAGCAGGCATTTGGGTAATCTGCTTATTAATGTCCATTGCTGTAAAAGTGATAATCTCTGTAGGAGGCCACATGCTTTTCCAGCATCCAGCCTTTCATGCTTTACTCTCTTTGATAAAATCCTGTTGAACCCGAAGAACTTCTGAGTGCTGCTGTCTTTGTCCCCCCACCCCTCCAACCTCCCTCAAGATGAAAATACCTTGTTATTTATTTATTAAGCCACATTTTTTTTATTTATTAACTTGAGTATTTCTTTTTTTTTTTTCCTTTTTCTTTATTTTCAGAGCTGGGGACTGAACCCAGGGCCTTGAGTTTGCTAGGCAAGCGCTTGAGTATTTCTTATATACATTTCAAGTGTTTTTCCCTTTTCCAGGCAAACATCCCCCTCCCCCCTCCCCTTCCTTATGGGTGTTCCCCTCCCAACCCTCCCTTATTAAGCCACATTTAATGTTAGAAGTCCTATATGGAGTAGCTTTAAAGCTAGCAGAGTGATTACTAGATAACATATTTGGGAAATAACCTTGTTTCTATAAATCCCTTAATTTACAATTCATTTCATAATTTTTGCTGCTGCCAAATCTCCCCTATCTATCCTCTTGGCATACTCTGTAGACTTTGGATGCTCTTACACCCTCAGGTTTACCTTCATACCTTTTCCCCCCATAGTTCACAAAGATAGGAGCTGGGAGGATGATAGGAATGTGAGCAGTTTATCCTTTCTCTTTTAAGAGAATGGTCATCTGTGTCCGATCAGCCTTGCGGACAGTCAAAGGCTATCTTTCCAGTCTTTACAAACACACTAGATAGAGAGCCTTGTCCAAAAGTGGTCACAGGCTTTATTATTATTATTATTATTTTTTATAAAGCCTTAGGCCAATTTTAACAGACAATTCCACCTTTGGATTCCCGGAAGTGTTCGGGTTCTAGTGGAAGTATGCTGCCAACTTATCTTTTGTTACCATCCATGACTTGAGCCTTAAGTTCTGAGAATGTGATGTGAAGCCACTGTGATGCCTTATGTTTTCCTGAACTGTTTGAGGGACATTGGATTATTTCCACCCCTCTCTGTAGCGGTAGGGTTGAACTCTAGGGGGAGGTTACCATCACCTGTTTGCCTGTTTTCTTTCCTCCTCATCATGTGACTTAAGTGAGGATAGCCATTCCAGCCCTTTCTATTCTGTGTACCCTACAAATACTGCTCCCCTCCTACAGTGTCCTTGAGTGGGAGACTTCCAGGGATAGGTTAAGATTGCCATCAAGTGGTTGCGGTTGGTACTGGACCCTAGCATGCTGGTAAGTCTAGTTTGTTAGCCTCTGTACAAATCAACATTTAGGAATAGTGTTTGAGGAGTAGTCTGCCCTTATTTATTTGAGCTGATGTAGGGTAAGAAGTGGTCTGCCCAATCCCAAACTGTGCCTTGTGTCAAAGACAGGTACAGCTGAATCTGGCTAGGTTCAGTCTGGGTACTGACCATTTAGAATTAGTTTACTTACTGTCAGCTCAGGTCAGTAGACCAGATTCAGGACACATAAATTATACCTCAAGATCTGGCTTCAAACCCTGTGTCATACCTTTCAAGATCCTGGTCAAAAGTGTTTGTCATCCTACCTCATGATCTGAATGAAAACCCTGTGTCTTCAGCCTCTAGATCTGGGCCACAGGTGTGGCCTCCAGTTTTGTCTGACTTGTATAGTTCATTTCAGATATAGTCAAATTGACAACCTAGAGTAGCTATCCACTCCTTCCTTGTCATCCAGCACTTGAAGACACAGCTATATCTCCTTATGTCATAGTTTGTTTTCAATAAATTCAATTCCCAGACAGTAATCAGGTCATAATAGCACCTAATGCAACAGTCCTCGTAAAACCACAGATCCTTATTTTAAATTTACAATATGTGGCATCGTTCTTTGGGGGAAGTATCCTTTTAGTATTTCAAACTTCAATATGACAATCATTGACATTTTCTTCATTGATGTTAATGAGCTTGAAAGAAAACACATACAAATGTATTAACAAAATACAATGAAAGCACTTCTGTTAGTTATAATCTTCATTTCTGTAACTGGTCACATGGTTCCTAGATGGTATTTGTAACTGCCTTCCTCTCCTACCCTTTCTGTATTGTCTCCATCTTCTGTAAGCACCTCAGCAGGTTCTTTTCCTGGAGGAGTGACCCTTACCTTCATTCCTTATGGGTCTGTGTCCTTTGTCATTCTGCCTGGGTAGGCTGTTGTAGTTTCTCATTAGCTTTAATCACAGGGCATGGTAGCACCACGAGATGCCCTGAAGGATCTCCTTCACTCCAGACAGAATCTTTCTGAGGCCAAAAGCCCTATATGTTTGCCTCCTGTTGTTTTTCTATTTCTAAAAGTGAGGTGGTAATTTTTTTCTCAGGAGTGACATTCTCAGAATTGACGAGGATTCATTTAAAGTCTTTACTACCTAGCAGAAATTAAACATTAAAGAAGGTAACTAAAATTGAAGTTCTTCCCATAAAGCAGTAGCTGTACCATGCAGCAGACCTCTCGGAATGTACATTAGACTAGGTGTGCAACATTCCAAGGCTCTGGATGTCAGTACCTTGAAATCAGGATCCATTCTAATTCCAAGAGCTATACCTTTGACCCAGCTACCTTCACTTTCCCCCCTACCAGGCTATCCTACATGACATGGGTAAGGAAGGACCTTCCCATGGGAGTAATTGGTGTGAATTAGCAGGTGCTCCCACCCTTGTACACAATTGCTTGCCCTTGAGATCTGTGAGCTGCCTGGGGTGGTAGTGGTCTTAACACCGACTGCCTTTGAACTGGCCTATACTTCATGAGAAAGGTGTCTGCCTGCTCATTTGGAAAGGGAAACATTATTTGGAGGGACAAAGAAACAAACAATAGAGAAATATCCAAATGGTGTAAATATGAAACAGTGGAAGAAAAAACCTTTGGACCTATTTTGAACAGTTACTTCAAACTGAAAGAGGGTATACTTGGTAGTCATTCACATTACAATCTGTCAAGTCATATTAAGCCAGAATTCCTGGATTCTAGCCACCTCAAACAATATTGAACACATCAAAAATAGGAATGTGTTGGAATGAACATTGACATTGGATTTAATTTTCATTTTATTAGTAGCAGAAATAATCAGATTACCAGGAGCAGTACGTTTAAAGATTTTGGAAATTTGTTTTTAGATTCTTTTTTGGTTCTTTTTTTCGGAGCTGGGGACCGAACCCAGGGTTTTTTTAGATTTTAATGGCTAAACATCACTAATTAGGAAATCTGAAATCCAGAGCACCTCAAAAGCTGAGGTTTTTTTTTTTTTTTTTTTTTTTTTTTTCTTTTTTTGATCTTCATAAGTGCTTTGAGTTTTGTGGGTCTGGAGACACAGTTCAATGGTTAAGAACTCTTGTCGTTTTTCATGGCTGGTTTGGCTCTCCTGAATCTAGCTCTGAAGACCTGACTGGCCCTGAACCTGCCCTCTGCCTCCAGAAGAGCATTTTTCTTATAGATAAAGGTCCTAGGTTTGGTTCCCAACAACCACCTACATGGCAGCTCAAAACTGTCTGCAGCTGCACTTACATGGGTTCTGATGATTTCTTCTGACCTCCAAATGCATTAAGCTCACATGGTACACTTACACACAACATAGGCAAACACCCCCCATCCCCACCCCCACCCCCGTTTAGCAGAGAATGACTTTTTGGTATTTATGGCATATTATTGTAAATCTGGAACCAAGGCTGTATGGTGTGTTCATCTCCCTAGTCCTGTGTTCTGCAGAAAGGTGAGTGCTGATTTACACCAATTCAAGTGGCACTTGGTCCAGGAGTGGTTGGTGACTTGAGTCTGGGGTGTTACCAAGTCAATAACCTCTCAAGAGTGATTTTCATCACGAATGGGTTTAGAAGATGTGACCTGGAAGTAAAAGAAATCACAATGGGGACCCATAGAAGAGATAATAGGCAGTGTGCAGTAAACACCAGAAATAGTTATAATCTGTGTTGAAACTCTTGCAATTAAATTGTTGCTTTCTGATTTTACTTCTAAATACATTACTAAACTCCGTTCCTGATTTCCATTTTTACTCTAGAAGCACAGTCTAACATTAAGTAGTGTACGTGCTTGATTTGAAAATAGGCAAGAATGCAGTCAGGTGTAGAGGTCAGAGAAGAGCTTTCTCTATTTTCTCTGCATCACAAGTGTCTTCATCCTCTGAGCTATCTTGCCAACTGGTTTTCTTAAAAATGTCTTATTAGTTTAGAATGATGCTAGCTGTGTGTGAGAGAATCAGGTTACATGAAGGCGATGATGCTGTTCAGTACCAACCCTTTCTTCAACTGTGTTTCAGTGTAAATTTCCTGTTTCATTACTCCTTAAGTTCAAAGTTTATGCTTTTCTTTCTTTTATATCCCCCCCCCTCCCCCAGCTTCCCTCTCAATGTATTTGTGAGTGAATTTTGCTTGTGTTGTATGGTGGCATTTAAAGTATTTTCAGAAGATTGACCATTACCACCCTTAACTTTCTATGGTTTCTTCTTTACTCTTTAAAATCAGTTGAGTGCTTTTCAGATATTTTTAATATAGTAATATATCAATCTTACCCCTCCTCCATCAAAATGTGTTTATTGGATGTGTCCCAGCTCAGTCTTGATCAGGCAGGATGCCTTCAGTGGTGCTTTGTCTTGAAGGAACAGCCTTCCGTCATTCGTGTTTTTCTGCCTCTGGCCTGACAGAGGATGGTGGAGCAGCCAACATATAGACTACTGTTTGTGATGGCTTAATTTAAGACTGTGGTGATTTTATAGTATCCTTGCTTTTTCATATTCAAGACGGACTACTTGGGGTTCTACGCCATATACCTACCCATCGTGTATTTCTTCTATTCTGGAGGATGAGAATCATCTTTTGGGAGGGTCATCTTCTCTATAGGGAGGCTGTCACCACGGAAAAAGGCTCCTGGTGGCCCTCCCTACCCACGTCGATATATAGCTTTAGTTGTTTTGGAACTCCGCTACATAGGTAGGCTTGTATTTGCCTGCCTGTGTCTCCTGAATGCTGGGATCAAAGTTGTGTCACCATTCTCCACCTGTTCTGTCGTTTCAGTCACAGTTAGGGTCTACCTTTTCCATGTTGTTCACAGCTGGCAATGGCTTTGGGTCTTTGGGATCTTGGAAGCGAATTCATAAAATATAAGATCACAGACACCTTTATATCTATCTGCCCCGTTCTGCCTAGTAGGCAGAGTGTTCCTATGGTTTGTTCCAGGACTACTCAGCCAGCAAGGACAATAGGACCAGAACACACCATTTTGTCTTCCACTGTCTACTCTTTCATAGAGAAATAACCTCTACCAGACTAAATTTTCTTTTTTTAAAATTATTTTTAATATGTTAATACTGCATAGATATATCTTTAATTCTCAAATTATCCCATTTTCAAAGAGCACTGGCGTGTTTGAATTTGACCTTATGCTGTATTTGAGACTACATTATTGTGAGGCCTGCTTCAGTGTACTTCCTCCTATGATCCAGTTGGAAAGGGAAGCCGAGGGTTAGGGCTAAGGTTTGAGATTGAGTATCTTTTCCTCCCCCCCCCCCACACCCCTGCGTGACTGTGAATGCTTTAATTGATTAGTGGTATTTTAGTAGCATGAACAACCAAGTCTGTTGTTGAAATGTGTCCCTCAACATGGATCCCTCTTCCGAGTTAGTACAGCTATTGATATTATTTTGTAATTGCATCTCATGACCCTTATGCCACATTGGGTATCAGGACAACTTCATGTATTACCCAGTATGTGCGGGGGGGGGGCATTTTAGGAATTATCAGGGTCAATTGGAAGGCTTTCAGACTTCCAATATACATAATTCTGTTTGGTATAGAGCCAGTGTACTAAATTTTAGTTAAATAAAAATCTAGAGAAGTAATACTTAATATGTAATTGTTAGCATGCCTGATTTTAATAATGACAGTGGTTTTAGTATATTTAGTTATTATATTAATTATATATTAAGTAAAATATTAGCACAGTGTGTCCTTTTTTCCCCCTACCTTTCTTTGTCTTGTTTTAATAAGTCACACCTAGGTTATAGGATCATATATTGGTCATATTGCCAAAAGGGACCATTAAGGTATAGGCATCCCTTGACAGACTGTTGTGGGATTCCTCCAGATGCCAAAGCACATGGAAGGCTCATATTATTTGTAAAACTGTAGAGCGAGAAATGGTGTCTTGTGTCTGTAGTGTCCACTACTTAGGATGCAAGAGAGGAGAATTGTCAATTTGGTTCCAGTCTGGGTAACATGGTGAGTTCCTACCTGAAAACCGGCCTGTGCAGGTCCTTCTCTACTTAGATCTGCTCTCAGTTATTTGTATCACTAGCATAAAGTAAACTCTCTGTGGATATCTGTGTCACTTTATTGTTTAGGAAATAAATACTCTTAGAGATGTAGCTTATTTTAAATTTATTATTTTAAATTTTGTGTATGTGTAGTGCCAAAGGAGGTCAGAAGAGGATGGTGGATCCCAATTGTGAGTTGACATTTAGATACCAATAATGAGCCCAGGTGTCAACTTTTGCCGCCTCCTCCTCCTCCTCTTCCTCTTCCTCCTCCTCCTCCTTTTCCTCTTCCTCTTCTTCTTCCTCTTATAATAATGATAATATTATTAATTCGTGGAGTCTGTCATCTGTTAGTTAAGTCACCTGGCAGCCTATATGGTCTTCTGCCTTTCCTATGGATGTTTTTGGGTTGCGGGGATTAATCGCGTAGAATGTTCACATACCAGGGTTTTTGCAGCTTGCGTGTACCAGGAGCTAGAAACAGAAGAGGTGTACCACCATAAGACCGTGGGCCGAGAAAGACTTCTCTCTGTGCTATAACCCCAAGGCCTGCCTCTTGTCTCTTGGTAGTTGGCTTTCAATATGGGCTAGATTTGTTGTTGTTGTTCTCGTTTGTTTGTTTGTTTGTTTAAGCTCAGTTTTTAAGTTATGGGTCCTAGGTAGCCCAGACTTGTCTTGTGGTGGCCCCCCTGTCTGTATTCCCAACTGCTAGAATAACAATTGTAAGCCACAGAATATAGCTTAGCTTACTTCTCAGGGTGGTTATTTGAATGAAATATAAGGTCTTAGCATTCTGAAGGAACAGGTTTGTTAATGCAGTTTGCCTCTTGGAAAGCTGAGTCAGATAAACAGTGTCCTTCCTCTCATAGACAAGACATATAAGTTGGAATTAGCTCTGGTAATTTATCTCTTCAGAAGCTAAATGCATATCAAGAGTTTTTTGGAGTTTGCCCAACTTAGTGATAATGGTGGGAGTTGATTATGGAAGAGGCAAACTAGACCCTCACGTACCCTGAGGTTGGTTGATTATTAGGTAGGCCAAGCATGTATTTGGCTGACTGCATAGAAAGGCTTTGGTGTGAGGGCCTTTCTGATAGTCCAGTCTCTCCCTAAGTAAGATTTTTAAGTACAGTCCTTGTGTTTTCTGATTTCCGAGTAACACAATGTCTTCATGGAGACATTTAGAGATTTACGGATAACGTCTGACACCTGCTTGTGCAAGTGCTTTATCTGAGTGCTGCTGCTATGCTTTCAGCTTATCAGTTTGAACATTTTAGAGTGAGGATGTCTACTAATTATGTTCCTAGACATACATACATACATCAAAGAAAAATACTGTAGTGCTTCCTTCTTGGAGAGCACAAAGTAGTTGGAGTATATCGAAACAGTGGAAATTAGTGTCTCTGAACAAAGAAATCAGGATAACAGAGGGATAGCTGAAAGTTATCTACTGTCCAGGATCAGAATTCATTTTATAAAGGAGAGAGGAAGAGAAGCTAGCTGTACTTGGTTTGACTTACCTCTAATACTAGAATGTCAAAGTCAAGGCAATGGTGGCATTATGAAATTGGATATCTTTTTATATTATTAAGTTGAAAAGGCTGTGTTTCAACTCATCAGCTGACCCCCCCCCCCAATATAAAAAACAAAAAGAAGGGATGCTGTTTGTTCCATCTCCTACTTACAGTGATCCCTCCAATAGGGTACTGGGTCAATACCTTAGCCAATCGGCTGCTGCAAACATAGTGTTGTCAATAAATAAATTGTTTTCAGCTTTTTGTGCCACAGAGCCACATAGTCATTAACTTGAACCAGAAGTCAAATGTAAACACCTGTTTTAGTTTCTTTCAAGAGGATACCAGCAGCAATGACTGGAGAAGAGCTTCTTAGAGCTGGGGCATTGTAAAGGGAAGCTAGAATCTGTATATGATTCTCACACTTCATTTCTCTCCAACCGTATATGTGTAACAGGTTCCCTCTTTCTCATCTCATTTCCCCAGAAGTGGTGTTCACCAAAATTTCTGGCTTTCTTCTTTACAGTTTCCTGCTGTGGGTGCTTTCATTAGAGCCAACTGAAACTGAGTCTGCAATAATGGAGTGGTGGAGAGATTCTTCTTGTATGGCCTCCTTCCTGTCTAAGGAAGGAACCCAGACTAGCCTGAGCCACCGCTTTATCATTTATACAATGCAGTGGCACCAGTCTGTATGTGGGTATCACAGGCTTCAGAGAAGATGTCACTTCCCTCTTCAGAAAATGCTGTGCTTTTAGTATGTTTTCCACGGTGACCTAAGAAGTGGCCATGGTAACTGTCAGGTATCACACCTCAGGAAAAGCTAGCATCTGCCTTTACCATTTGCAAGGTTTAACTTAATTAGTGCCTGTATTTTAAAAGCCCCAAAAGGTAAAATAACACAGTCAACTCATTAGGATGGGGTGTCCCATTGCCTTGAGTATGAACTTTGTTTCAGTGCCCTGCTCGGTTTTCAGCCACCATCTTTGCTTGTCTTGGAAAGACATAAAGAGAAGCATGTGGGTAGTGCAAAGCATGTGTTTTGCACATCATTGTCAGATGAAGTTCAAAAGCTTCAAAGAAAATGACTTTGAAAATTAAAAAACAAAAAAGAGACCTGTGCCCCAGTTGGGGAGGCCAGTTGGAGGCCTGCCTTTTTCACCCCTCTCAGCAGCTGCTAGGCTACAGAGCCTGTTTTGTGAAAGATCCTCCAGAAACAATGAGGGAAAACAGCTTCAGCTTGATTAGATTAGATCAATTTATGTGCCGTGGGGAGGGGCCTAGGCAGGGCTGGGGGAGGGGTGTGCTGTGCTGGCAGTGGCCCATGCCTGCCCATCCGGTCACTTCCCAAGTAATGAAGCTCCCGTGGTGGCTGGAATTGCAGGAGGGGGGAGGGAGGAATTGGAGGAGGAGCATGTGAAGAGAGATTTCTGCAGTCTGTCTGGAGAGCTGCCCAGGTTTCCCAGCCAAAAAAACAAATAAAAATAAATAAAAGCCAAGTGCTGAATGACACAGATTATGATATTAAAAAGGGATACCGTTGAAACATTGCCCTGTTCCCTGCTGTTGTTGGAGATGGGTGTGTGCAGCAGGGAGGGGCAGTTAGTGCACTGTATAACAGGCCATTCCTTGGACATAAAAGTCCGTACAATTAAATTGTGAGTGTCCCTTGCCAATAGGGTCCCCTCCCCCCTCGTGGCAGAAATTCTGTAATTTTGATTTGTCTGCATTGCAGGTTGTGGAAATAGCAGGATGGAAAGCTAGTTCCCTTCGCCTTTTCTCATTTTAATTCATCAAAATGGCAAAAACCAGGGAGGGGGAAAGTCAGCCAGATGCCCCCTCCTTTCAGTGTTCAATTCTCTTGCAGGCACATAAATAATCTTCTCTCCGACTGTCTCCCCTCCCCCTCAGCCCCCGCTGGTGTTCGGCTGTCCTATTGCCTCGCGGAGTCTGCACTGCCGCTTGCTTATTACGTACTGGGGAGGATTGTTGACAAGTGCTCCGGAGCCTGCCTCACTGCGTTCTCCCTCCCTCCCTCCCCTCCTCTGTCCTTCTTCCTCTGTCTCTGCAATGATCCGGCTCTGAGGATGGCTGCTCCACGGGTCTGTCAGGTGCAGTTTTTGGTGGCTTATCTTGAGGAACCTGGGATAGAAGGTCTGTTCCTATAAATAAAAGAAGAAACAAATAGCTTGTGATTCATTTCAGTCTGATTTGGCTTTTGTTGAAGAAATAGGCCTTTGTGGGTTTTCCTCCTAGGGGTCCTGATTATATATCCATTATGGTTGGCAAGGGGGAGACAGACAGACAGACAGACACACACACAGCATTTAAAGTGTTTGGATTTAATATTATTTTAGATTTTTCATATTTTCCCTAAGGGGAATGGTGGCTCCTACTAAGATACTATGGAAATTTACAAGAGAGAATTAATGTCGTTCTTAGCGCATTAAGCTCTGTTGACCATTTTGGCCAAATCTGCAGTTTAAATCAGGCTTGTATGAATTTAGACATTTCTCTCGGGATTGTTCAGTCATTCAGAAATAGCTGATTTCTGTATTAATATTAATTTGCCAATGTATTTGTTTATTTGCCATCGTTTAAAAGTAGATGCCTCATGAAAGTTAAGTCACTTCATTCTTACCCTGCCTCTAGTTGCTTTTATAATCGAATGTTTGGTTTCATTTCCCTTATTATTTCATCCTTTTCAGGTTATTCTTTCCTTAAAAGATGGAGGAAACTGAGGCATGTGTGTAGAAGCCATATCATCATGTGATTGTGGTTACTCCAGAATGCTTTACACTCAGGCTTGCTCTGTTTTTATTTTCGGTTCATCGTTCCTTGTTTTCATCAGTGTATAGAGGCAGGTGCGCCACTGGTCCAGTTGTGGGTCAGATCTGGCCACATTCCTACAGTCTGCCTCGCACAGCTTTGCATTGTGTTTCCGTGTTGGGAGGACTGTCCAGCCGGGAAGCTGTGGGCCTTGGTAACTGCTGTGCTGTTAGTGGATTTGCTTCTGCTTGCACTCAGTCTTGTCATTTTAAATGTGGGTGGGCAGTTGATTTGTTTATATGCAGTTGAGATAATTAGCTACTTGGAGGAAATCACAACCCCCCAAACAAAAGAAAATATAACTTGGAACCTTTATTTTTTGTGTAGCCACAAGCTATTGTTGAGGATATAGCTGATAAACACATCCATAAATAGGTGTGGGGGTCATGTCCAGCTTTGGCAATTATAAGAAAAGATTAGTACACAGACTCGTTTAGTTTATGGAGTTCAGTTATGGCCTGTAAGTCAGATATTTGGGAACTGGTTTCATTCTGGTATGTACAGTTAAATAAATTTACTGAAATGAAGCTTTGAAGATGCATACATTTCAATTTCTTGTAGAAATCTTTCTCTGTGTGGAGCACCAAGGTTCGTCTTATCTGCCTATCTGTCTTGTAAACAGGAGTCTCACTGATGTGTTTTTTTCTTTAAAGCTCTTGTGCTTGCTGTCCTCATAGCTCTCAGTTCCATTGTTCTGCAGCTCATTTTCCCCAGTAGCCTAATAATCCCAGTAGTGCCTGTCATGTGCTGTTTCCTTAGTAGAGAATGTAGCTTTTGACCTCAGATGGTTAGTACTGTGCCTTAAATGCTGGGAAACCATTTTCAGTCGTTTGGAATCCAAGCCGTTGGTTGCTTGTAAGTAGATTGCATGGCAGGCATGCACTTGATGTGTTTGTCGGTCGGTGTGAAATGTAAACAGATACGGGGATGGTAGGTGGGTCTAGAAGTTAGAGCCTGAGACAGTGGAGTCAATTCCATATAAAGGTGAACTTGACATCGTAGTACACAGAAGGTGTTTGAGGGCAGTCTTGAACTCTACTTAATTCTAATTTAAGTCATTAGCATGAATGAGTGAAAGGGAGAATTAATTAATATAGGGCAAGGATAATTAATATAATCTGTGGTTGATCTTTGACCCAAAGAAATGAGGGTTTATGCCAAAATAAGTGCACTGATAGCCTCTGGGCTGTTTCAGATTTTTTTGTGAAGACCAGAGATTGAAAGAAAATGTGTATAAAAAGTTCATCTGTAAGACTTGTTTTGCTTGTTCTTTCTCCTTGGGATTGTGGGTTAAGGTGCATGGAGAGGGGCATCTTTTGTCTTTGGGTGATGTGCTTCTCCTTCATCCAGGACTCTCACGTCATTCCCGACTGGGGCCCGTTAGTAAAGCTGCTACCTTATATTGAAATTGCCACAGGGCTTTTTGAGTAATGTGGTTCAAGATGAGGAAATGTTTTGCTGGCTCTGGGGCATGTGGTACTTTGCTTGTATAGAAATAGCTTTTCTAGTGTCCCCAAATTTTCCTGTCATCAGGGTTATTGCTTCTTTTATCAAAATGTTGGTCTTGGGAAAGAGACTTTAAATTTCGGAAGAATAATGTCTGTAAGGACTGACATTGGCAGTGGGTAAAGGTCTCTTGTAGACTTTTGGTATATAAATCAGCATATATGTCTGTGTTGTTGAGATATGACAGAAGAGCAAAACTCACTCTTACCGTTCCATAGTTTGATCTGTTTTGAGGTTTTACAGAGGCTGGGCTTTTGATTACATTTTCTTGACTAAAATGGGAAATCTCTGATGCTGATTTGAGAGTAGACAAAGGGGAGTCTCAGTTGGCTGAGGGGGCTCTCTCATGAGAGAGGAGGATAATTATTTTCTGTAATCCAGGGTAGAAGCCATTTTCATTTGCGCCTCGTTGACCACAAGTGTCACTTACATCCTGCCTTATGACTATCATTTGTTCTCAGCCACATCAGAGTGGATTTGTTCTGGGCTTCCCAAGATATGCCCTGCTCACCCCTGTCCTCCTGTCGTGTTGGATGTTCACTGCTGACCTGCATATGTACAGTTGAGGGTTAATATCCACATTCTTGTGAGAAGCAGGCCCAGCATCAGAATGCCTGTACTGTGTGTAAAGCAGACAATCCAAGGTTTCTTTCAAAGTCTGAGGGGGGAACCAAGACTAGTAATGGCGGTAACCAAGCATTCTGATTACTTAAAAGAGGTTCCCCTGCCTTAACCAAAAAGTCTGCTATTACAATTTTCCTCCCAACCAAAAGTGAACACATGTGCAGGCACATACAGAATGATAAATTGCTATTGAAAAACGGAAGCTCTTTGGGTGCTTGGCTTTTTAATATGTAATGTGATACCTTGTGTCACAGTGACAGGGTGGCAGACGGTATTGGCTCTGTAACAGAATCACCTTTTGTGCATACTTCTTACAGCAAAGCTAAAACCGTTGGCTCTCCCTAATATGCTAATAAGTTTTGTGTGCTCCAGATGTTTGGGAAACACTGGAACAGCATCAAAGCCCGCCTTGTTTTCATTTCTTTTTAACCCTTCTTTTGGCATTGCCTTTGTAGAATAGGGTTTCCCTCTGGTTTGTATTCTGCCATGTCTTCTTTGTGTCTAAAACATAAAACCATACGTACTCTATTTCTTTGTAGATGTTCAAAATCAATTATTTTGTGCTTATACATTATTATCATACAAATGATAATCTAGATTTATTATTTATTGCTTAAAGATCCTTTAGTGGAAGGAGGCGTTGGATAAACAAACAGTTTCAGTTTTCCAACACACCATGTAAGGGCAACAGGGAAACAGGACCACCATGTACACAGCATTTCCAACATGAATTTAATTTGCTCCTGACTGCTACTGTTCTAGCCTCTTATGTGGTGCTGGAAGGATTTTCAATTGTTGCTGATTTAGGGGATGAGATGAATAGCCACTGAGCTTGCAGAGACCCTGGAAGCAGCATGCTGTTGTATTTAATTTCTTGGAGGGGTTTTCTGGATAATATGGTAGACTGTAGTGTCCAGGCTATATCCTGTTGTTGATGGTGGCAGGCACAGTTTCCAAGCTGTCTTTATGCCAATGATTCTGACTTTGCAGCTCATATTTATTGCTTTTGGAAAAGACAATAGACTGGTTTAATTTAAGTTTAACCTACTGAATATTAATGGAGGAGAACAAATGTACAGATGCTGGATCTTTGGGCCATTTGGTTTCCTCTCTGTTTAACCTCTGCTCTCCAACAAACATTTGTTTTAGCATGAGCGGAGGTGGGGAATGGGGGTAGGGAAGAGGTGAGGGGCTAGAAAATTTAAAATATGGGCACTTTGTATGGGAAGGGAATGCTGTTGCATTATTTCTCCTCAACTAAAAATAATAATTTACAATATTGATGGCAGGGCTGTGTTAAGCAAGAGAAAGAAAAGGCACAAAACACACATTAGCCCCTTCTCATATTGCCATGATAGCTATTCCGCCCTCTGGCATCATATTCCATTCTGTTGATCCAGGTCAGGCAGGCTCTATTATTTAGCTAAAACATTAGAAATTAAATTTCATAGTTGGGGATGTGAAAAAGAGCAAGGGAATAAATTGGTGGGGGAGTTGCTTTAAACATATTGATGAGGAAACTGAACTATAATTTGCTGAATAATTTTTATACAGTATGCAAGTATTGAAATTGAAAATATTGATCATGAACAGAATAAAATCAGCTCTGATTCAGACATTAGCTCTGTGTTGTTCTCTCTGGTTCAGGTCACCCTCATTGTGTGACTTGGAAAGTGAAAAGCTGGGAGTGCCCCGAAGGTACTAGTGTGATGATGCCAGTGGATAGTGGAGCCCCCACTTCTGTTCCATTAATGACTCAGACTTCCCCTAGGACCAGAACAGCTTTATTCTCCCTTCACAACGAGTGCATAATTTCTGCTACATTTCTGAGAGAGATCTTATACCATTTCCTCAGGCATTCTCCTAATACTCGTGCTTAATATTTATTTTGGGGAGGGATCGTTTTAAAGCTCTGTTATACCTTAGATGTATACTTTCTTCTCCTACTCTGGTTTGGGTTTTTGGTTTTGTTTGGTTTCTATGTATCCTTGTACCTGATTCTGGGAAGTCTCTTGAGAGAACTATTGAGAAAAGGCAGATAGAATTTGTTGGTTATGAAGGCCTCTCTGAACTGTCACCTATAATTACAGTTGGCTGCCAGGGTTCTGGTTCAAGTTTACTCCCACTTAGAGGTAGCTCGGGAACAATAGGTCTGACATTAGAGATGGATTCCACCTAGCATTACATCACCTGGGGACAGTAGTGTTGTAGAATAGGGCCCATGTGAATCTGGGACAAGTTCAAATTAGGCTGTTAATCTTCCTGTGTGGGAAAACAGGAATAAAGCTGCCAGTCTACTAGCTTAAAGTTCTCACATAAGTATCCTCCTCACTCAGCAGTGTCAATAGTCAAGGGCAGAAGACAGACCATTTCTTACTCATCCTCACCTAGTTGTGTCCCATTGTTCCTTAGTTTCTTTCCATTATCCATTTAGGGCTTTATAGTAGTTTCCCTTTAGATTTTTATTGATGTGGTGGTGATTTTATTCTTTTGTTCTGGTTGTCTGACTGCACTGATTTCCATTTACTCTATTTTTCCTATCACTTGTTCCTTGCTCGATGTGTAAAAATCTTTATTTACGTGAGTATTGCTAAATAATATGGATGTATGTGTTGGGTTTCTTTGTTTGCATATCCTCAAGACAGGGTTGTCAATATAGAAGATATTTGGAAAATTTCACCTGTTTTTCTGATACATTAATTCTGCTGTATATACACATGTACTATTTAATAATCAAATACAGTTAGATATACTGCAATTTAGGGGGTATCATAATTTTTATCTCAGAGTTGTCCCCCTTTCTTGCTAAGAAATTGAACTTGACTTCACCACTGAACTCTACCCTGGCCCCAGTCACATTTCTAGTGGCTTTGGAAAACATTTGTATAATTCCAGTGATTGGCCTCCTACCTATTTTTGTAACAATGTAACAATAAAAAGGGCATTAATTTGGCTATATATACAATTTATTCTTTTAGATTTGCAGTCAAAGGACACTGAAATAAATAGGTGAAATTAGGAGACCCTCAACATCATCTAATTCATTCTGCTGACATTTAGTGATCACTGCTTCTAGCAGCCCTTAGACCTTCCCATATTTGTGTCCGCAGGAGAACACCCATCGTACTGTGTATGGATCAGTACTACAGATTCACAGAAGGTTTGAGACAGGATGGGTACAAGCTATTAATGACTCTATTTGGATCTACACTCAGGATGTTTCTCTGTGTAGCTGGTATTTGTTGATTTCGGTATATTAGTAAATATTTACTAGTTAGTAGTTATGTAAAACAACCAGTTGGATTTTATGATTATTGTCACATCTTTCATATTTTCTACCCTCAAGGCACAAAAGATGTTTAAAATAAAATGTACTTTAGTCAGGTAACTTTAATCCTTAGTATTTTAGATGCTGAAATAGGATCACTCATTCAGGCCAGACTGGGCTACATATTGAGATCCTGTCTCTGTTCCAAAACCCCAAACCATCTTCACTCTGTATCTCCTCCCCTACGCCAACATGCACGCGCGCGCGCGCACACACACACACACACACACACACACACACACACACACACACACACACACAAAATAACATCTTGCATATCCTTCTGTTTATTGTTTCTTTGTTAGGTTTTTTACTCTTATGGAATGAGACTTAATTTTTCTTTACTCCCTCAAAAGGATTGTATGTGCAAGTTTTCTGTCCTTGTCAGCTGTTGCACAGGGTTGAAGGAAAAGTGCTGTTCTGATGTAATGTTTTTAAGTGTTTGTCCCTTTTTTCACCTGTAGGGCTCCTTGGTAATGACCAGTCTAAGGCATTAGGACCAGCTTCAGAGCAGTCAGAGAATGAGAAGGATGATGCCTCCCAAGTGTCCTCTACTAGCAACGATGTTAGTTCTTCAGATTTTGAAGAAGGGCCGTCGAGGAAAAGGTTAGTACCCAAGACTGAAATATTAGTGAATTCATCATGAAACAGGGACTGTAAATTCTGGTTTCCACAGGAGTCAGATCTAAGGCTTTCTAAGTATTTCCTAGTAGTAATCATCAAAAACAGAGATAAAAGGCGTTATGGCCTGGGTAAAATTTGTTCGTGCCTATGACACTTGCGCTTAGTCAAGTTTGTTCGTTCTTGTTCTCTCTCTCTTTCTCTCTCTCTCTCTCTCTCTCTCTCTCTCTCTCTCTCTCATAGATTTTGTCCGTCCGTCTGTCTGTCTGTTCTATGTCTACTCTATTTGCATGTACACCTGTGGACCCAAAGAGGTCATCAGATCTTATTATAGATGGCTGTGAGCTCAGGACCCTCTGGGAGAGCAGCCAATCATCTGAACTATCTCACCAGCCATCACATTCATTCTTCTTAATTAGCAGAAGTTCTGAAATATATATTAAATGAGTTTTTTCATTTCCGAAGAGATTATTTTCCCCAAAATGTTATCATTAGAAGATATTTTTGTCATGAAAGTAGGAATTACTGTCTATAATGTTAATATGTCTGATTTTACCCAACTATAGAATCAGTTGGATAGAACACTTTTCTTTCATAGGATTTTTCTACATAATTTAAGATAGTTCGGTAAGGTGGTGGGTCTTAAAATTGCAGCAGTGACAGAGTTCTAATTGGGTCTTAAAAATTCCTTTGCCAGCATCCAACCTACCTTTTGTCTTATTGTCCACCCCTTTAAAAATTCTCAATTTGCATTTGATACTTTAATATATTATCTTTATGACTATAATTTTATAATGTGGATACCCAGAATTTAACTCAGGACCTCTGTAATCAGTTCTCTTAATCACTAAGCCATTTCTCTATCCCCTATGACTATAATTTTAAAAGGAAAAATTCCCTTGGTTTGAATTTCTTGGTTGATTCATCTTTACTATAATGACCCTTTGGAAACAATTTATGTGTCCATCTCTAATGAAGTAAACAGAAAAATCAAGGAGAAGGAAGTTAGACATGATTTGTGCTTAATAAATAGGTCCTAAGCCTTCAAGTTGAGATGCATAGCTCAAATTCTTGTATTGCCCTCTTCTCCTTGGTGCTAATATCTTGTGGTCTGTGTTTAGATTGATAACTTCTGTACTCATTTTCTCGCACTTCTCTCCAGTGTCTTGTGTTGCTGTTTGGTTTTTTAGTATAATGAACTTTTCTTTGATGATCCTTTTACTGTGTATTCCATAAAGAGCCACTTGTAAAAGGATCTATCACTAGAACCGAAGGCTCAGAAAACCCAGTCTGGTCAATAAATGCACAGTAAATGCAATAGACTGTGTGGTAGTTAGTATCTGTGCTTTTAGCATGTGTGATGTCCAGGGCCCTGGCATCAGCTTTCACCTCCATTTCGAGAGTGCATTTTTTGAGTCTTTGGTTATAGAAGCAAATATTCACAACTATGTGACTAACCGTGCACTCCGCCCCCATGTCTGATTCTCTTGGATGACAGTGATGCTTTTTATATGTTATATTGTTGGTGGAGTGGAGTGCAAAGAAAGTAGTCTGTATTTATTTACAGGTCAATAGAAGTAGGAAATAAGTTTATTTTATTGTAAATCTTTTCCCATTGCATTGAATAGTTTTCCTACTAAATTTAAGAGTTTAATGCAGTGTGCTAGATGTGGCTCCGTAGGAAAGAAAGAGTTCTTGTTCCTCTTGCAGGGCCTGGGCTTGACTCCCAGCACCCATATAGTAGCTCATAACCACCGCAGCTCCACTTTCAAGGATTCTGATTTATGCTTGTGGCAGTTTACTCACTCACATGAAGGAGAAACATCGTGCACATTAAAGCAGAACATTTCCTTGTAGTAAAGAAAGCTGTCGGG
This sequence comes from Rattus norvegicus, assembly GCF_021556685.1. NCBI lineage: Eukaryota > Metazoa > Chordata > Mammalia > Rodentia > Muridae > Rattus > Rattus norvegicus. The sequence continues at coordinate 19,784,193 of NC_141550.1, read as the reverse complement.
CTGGAGAGATGGCTCAGGGGCTAAGAGCACCCGACTACTCTTCCAGAGGTCCTGAGTTCAATTCCCAGCAACCACATGGTGGCTCACAACCATCTGTAAAGAGATCTGATGCCCTCTTCTGGTGTGTCTGAAGACAGCTGCAGTGTACTTATATAGAATAAATGGATAAATCTTTAAAAAAAAAAGCTGTCTGAGCTGACAGTTAAAGTAATCATTAGTAAAACCTACGGTATGTGTGTGCTTAGATAGTGGCTTTTCATCACTTAAAAAGGGTTTTATTTTTAACTGCATGTGTGCGTGTGTCTGGGTTGTGTACACGGGCTGTGCAGGCTGGGTGTTGGGTTCCTCTGGGTGTGTACACGGGCTGTAGAGGCCATGTTACAGACCTGTAGTCTTGTTAGGGCATAGACAGTTCATGGGGTTTGATGTAAGTGGTATAGTTCACAATATGGTTCTGTTCTATATTTAGTGGGTTTTCTTTGAACTTTTTTTTTTTTTTTTAATTAGAATAGATGACTTGGGATTTCCGCAGATACTTTGTACTAGGAGATACTTAGTGTTTCTGGGAAAAAACACTGAATCCTAAAAGTTGAGGGACTTGATTCACATATTGCTTTGCAGTTAACCTCACTTCTTGTCTGATTGGCAGTGGTGATTGCTAGCTACCCTTTTACCATTTGGTTGCTCCTACTGTGGATGGTCTTAGTTACCTGTTCCACTTTTGTCTGTTAGGGAAGGAGAGTGAGGACATGCTGTCGGTGTCCACATTCATTGTAGAGTCCATATGCAGTGAATGGTCTCATTCTGACCTTATCTGGGCTGACTTTTTACCCATGGAGAGCACTATTTGTAATGATAATTGCTACATGCTTTTAACTTTTGATGACCTTGTGCTCTCACAGTTCTCTTCTAGAAATCATGTTAGGCTGTATGTACTCAATATACTTGTGCCATAGTTGTTCTGATATATTTAGAGGGCATAATTATAGTAGAACCTATAGCTCTTTATGAGTCTGTATTTTTCTCATTTCAAAAGCCCAAAATGTTTGTTTTTCCTGTCCATTAAACATATCAGGGAAGCCAGAAGAAGCAGCTGACCTGGAGTTTCCCCTTGTTTGGGCAATGTCTTCATACGAAGATGGGAAGTAGATGAGGCACTCGCCATACACCTGAGGGCTCATGTGCGGGGTTCTCATTCATTTATTAATTGAGGCGGTTCAGGCTGTGTGATCCTGCCCTAAGTTTCCCCAATGCTGTAATTAGTTATGTGCTCTTATTCCCGACCTTCCATTCTTCTAATAATATTTATATACCTATAAATACACATCGTGGATTTCTGTTCATGTATTTATTTATATTGATAATGATTAGACCATTTCATTAAGCTGTCTGTCTCTTTTAATTCAGGTAGCTTTGTGGAGGAAACATTTAAAATATTTCAGTGCCTGTAGAAACAAGAGTGAGCAGAGCTCATTCCTGTGCAGAGTAGTGGTTAGAACGACATTTTAGAGGAGTAGTCGTGAGGATAGACTATCCAGAGTAATCAGATGAGCCAGCTGAGTTTTGAAGAACATACAGATGAGTGGTAATCACTATCAGCCATCAGTGATGGTTGTGACAGGCTTACTTAGGATTACTAGAGTTTGTTTGCACACTGTGATAGGTCTCTTCACCATTCACCAGCACAACACTCTGTTGGCAGAGGAAATACAAGAAAGAAAGAGCCTTTCTTCTCCCTCTTTTGAAGTGAACTCGAAGGATCCTTAGAGTGAACAGTAGTTTGTTTTTTTGTTTGTTTTTTTTTTTCCTGTACTGAGCTTAATGCATGCCTTCAGACATCAGGAGTCGCACAAATTAAAGTTTATATAAGAACAGGTGTTGACCAGATTCCATAGAGACTATTGATACTTTAGTCATCTTTGTAGCTTTAGTAGAGGCCCTTATTCATAACACCCACATACCTGACAGGAAGATAGTCTTCCAGTAAATCATGCCTTTGGTATAGCATGCTTTTCAAAAAAAAATGTTTCTGTGTAACTAGATAAAATACTATCAGGTTAGGACGTAAAAGAAACAAAATCCTGTTTTCGATTATTCCATTTAAACTGACTTTTCACATAAAGATTTCTGGGTTTGGGTGAAATCATGACTGAATCCAGTTTAACTTTTGGATATGAATACTTGGTGAGCATTCATTAGTAGATTGGGTCTACAGTTTACTAGTTTGTAATACTTTTTTTTTTTTTTTTTAATGGCAGTATCTCTAGGTTTGTAAGGGAGAGAAAACACCAAAGGTTGTTCCACAGGACGCACTGCTTAAATTCAGTGACACTTTAGGAACCATAAATTCTGTTCTGTATTAACCCTTTTTTAGAATCTTACTGCCAAACCTTATTACTTTTTGTATTGATTAAGGTTAAATGTACTAACTTATTGGAACCCCTAAAACAAATAGACAACCACCCCCCAAAATTTTTTTTTGATTTAGTTTTTACACTTCAGTTAACCAGGATATTCCAAATTGTATATAGACTTTGAACTGTATATAGAGGTAAATATTGATGTATTTCAGCTATTTATTCCCCTTTGTATTTTGAGATAGGTTTTCTCCTATGTATCTCCTGAAACTCACTCCACAGACCAGGCTGTCTTAGAACTCACCATTCTGTTTTTGACCAGTTCAGGGATTTAAGGGTCTACCCTTAAATTTAGCACTTTTAATATATCTTTCTGGTTGATAGAACTTATGCTTTATTTTCTTTGCTTTAGATCTAAATGCTCTGGTAACATTTTCTTTTTACTGGAAACATTTTAGTATTTCTATCCTGGTGGATGCCTCTGTCCTTGGTTTTATCCTCATATATCTCGTTCCGGGAAGGTTGTACATATGTGGTAAATAGCACCACCTCCTTATTTGACAGTAATTTTTACCCATTGTGGAACTCCATGTTAAAATTGTTTCTACAGCAGCATATCGGTGACACGCTTCTGTTTGGTGGGTTTGCATAGTTCTTAGTTTTTTTGAGAGACTGTATCTCTCTCTATTTTATTCTCCAGACTAGGATCCCACTGTTTATACAACTCCTGATTCTTATCAGCTAGTGCTGGTTCAACTTTGAGATTTCATTTGCGTTTTTTGTTTCTTGTCGTTGCTGTTTGCTGGTTGTATTATATTACTATGTTGTTACTATTTAGTCTTAAGATTTTACTGCTTTTAGAACACTGTGATTGATTTATTGATTGTATCCTCCTTTGCCGCCCCCCCTTCCCCCATCAGGTGGGTATGGAGAAGAGTTTTACTGTGTCTTTCTGGATGGTACAGACCTTAAATTCATTCTCAACTTGGAGATTTCTCTAGGCCCTGAGTTTTTCAAAACTCTCATGTTGAGTCCTGAATAAGTTTACACCGGATAGATAGTTCTGTAGATAATACACCTGAGGACCTGAGTTCAAATCCCCAGGATACATATAAAAGCTGAGTGTGTTTGCGAGCACCTGTAATCCTATTGCTGGTACAGAGGCAGAGACATTTATAAAGATGTGAAGCTTGGGTACAAGTTAGCTTGGCTTATGCCACCTGGGATTGTGCTCTGACCACCACATTGGCATGCACGTACCACCACCACCACCAAGCTGGGTGAATTGTGGTCTTTCATTTGCTACAGGCAGGTAGAAGGTTCATCCTTCCTCTGCACTCTCTTCCTGCACAGGCCTTCCCTCTCTGTGAGAGAGTCACCCAATGAGGGGATAAAAGTAGTTCATTATCCCCAACCATCAGCTTTTCATCTAGTTTAATGAAAGTTAACATTTCAACATTATTGTTTTCGACTTGTAAGTATTGACTCTCACCCCACAGTAAAGCAAATGAGTACTAGAAATGCTTCTATCTTTGAAGTTCTAAAACCTGTCTCTGAACAGAGCTTTACATTGATAAGATGATAGGGCGCTAATTAATAAAGCCACCTTTGAAATTATCTCTTAAGATTTTTATTACTCAGTCTTATAGCTTCATTAAAAGATGTGACCAGAGGATTTAGACCGCATCATGTTACTTTCCAAATCATGTGTCAGATATAGGCTTTATTCTTGAATACTCTTCCCCTGCCCAAAACATGGAAACAGGGTCTCATTTGGGATAGCCATTGTCTTGTGAACTGAGCCATGGGCATATCACACCCATGTTCACCGACTTGGTTAGTTCTGACTCTCTATGGTTCCCACAATTCATGTGCATCAGTGCATAACTCTCTGCCAATTGTTGTATTTCTCTTATGCAATGAATGATATTTTTATCTCTCGTAAACTAACAGTATACAGAAAGTGACAACTTTCAGCTTTCTTCATGCAAAATACATACTTCTGATGCCTGGTATCCTCTGCTGTTAGGGCTTTTTATTCTTGATGTTCTGTCCTAAGTTTCGAGAACCAAGAGAATGATTCTTCCCACTATTCTTGGTGGGTCTTGAGCTGGGTCTGTGTCAATTTTGTGACTTCAGCAGTTTTTTCCTTCCTGTGGGCTAATAAATGTCTGCATTCTTTATCAGTAGTAGGAACATGTTTGTGTTTGTGATCCGAAGGCAAGAGTAAAGGTGCCTCCATCCTGCTTCAGGAGATGAGTATGGTGGCAGTGTGTATTCCTTAACCTCAGGCTTACGTCTTCTTAGTGTACATGCTCACAATTAGTGTCAGGTGCGGAAACACAGAGGGGGTGAACTCGTGGTTTCTGCCCTGTAGTATGTATGCTCTGCTACCTGGAAGGGTGCCCCTGTTGTTTACTTAGATCTGTGGCTAGGTTTCCCTGGGGAATCTTCGTTCAAAGGTGAGTCCTGTGTCGTCTGATTTTCCCCATCTTTCAGTAGAGCCTAGCATATCAGTCTGTGCAACTTGAGACTATTCAAACAAAGGCCTCATGGGTGAAATGAATCTGTTTCTCTCCCTTTCCTCTTAGTATGTTTAACTGCTTGGGGGAGAGTGGTGATAGTTTTGTTATGGTGTGTGTTTGTTTGGGGTTATGGGTTCGGTCATGGGAATCTTTATCATTGTTCCTACCCATTGAAGCAGATGTTGATTCCTCTGTGTCTGTGTCTTTCTCACAAGTCAGGACCACTCTGTTGTTCTGTATAGGCAGCCTGCATCAAGTCTTAAGGTGCAGTGCATCTCAGCCTTACGTGGAGTGAAGGATGCGGAGATCAAAATGTTTTTCCATGGGGATCATGGGACACAATGGTGGTTGTTTATTGGGAACTGAATTCAGGAAGGAAGAGTTTGGAACTGTAGTGTGATCTCCCCATAGGGTCATATTTGAATGCCTGCTCACCAAGGAGTGACACTGTTTGATAGAATTACTAGGTATGGCCATATTGGACTTAGGTTGGGCTTTGAGATTTAAAAGTGTGCCCAGCTTGAGCTTGCTCTTGTGCTCACTTGCGCTCACTCTTGTGCGCTTGCGCGCTCTCTCTCTCTCCATCCTCTTCTCCCTCTCCCTCCCTCCCTCCTCCCCCCTTTTTCTCTCCTTCCCTCTTCTTCCCTCCCTGTGGATCCGGATTCAGTTCAAGGGCTTCTAGGTATCATGTCTGCTATGCTCCCTACCATGATAATGGACTAAGACTTTGAAACTAGTTTTATAAGAATTGTCCTTGACATTCTCTTAAGAGCAAATCGAACAGTGGTTAAGATGTGTATGGTGAATGCGATCATTGAAATACTATGCGGGGCTGGAGAGATGGCTCAGTGGTTAGGAGCACTGACTGCCCTACCAGAGGTCCTGAGTTTAAATCCCAGCAACCACATGGTGGCTCATAACCATCTGTAATGAGATCTGACGCCCTCTTCTGGTGTCTCTGAAGACAGCTACAGTGTACTTACAGATAGTAAGTAAATAAGTAAACAAATAAATAGATAAATCTTAAAAAAAAAAAGAAATATTATGCGATTAAGTATGCCTGAGTGACTAACCAAAGGCAGCCAGGTATTTATTTGGATGGAGTTCTGTCTATAAAGATACATACCGTATAACACTTGGCACGTACTCCCTCTCCTCTTTATATCCTATGCTTCCCGCCACAGTAAAGTGTTCCTCCCCAGATATAAATGATGATAATGGGACCTGCATCTATGCAGCTTTGGCTGAATGCCTGCATCTTTCCTGGATACAACAGTCTGAAATGTGGGACTTGTGGACCTGAGTCATTTATGTCCTTAGCCTCACTCCTTTCCTTGGTTGGGAGCTTATGGGGTGGCTTTTGTCCCATTGCAGGTTCTCTGATCTCTGGTGAGTTTTAGTTATCCTCTCAGGGTTCTCTGTTTTGGGGAGGATTTCTTTTACTCCACCTTAAGGTATAGGGGTCCTCTTTCCCCATACTTGGCTTATATATGTAATTGAAAATAGTATACAGAACTCCAAGATTGCTATGTATGTTCATGGCCCCAAGCAATTCTCATCCCAAGAACCATTTTATATGCAAGAACACATAGGCATGAGCAAAAGAGCCTGTCTTCCTGTCTGTCTTCCTCAAGTATGTAGGAAACCCTACCTCACAGCTTTCCCAGAATGGGTCAGTAAGGAGAGAACACAGTGAAGGAATATAGAGTTGTGTGTGAGTGGCCTGATGGTCCTGAATGTGACTTTTCAAGGAGGCGCAGCTGCTGTTACAGGTGGAACCATGATGGATCCTATTATAATCGCTCTGTACTCGAGTTGACAGCAGTGAAGCTACGACATTCAGATTTATGTGTGGTGTGTTGGAAACCTAATCTTTAGTGTGGATAATTCACAAGTGGAGTTTTAAGAGCAGCGATATGGTATTGAGCACCCGTGGAGGCATGAGAGGTCATCCCCCTTGGAGTGTTAATTGGTATGTATGTTCGTGTGGTAGTGTGGTTCTTTTGTTTTCCTTTTGTAGCATTTAATATATCCTGCCTATGATTATTAGTCAGAGCACCCTCAACTCATGAGTGCTGTGTACCTACATTTGGAATGATTTGCTCGTATTAGGTATTATTTAAGGGGAAGTCTGTCCTGTGAAGAAAAATTTGATAGAAATTGAGAATCTGCAGAGAGCCTGTGAGAAAGAATGAAGGACCTCACTACTGTCAGTCTGTCCTGGGCTGCCAGTCTGTCCTGGGCTGCCAGTCTGTCCTGGGCTAGTCAGTCTGTCCTGGGCTGCCAGTCTGTCCTGGGCTAGTCAGTTTTCTGGTGTTCCACAGTGTTTTGTTTTGTTTTTCTCCCAGCTTGCATAAGTACCAATCAGATCCAGTAGCCATCTCTAAAGGTCAGCAGCAAAGCAGTGTTAACAATGGCAGGGGTTTCTGTGCATTGAGGGGGTTCTCTCCCCGTCCCCCTTTAGAGTTAGAAGTTTGGAGTGGCCTTATTGTGACCCTTGTAATCCTTGGGTAGGCTTAGGCTGATATCTACAGTGTGTTTCTTTGTGCTTCTTTGACAGCCTGGTTTGTAGGCATCCTTTTATTACTAGATGAGGGGTCATAACCTGTGCCTCAAGCAGGTCCTTCTATCCTGAATAAGCCAAATAAAAGAGCTAAATTAATAGTGGGAAATAGAAAAAGATTTATTCAATGCTACAACACTGGGAAGAGGGACAAAGAGATCCCTGTCCCCACCACCACCACCATCCCACCCCACTGAATATTGTGACTCTGATATATAGTTCCTCCAATCAATTTTTTTTTGTTGCTACTTAATAAACTGTAATTTTGCGGCTGTTCTGAATTATAATGCAAGTATCTGATACAAACCCCCCAAAGAGGTTGGGAAGTGCTGATCTAAGGGATTCTACTTTAAAGTGAGATGTAAGTTTAAATAGAGGGGATCAGATAGACAGTCCTGCTCAGGCTATGTTCCTGCCTACCATTAACCCCTCATTAACTGGGCCTAGGCTCATCCTTTAAGGTTTGAGAGTTAAAATTCTGTGACTGCCTTCCACAGGGAATAGGAAAAGTAGATAGGGTGCTGTGCTCGCTTCAGCCACCTGCTAAGCTCCTGAGGCAGAGGGGTTTGTGGGAGATGAATCAGGTGGTGGTAGGACATTCCTCGCTCTTGGGAGCCTCAGGAATTACACAGTCAGTATACCGTTTAGAACATTAGCAAGATGCTCTTCATATTCCTGGTATCCTTTCTAGGAAACATGGAGGACAAGTTAGGGGCCTGGTACAAGCTGGGCAGCACAGTCTTCAACCTCAGCAGCCTAGCTAGCTTTTTGTATTAAAATAGCTTGTTTCCATATCAGACAAGGGAGTACTGGAATACTGTTAATAGTCTTTGTTTCCACCCAGGCCAAGGTGTTCTTAAAAGTAATGCAGTGGTATTTTAATAGCTTTCTTAATATGCAAGAGAGAGAGGGATCAAAAAGAGTTCTTTCTTGTCTCTATCTTAGAAATTGATTTATTTATTCAGTTATGTTTTTGATATTCGGTTTTGAAAATACTTAACAATGTCAGGGGCACATGCGAGTGTCTGTGGTTTCACTTTTCCATGGGGACCAGGGAACCAGCCCAGGTTGTTAGACCCGTGGAACAAGTTGACACTTACTTTTTCCAGCTCTGCATCTAGTTTTTTCTTTTTTTTTAATTATTTGTATATGTGTGAATAAGCAAGAGAGGATAGTTCTCTTCTTCCTCTAGAGATTGGACTTGGGCATTATTCAATGGTAAGTCTCAGAGGCTAAATAAGATTGTACAGATACTAGAAGGACTAGGCTTAGGTTAGCAGACTAGCTTCGGAGACAGTTACTATAGTCAAATAAATTACTTTTACACACACCTGAAATGTGGCATAGTTGGGTATACAAGGTTTTTATTTAGTTATTGCCAATGACAAATTTCTAGGCACTTATGAGAATGCTGGGATGCTAAGGAGCAGAGTACAGGTACTAAGACCCTGGTCTGTCTGTCTGTCACACAAGTTTTCTAAGCAAACATTCTAATTTTTTTTGTTGTGAATTGCCTTTGAACGCCCTGATCCTAGTCCCTAGAGACATTGTGCCTTTCTTGTACTTTTGTTATGTAGTTAGTTTTCATTGGTTGCTTTTTTGCTGGCAAGAATACAGCATACATCAGATTCATTCCTGTCCAAGAATTTTCCATCCCTTGCTTTTCCCACTGAGAGAGAGGTGGGGGAGGGGAGGGGAGGAGGAAGATAGAATGGATTGAGAATATTCTGTATCAGGGTGCTTAAGCTTTGGTCACATGTTGCTTTAATATTTATCCCTTGGAGAATTCTACCCATGAAACATATACCTCCATACACCTGTCTCTTTTTGTTGTATTTATAGTAGTTTCGGCTTTTAAAAAAAAAATGTCTTGTAGATGTCAGGGGAATGATAATAAATAACACTAAACCTGTACCTTAACACACACAATTTATACTTCTAGACCTGTGTGCTGTGACATGGAGTCCTGTGTAGGTGTCATCATTTTCACAGTGACTTTGTCTTTAGTCTGTGGTGCTGTAAAGGTTGGGCTATCCTTACATTGATGATTGGGCAAAGACATGCAGGAGCAGCTCAGCTCCCTCGAGCACTTGCTGAGAAAGAAGTACCTTCCCCTGAGAGCAGGCCAGGTCAGCTTTGACATGTCTTTAATTCTGACAGTTAGGAGGCTTTGTTACCTTGTCAAGGCAACAGAGAGAGGCTCCCCCTTATCTGGGCACAGCTGTAAATGAACCTAACTCATGTGTATGGATGTTAGAATTATATGATCCCTTGAGTTGGTAATTTACTTATTTTGATTTTGTGTGTGTGTGTGTGTGTGTGTGTGTGTGTGTCTGCCTGCCTGCCTGTCTGTCTGTCTGTCTGTCTTCTTTTCCAATAGTATTCTGTTGCAGCTTAGTGCTGTCCTAATAAGTTAGTAGGAATTTTTTCCCAGCTTCTATTTCTTGATCTCTCAGGAGTCTACAAGTAGACTAAGAAACAAAAGTGTATTTCTCAACTCTCTGCAACACTTGTTTACCCCCCTCCCCCAACTTTGTTGTACCTTGTAGTGCCCCTGTCTCTAAAATTAGGTATCTATCCAATTAATTAATCCATCTAAAATTAATCTATCTAACCAATACGATTATTTGAGAAGAGGTATTTGCTGGGTTACCAGTGCTGTCTTAGGTCTCTTGGGTTCAACCCCCTGGCCGGCCTGCCTACATTTTTTATTTCTACATGTTCTTCTTGTTCATAGCAGTTTAATGTACAGATAACCTGTTTCATTGTCCTTTTCCTTTACCTTGTTTTGTGCATGTGTGTGTGTAGGTTGCAGGTAAAACTTCATTGTTCCTTGCCTTCTTGCTCTTGCTGCTGTAGTTGCCCTGGGGTCACGGCTGTGTACAGGGTTCTGAACTAAGGTCCTCAGACTGCCACACAGTGCTTAACCATTGAATCATTAGTGACTACCTATCCCCCATCCTGGCTTTTGCTTGGTTTTGCTCACCCTGCTTAATTTTATTATTACTTTTGGTAGATGTGTGTGTGTGGGTGTGGGTGTGGGTGTGTGTGTAAGAAAAATGCTTTGAAGCAAATATTAATCCCAACCCATGGTATTGTCAGATATTAATCTACAGTTCAAGGTTTTCATATTATTAATTTAGATTATTATGCTTTCTCAGAAATGGTGTGCATTATTTAAGGATATTAGATTAGCATACTAAACATGGTTTTTGCATTTTTGCATTTAGGCATTGTTTGAGGAACTTTGCATGTTTAAATAAATATAGATAACTGAGGATAATTTATTGGGGCTCCATTCTCCTCATTGTGGCTTCTAGAAATTAGAGGTAGGAAACACTGTTCTGTTGAGCTAGCACCCCATGTTTATTTTTAGTTGTTTGCAATTCTAGGGGAATCACAATTAGGTTCGCTTGGGTTGAAAGTGCAAAAATAGCTTGATTCTCTCCCCCCCACCCCCCACCCCAATAGCTCTAGATTGTAGCTTTCTCTTGGGTTTCCTCAGTAATGGTTCCTTCATTTTGTTGCCTTTCATCAATAATTTGCATGTCTTACTCTGTTGTCTTCCTGGATGCGTCACGTTTAGCCACAGATTCCTGCTTTCTATATCCACCACTCCACTGTGATAGCTAGTGGAGAAGTGCGGTGTTGGTAGGATCATTCATTGCAGATCTCTTCAGGTTCCAGTGTTAAAAGCCGGGATGGGGCTATATCTTGGGTAATGTGAGAATGGGATGTCAGGGACTCTCTCATTTAGATGCTATGATTTTTGAGCTAGTGTGTAGGATTTCCTTTTCTTTCTTACAAAGAGGAGTTTTGGGATTTTGGGAGTTATTTTCCCATTGTTTTGACAAGATTCCAGGAGGAAACATGGAAGAAGGTTTTGTTTCTGCTGATGGTTCCAGCCCACCCTAGTGGGAGGTTGAAGTTCACACAATGGAAATACATGGCTAGCAGTTGGACTGGGCAAAAGCTGCTGGGCCTGCTCCTAGTAGCTTAGAGTGGGCAGACAGCACAGAGAGACGTTGTCTGGAACACCACATCATCAAACTGTAACTGCATTCTAACTAGAATGCAAAATCCAGCACAAGAGGTCCTGAAGACCCCACATGTACATCAACCTCCCTGTCTACCTGTGCAGTAGATTTATTGTTTCAGTAAGCAGTGTAGACCTCACTAAAAGCAGGATAGGAATAGCAGGTTCAGTTTACTCCTGGATAGGCTCCTGGTAGCCACTGGGTTCCTGCTTTGATTCTCTTCTAAGGTAGAGCTAGCAAGACAGTAGCAGCTGACTTGCAAAACCTTGATTATTTTATGTGGTCACGATGTGATTGAATTAGGCGTCATTCCCTAAAATTGAAGGCTCCACGCTCAGGTCTAGAAAGCAGAGTAAGTGTCGTCTTTTTTCCCTCTTCCTACCTCAATCATACATGTGGATCTTGGCCTAAATTACTATCATTGTAAAGTATCCCTCACCTCCGCTTGCCTTCCCTTCCTTCCTACTAGGCTTTGTCTCGGGGCATAGCTCAGTACTAGAACACTTGTATAGTAAAGTTCTGCATTTTGTCCCAAATACTGCAAATAAAATAATAAGAGAAGTTCCTGGGTTTCACCTATTTGATGAAGAAGGTGACAATCAGAAATGAGTACATTATCTTGATGAGTTTGATCTCGCTACCCAGTTGTCTGCTTACCTTTCACTACCTTGGCCCTCAGCAGCTCAGATTTCTTGGTGATTCTGTATTCTGAAGCTGATACATCATGGAAATGTTGGAAAACAATCATTGAATCTATGGCATTCAAGTGCAACACTGAGTACACGCTGAGTCCAGGTTTGTTTTCAATCATGTGATGCAGCCCAGACTTAATCCTAACATCCAGGAGTCACAGACAAGAGGATTGGTAAATGTTGTAGAGCAGTCGAGTGTTGTAGAGCCACTCTGTGGATATAAAAGGACAGCTTATGAGGGAACAACAGGGGACCGGTTACGGTACAGGCATCTGCTGCCAAGCCTGTAAACCTCAGCCTAACCTCTGGAGAACATGCTTGGTGAAAGGAGAGAGAGAGCCAGATCCTGTGTGTCGTTCTGTCATTTCTTTTACCCTCACACACAGTTTTAAAAAAAAGAAAATTAAAATCTTCTTAGAAAAGGTTGTTATCTGTCTCTGCATGCTCATTGATTCTTTTTTTTTTTTAAAAGAGGGATATGTAGTCCCTTCAGGGGGAGCCTTATAAGGATCACAAGGCAGATTAGGAAGAGAAAACATGAATAGGTTGCAGTTTTCAATCTTGATTGGGAGGTGGAGAGCGCAAGAGTTGCAGTTACCGGAGACCAGATGACTTCTTAGAAAGAGGAAATGGACGGATCTTCAAGACAGCGGGGATTTTTTTTTTTTAAATTTATTTTTAATGTATATTAGTCACTGTTGTTGTCTTCAGACACACCAGAAGAGGGCATCAGGTCCCATTACAGATGGTTGTGAGCCACCATGTGGTTGCTGGGATTTAAACTCAGGACCTCTGGAAGAGCAGTCAATGCTCTTATCCACTGAGCCATCTCTCCAGTCCCGACAGCAGGGATTTTTTTAATAATAGCTTTGTGACTTAGCTGCTCCCAGGTAGGTAACTTCCAAGTGTTCTTGTGTTTATGAAGCCCTTGTCATAGCTAAGAAATTTGAGGAGCCCCAATGTATTCAATGCAAAGTTTTTTTTTTTTGTTTTTTTTTTTAAATCTTTGCTCAGGAGACCCTGTTTGAGCAGTCCTTCCTTTTGCCTGGGTTTTCAAAGTGAACCGTCATTTCTGTCTTTGTTTACAATTTACTGTGATGCCAGTCAGAGTTACACTCATGTATGACATGCCTATACTCCTAGCCCATGTAAAAGGATACAGTTAGCGGACAGCCTTTGCCAGCTAGGTAGACTCTGCCTGAAAGTACAACCGCAGGCAGAAGGGACAGCTGCCCTATGCCTCTTCAGGACTATGCTCTGAAAGAGTGGGGAAAGCCCTTTTACAGACCTGCAGGAATGGTGTGTTGGTGTCTTAGCTGCTCTCTGGGGACTTTTAAATGGCCAGCTGGAAATGACTTCACTAGGCTTACTCAGAAATTGCTGAAGGTGGGACCACAGCCATCCTTCCAGGACTGAAGCATGGCTAAGAGTGTGACTTGGCAGTCTGTTGACACACTAAAGATGGATGCCTCTTGGATCAAAGAGATGTTTAGGCTAGTGGAATTGAGGAGAGTCATTATAAATGAGCACCGAAGTTCCCTCTAAAATCCACCTCCCTCCATCTCTGTAAGCAAGATTGTATGTACTATGGTACATTTTGCCAGCAGAACAATTTTGTCAAGTCCAGCCTTAAGGAGAATGTGCTGTCAATCAGGGACTTTGCAGAGCAGAGACACTTCATTTTCACAGTCAATTGTTCAGCATTTTTTTATTTTGGTTTTCTTTCCACCTGTTTTATCTTTGAATCCAAAATCTATTGGATTGAGGAGGATCACTTGTATGTGTGAGTTGGGAAAGATTTAATTGCAATTTCACTTTTCTTCATGAGACAATTGTCACAGGGTCCAGACTCCTTTTACAAGAGATAGCATGTGAATGGTTAGTACTCTTTAGATATGGAAACAGCACAATAGAAAATAAGTTCTTTGGATTATTCATGAAAGCAAGATTTATTGGTACTCTGTAGCATATCTTTTCTAGACTGTAGCCTCTCATTTTTATGTATATCATAGACCAATCCTATGCATTTTAGCTGTAGGCTATGTTTTTGATATCTAGACGGGCCCTAGTGCCAGGATAGGATCAACAGTTAAGAGCACTAAATGCCTTTCCAGGGTACCTAGCACCCACAGGGCAGCCGACAACTGCCACTTTAGTTCTGGGGATCTAATGAGACTTTTTGGCTTCTGTGGGCACCGCATCCATGCGTGCACAGGCACACATGCTTGCAGATTAAGAAAAAAAAGTTATTGTGATATTCTCTACATCTTAAATACTTGTTGATGCCTTGAATTGTAATGAAATTGGGATAAGAAAGAAGGAATTTCTGTCTTCACAGTCATGCTTTTTGCAGTTTTTAGGTTATTTTCTGTTACCTGGTGTTAATGAATGTTCTGAAAGCCAGCGGTAGAGCATGATTGTTATAATTCAGAATTCCTTTTTAGAGAATTTGGTTGTCATCTCATCTGTTGGTGCTTTGTGGTCACCACACTATGTTTTCAGTAGGTAATGAAAATGTCTGGGGTGTGTTTTCATTCATATATATATGAATGATTTCTTTTAAAGTAAAGTGAGAGGAAGATGATGAAGTGTTGTCCTGCCAGGCTCACTGGGGCCACATTTGTGAGTAGCATCTCCTTAGTACTTTTCTCTGGAGTCATTAAGTGAAATTCTGCTACAGCTTGAATTTTTTTTAAACCATTGATTTCATCCCAGCCCTGTAGCAGACTTAGAATCTCACCTGATACACCGTTGCATCTTGAGTATTTCTGTATGATTAACTTTTCATTCAGGCTTTTATAGCTCTATTGACAAAGAAGAGTGAATGAACTGAATCACGTGGTAGATTATAGATTCTTCACTTGTGTTTCTTTTTTTTCCCCCCTGGAAACATTTCTTGCCTCACAAGGTCATTCATTCCCTCCTTCCCCACCATTCTCTTTGCCAGGAGACGGCTGCCAGGGGATTTTTGGCAGCATGCAGTTGGGTTCTCAGTAACCTAAAATTGAAAAACTAGCTAGGATTTTAAGACTCCACTGGCAGTCACACGTCAAGTGTGAGAGGAAAGACAAATGAGCATTTTAACTGGCACAGCTAAGTTTTTAAAACGGTGTACCTACCATACACAGTAGGAATTTCTTTAGCCACATCCTGGCTACAGTGGACTCTTCCATTTGCTGTTCTTGACTCTTAATCCTTATTTACTCCATTTCCTTTAGGATTTTGTTCTCTTGGGACTTTGACTCTTTGGCCTCTAAGTGTGATCCCAATGAGGAGGTGGAACTTAACAGCCTTGCCTGGGCACCTAGGACATGTAGCATTTGTGCCTGACAAAAGGGCTTTATTGGCCACTCCAACTGTCCGCTAATCATAGTTCTTTCCCCTTCGGACCTGAGTGCTTTGTAGAACACAAAGAAATTCAATGTCAAATGCTTTTCTTGATCGTAATTTGTGATGTCAGGAAGACTTGGGTTTTTTGTTTGTTTTTGTTTTTGAAATTTCTTGATATAAGATTTATTACTTTCCACATCACACCACCGCCTGAGAGTTTGTATGCCAGTAAATGTTCCTATCTTTTATGTATTCAGTTTCTATCTGTGGACATTCTTTTCTCATAGTTTCTTTCTACGAACAATTAAAGACTCTTCTGTTGTCCTGTGTGTTTATAAAAATGGTTAGAGTTGTGCTTTTGAGGAGGCAGCGCATTCATATATGTAATTACTAATTTTTCATGTGAAGAATTCATTACAAACCAGAGTTGATATTATCGCCATTATTTAAAAAGTCCAAGGAAATTGGATTGCTTTCTGACTTCTTAGTTTTGTAGATTGTTATGCTGTATTAAAAACGAAGAGTGGCCCTGTTTTTTTTTTTGTTTTGTGTTTTTGGTTTGTTTGTTTGTTTTTTTAAACCTGTCCTCTGGCACAGTTAGTAAACATACCTCAGCTTGTGCCAGTGACTTCCCACTGGGCACTGGCACAAGACAAGTCTTTCTCAGCTAGAGTGTGTTAGGTGAGGAGTCGCTGTAGGAATTACCCTTTCAGAGGATCAGCTTTACTGCAGTGGCCTTGCTTAGCTATGGGTAGGCTGTGTCCCATTCTTCAGACAGTGTCTTTGACCTGCTCCAGCTCCTGATTTATTATTTCTATTACTTTGAGAAAACCAAGGCCCACATTGATAAAAGTTAGTTGAGCCAAAGCCCAAGTTGTGGCTTTTCCTGGTGCCTACTGGACCAAGCCAAACCTTTTAAGGAGTCCTTGGGAAGGAATTTTCCAGAAGGTTCCCCAAGGCAAATCTGGCTTTAACAAACTTTCACTCTAAATAGCTCTTATGTAATTTAATTAAGAGCTGCAAATATTTAATATCCTGTTTTTCATAAACTAATCTGTTCATATGTAAAGCAAACCCACTGGAAAATGTCTGTAATTAGTAGCTAGATGTCAAGACAGCAAAAGACTTCTGTGTAGCCAAACCTTGTGAGCCAAGTGACCATCTCTTTGTCATTGTGTTATAGTCTCATGCAGACCTAGCTATGGAAGCAGGAGATGGGATTGTGCTTACAGGAATACCATCTGAGACTAGCATTCTTGACCCAGTGCGGGTGAGCTGGTATTTGCTGGCTTCACTTGAGGATGTGTTTATATTCTCTCCACCATGCAGGGCATTTATAGCCATCCTGTGTGTTTTGCCTGCCACTGAACTTGCATTTGAATCTGGTGGGCAGCCTGCCCTGGTGGATGGTATCTTCCGCCCACAGACCTAGTAGTGCGCACACACATGCACACACTCTTGTTTCTTTGAGTGAGAGTGTGTGTGTGTGTGTGTGTGTGTGTGTGTGTGTGTGTAGGGATAGAATAGAGTGGGTAATTATTTTGGGGATGGAAACACAGAATTTTTTTTCCTTTTTGAATAGACCTTTCAGGGAGTTGGCAAAGTGTCAGGTCCAGCTCCTACACTGCCACAAAGAGTGGAGCTGCTCATCTGCATCTGCCAGAAGCAGTTTCTTATTTTTAATTGTCCAGACCCTCCCTTCTATCTTCCTTACCCCTTTGATTAGAATTGTGCTGTCAGCTAAATTATTGGATTTACCAGCTAACAAGTTTAATATTGGAGAATTGAGTTAATAAAATGTTTTGATATGCACATTTATGAAGGTACCAGATATGCATGGTTTCCCTTCCCTTGTGTGTACACACGGTTTTTGGTTTGGGGACTATTAGGAAGTTTTGTTAGCAGTGGAATTCAGACAACCCAGGATTTGCTATTATGCATGCTATAGTAAGGATTGTCGTAGAAATGAATGCCACACATAGGAGGAAAGTGGTCATTGTGTACTGTAGATGGCTGAGGAAACCTAGAAATGGGGTTCTCATTCTCATACTGGGCTCTTTATGGAAAACTGCCCAGGAAGCTTTCATCCCCATCTGTGTGATAGGGAAGGACAGGAGGAGGTAAGGAGTCTGTATAGACCCTTTGGGCTCACCCAAGGACTTTATGCATGAGACTTTTCTCCATTAGTTAGCTTTCAAAACAATTGGTTGTACATTGCTGTGCTTGAGATCTGAACACTAGGGTCAGGTAGCATTGAGAGCTGCCCTAACTCAATACCAATGTTAGCATGTTTTACATGTTGGTTTCTGTAAAAGTATTTTTTCTCTTTCCATACTCTCAGTGATTTTTTTAAAAGAGAATTTGTGGTGTGTGTGTGTGTGTGTGTGCGCGCGCGCGCACACTCGCGCTCATTTGGATATGTGAACCTGTGTTTATATATATGGAGTCCAAAAGTCAAATGTAGGTGCCGCTCTTATATTTTTGGTTGTGAACCTAGCCTTAACGGCTGAGCCATCTATCTCTCCAGCCCCTTAGGTGCCATCCTTTGCTTTCCTATTTGAGACAGAGTCCCTCATAGACTTCGGATATCTTTACTTTAGTTAGGCTGGCTGACAGTCAGCCCCTAGGATTCCTATGCCTCTGCCTCCTGGCGTGCTGGGATTACAGGTCAGAGTCCTAGTTCTCAGTCCAACATGTTTACATGGCTATGTTGGCTCAGACGCAGGAAAGACGTCATGCTTGTTTGTGCAGCAACATTGACTGAACCATCTCCCTAACTCGCTCTCTACATTGTTCTGACTGATCTTGCCTACCCCAGTCTTCTTCCTGCTAGGATTTTGGGTTATTATTCTTGCCCACCTACAAGTGCTTTGCTTAACTGTCTGCCTTCTAAATAAATAAGTGAAGTACTGTGGCAGCTGTGTGGTTTTCTCCTGCCTCTTGAAGACATGTCTAATTCTGGTTTGTCTTTCAGTAAGCCTTAAAGGTGAGGCTGCAATTAAGTGCTAAGTAGGACAGTAGAACTGCTGCTTGTAGGGTGGTTGAATCTCTTTTGAAATACAAACCCAGCAATTTCTATTAGAACTTAGCATGCTTCTGACTTCTTCATAAAATAAAAAAATTAAACAGAAAACTGGCTTTGCTCTTTTTTTCTTCTCTATTTTTCTATACCACCTGAGTTGTATACCCGAGTTGCTAACATTGAGCATTTATCCCAATTCCAGATAGAAATACTAGCCTAGATCTTTCCTTTGGGAGCTGTATCCATACACACCTTTATATACCAGTGAGGATGCTACTTGTTTCCTTTAATGCTATATCCTGCTGGGGAGTGGCCCTTTGGCCTTACCCTTGCTAGGCAAGCTATATCATCAGCCCAGTGTTTGGTATCTGTGGGCTACTCCTGTTGATTCTCCTCAAATTCAGAAGCTCCACTGCAGTATGACTTTTAACCACTCTTACGCCCAAACTATTTTGCTGTAAAGCATTTTTGCATTGATAATGAAGTGTGAGGTGCTAGGTACCTGTTGGAGAGGTTGATTGAAGTGGAGTCCTACCTCCATACGTGCATGCTGGGCTGTGTCCTCTAGGAGGATACACCCATCTGTCATCCTACCAGTCCTGGGTTTTTGGATTTTCCTCCGCCTCCCCTTTGTTAGAAGACAACATTCTGGGCTTCCTCACCTGTCTTTGTGTCACCCACTCACTGTGACTGTCTTTACCTCAAGGCTCTGGCCAGTGTATAATGAGACTGCTCGCTGGAGATGTGTTCCTGCTCTACGACTTATCTCTGTAGCATGCATCTAGTAGATGTAGACTGCGACGTTAGAGAAAGTAGAACTTACGCTAAGCTTGTTCTCATTCTGACGGTTTATAATATACCTGGTTTTTGTTTTTGTTTTGTTTTGCTCTTTAATTGCAGGATTTAATTTTTTTTAAACAAATAATGTAGTGTAGATCAGATGACAGTTTTATGAGTCCTGGGGATTAGATTTGGCAATAAGCAAAATAAGTTTTCCAACTGTGCCATCTCTGTGTTTCCTACTTCTCCGTAAACTCTGCAAATGATCTACACTCCCCAGTCTATGACTGAATTCAAGATGTTAGAAGTATGTCACTAGTTTGTAGAGGTAGAGGACAGATAAAGGGGAACCAGGCATCAGCACAGGATAAGGGAAGGAAATTGTGAAGTAAGTGGATGCTGTTTCTTGAGACATTGTGGACTCCAGGCTAGCATTGAAATGATCTTACCCCTTTCCCACTGATTGTTCCTTTTCTACACACATTCATGCTACACATATACTTTATATCTCCATAAAATACAGTCCCCTTAGGTGGCTTTAACGCACTGCTATACAGGCTGTGGTTTATGGGAGACATATAGAGCCTTAATTAGTAAGAGTTTGCTTGAAAGATTGTCAGCTTGTTCCTCCTGTGTCATGGTTTTATTGCTGCATGTGGTCCTGTATCCTCCCGTCTCTGCTTAATTTAGCTTTAATTTTCTTTTGTTGTTGCAGGCCCAGGCTGCAAGCACAAAGGAAGTTTGCTCAGTCTCAGCCGAACAGTCCCAGCACAACTCCAGTGAAGACAGTGGAGCCTTTGCTGCCCCCGCCAGCTACTCACATTTCTGACCTCTCTAAAAGGAAGCCTAAGACAGAGGACTTTCTTACCTTTCTCTGCCTTCGAGGTAAGCTTCGTACAGATGGCACTAACACTGTCCTCTCAGATCAGTTTGCTGTTCGGTCTGAGGGCAGGTTTTTATGTTTGCTTGTTTTTTAAAGAAAGAGCATCACTGTGTAGGGCACACTAGACTTTGTGTATATGAAGATGGATTCAGATTCATAGAGATCTGCCTGCTTCCACCTTCTGAGTGCGCTAGCTAAAGGCAGGCAGGCGCCTCTGTTGCTTCTGCAGTGTTTTTACTTACTTAAGAAATACTTCAAACAATTTCATGTGTACGCCATCTAGACTTTATTTTATTTTGGTGTTTGAGTGTTTTACTTGTGCAAAACCTGTGCACCACATGTGTGCAGACAGAAGGATGTTGTATCCTCAGAGATTAGAGTTACAGATGGTTGCTTGTAAGCCACTATGCTGGGTGCTAGGACTTGAACCCATTTTGTTTACAAGAGTAGCTAGGGTTCCTAAATTTGGAGAGATTTTTGTAGCCCACTTTCTTGTTTATTTGTTTGATTTTTCAAGACAGGTTTTCTCAATGTAGCCCTGGTTGTCCTCTAGCTTAGAGGCCTGCCTTTGTCTCTAGAGTGTTAAAGGCATGTACCACCACCACCTGGCTACTTTTTGTATTTTTGAAAGAAAGTCTTAGTGATGTAGTTCTGGATGACCTGGAACAACAACTGATGTTCTCTAGACCTGTCTCAAAGTCTGAGAAATCCAACTCCCCCCCCCAACCCTCCCCCATCCTCCCCTCAGGTTCTGGTATTATATGTGTAAAGAACTAGCTAGGAAAGTTATTTTGGTGTTTGGAAAACAGAAATTTGTTTTGAGGTCGTGGGGATTAGTTATGTGAACATTAACAAGAATGTTGAAATTTTTTAAAGGGATTTTCTGAACGACAACAAGCGTAGCAGAACCTGTGTGTTTGTGTACTTGCAGTGTTTTAAAAATCCTCTTTCCTCTGTTCTCCATGGTTGGTCAGGGTTACACAGTAAAGTTAACCTGGATAAAATTACCAAGCACACATTAAAGACTTAAGAGACCCAACTTATACCCAGACACCTTTGCTGTAGAGCTTCAAATGAAATTTGGTGTACCCTGTGGATTTTTACTAGACTCCTTTCCTACTTCGCCTACAGATTTTAGATCTGAGCTATCTGAGTCACCTTAGTTTTCAAAGTCTTAGTTTAGACCCTGTATAAAGAGTGTACACTCTGGAAGATGAACGCTGTACCTTGCCTGTTTTGGATCCTGGGTGGAGGGAAGCATTATTAGAAAAAGAAATGGAAAATTGAATTTTGATGAATGTATGGGTTGTGTAGATTATTTTTATAATGTGTTCCTTTACTAAATTGTATTTGAATTTTAAGTTACAAAAACTGTTAAACTTTTTAATGCATCACGAAAGTGTCTTTTTACTTTTTTTTTTTTTTTGTAATGATTTTGGAAAATAGTTCTTTCCATTTCTCACTGTTGATTGTATCCTGTGAATTTTTCACTAAGCAAACCTGTGTACCTATAGACTTAAAATTTCTTAAGGTAGTAATGTATTGAATCTTGTGGAAGTCATGGAATTTGTCTAATTATAATTCACATTGTGAGTTTGGCTGTTACGAACAGCTGTACGTAAGATCTGTAACACTTTTTGGCAGTCTTAACAGTTTTAGTTTGGAAACCTTTTATTGTTTTTAGTCCTGCTTTCTTGTCTACCTGCCTGCCTGCCTCCCGTGTTCTGTTTCTCATTTCCCCCTTGGACAGTAGGAGAGAACCTGCTCTTTTCTCCTTTACTGTGCATGTTCACCCGCAGCCACTCTCAGAATAAATAGAGAGGTTATTTTGTTCTCTGAAAATGGAGACGCAGGTAGCGTGAGCTGCCTGCTTATGGTGCTGGGAGGAGCAAGAAGGAAGTATGGAGCGCCCAACTTTGTGAATAGTAAAGTCTGTGATAAATAAAAGACATGGAAGGCATATTTTTGGCCAAAGTCTTGTTGTTTATGTAGGCTTTCAGGTATTTTTTTTTAAGTAGTTTGGAATATTAAAGAGACTTACCTGTGCCATGGGAAAGGCAACGATTAGATTCTTCAAACCTTGTTTATTACCTATCAATGATGAAACAAGAGCCAAAGATGATGAGCTCTCTTCTTGAACACACACACTTATTGCTCGGATCCTATCAATTCAGTTTAGGTATTCTGTAGTTAGTATAAATACCATGTAGTCATTTTAGTTGAAAAGCTTTAGAAAGTTAAAACCTGCCAGTCTCAAGACATTGAGGGACTGTCAGCCCAACTAGAAAGACTCGTTTCCCTCCTGTACTTAATGCCATTCCCTAGAACTTGCTTCTTAAGGAAGTGGGGTGTAATAATGAGCAAGTGGCGCAGGACCTGAAATGGTGGCCTGCTGTGCATATATCTTTAAATAGCTGCTTCGAAGGGCTTGGCATGTTTTTTGCCAGAGGCATAATTAGTCTCTTTCAAGGGTACACGTGGGGACGAGAGCCTGCATGTGTACTGTGAGTAGCAACCCAGCATCGTTGCTGCATTTCCTGTCGCCAGTCTCGTTATTCTTAATGAGTTCTGTCTTCCTCTCTTTGTTCTGACTCTAATTATTAAGAGATTTAAATGAGCCTAATTCAGTAGAGCAATAGTGGTTTAAGTGATTCTCTTATTTACATTGTCTGTTTTGGGGGCCCTGCAAAGCATGGGGGATCCCCAGAGGAGACTGAGGAACCATACACAGCACTCAGCTCATTCTTATGACCATGGCTGTCACAGTGCACCCTCCCAGCTCTGCCCAGTGAAAGATATCTTGGGGGTCTGAAGGGGGAGTTCCCAGTACACATTCTAATTTAGCCATTGTGAAGCCAAGTTGTTTTCTCTGGGGCCTGACTGCCTTATTTCCCCTGTATGTCTTTTGGAATCTTCCACTCTCTGCTGTCACTCCCCTGATGGCTAATTCCTCCAGTCTTTATTGAACTTACGTTCTACAGCAGACATGCAGAAAGCAGCTTGGGCACTTAGGTAAAACAGACTGGATGGTAAAGGTTTTGTGGACATGGCAGGGAAGGGCTGCACCTTCCGTCATAGGGATTACATAGGGAAGGAGGCATATTTAAGTGGGCTTTTGTCAGATATCAGAAACCTTTCCTGGAAGGTTCTGGGACTGGGGAGGAATTCTTCAGAAATCTCTGCAAGGGATTTGTGTGTGGTGGGTGGATCAGGGCTGCTTATTCAGAAGGCCAAAGGGTAAAGCGAATTAAGTTAGGATTTGGACAGGTCTCTAGGTTTTGAGTGAATTAGGAAGATGGTCCTGGCAGTGAGTGCTTCAGAAACATGATTGAGGCCACAGGGAACTAGGTTAGTTTGGGCCTCAGGAATAAAGATGTCTGTGGATTGCTGTTGACATAAACTCCTCTCAGCTTGTTTCTTCATGTCTAAAGTGGGCATTCTGGTTTCTGTAGTCAGAGTTGGTAGAAGTTAAACTAGAGGTAATGACTGTAAAACAGACCCAGTGACTGCCTGAGAGGCAGGCATCTAAGCATATTTATCCGCTGTTTTTACCTTGAGTTTACAGAGAAGACAGGGTTAGATTGGAGATCAGTCTGGGCAATCTCAAGAGCATTCTCAGATGCACTGTCTAGGTAACGGGAGGAAGCCAACCAGTAGCATTTTATCTGCAGACAATGCCTGCCCCTCCCTGGAAGGCATCCATTTACTACATCTTTGTTCTATCACTGGCCTTGAATGTTGAGAAGGAGGGTTGTAAGCAGGGCAAGTCTGTCATGATTTAGCAGTCACCATAATAATAGGAAATTATCTGCAAGAAAGTAATTAATCTCCCAATTGCAAGAACATTGAGGTTGCTACTCGTGAACTATCCTTTTTTTTCCTTTTTTCTTTCTTTCTTTCTTTCTTTCTTTCTTTCTTTCTTTCTTTCTTTCTTTCTTTCTTTCTTTCTTTCTTTTTTTTTTCTTTTTTTTTTCTTTTTTTCGGAGCTGGGGACCGAACTCAGGGCCTTGCGCTTGCTAGGCAAGCGCTATACCACTGAGCTAAATCCCCAACCCCACTAGTGAACTATCTTAAGCAAAGTGGGAATAGTTTTTGGGAAGAAGACAAGCTGTCTTAGAGTGATCCTGAGTTTGGGGTCATTTCTATGACATATTCTACCTTAGTTTCTGAGCATAGAAACTCTATCAATGGATTTCAACCTTCTTTGCTGGCTTCTTCTATTCCGTTTGCCCTCACGCTGGTCTGACATTCTGTGCTTACCTAATGTCTTAGTTCTGCTGATGCAGTAATTTGTTTGCTAGGATAGTTTCTTTGCTAATAATGAAGGAATCTGGAATCTTGAATTTCTTGATCTTTGAAGGATGACTCCTTTTATAATTGCCATGTGACCTTGACTCTTGATGTTCAGTGTGGCTTTGGGCCAGCTGGCCTCTGTCTGACCATGTATGCTTTGCAAGAAGTTAAAACCCATTCTCCTTGCCAGGCGGCTGGCCTTGTTTCAGTGGTATATGTCTCTGATGCCTCAGTGGCTGGAGAAGCTTGTAGTGTTTGTCGTGCTTCTGGAACTCATTGGGAGAAGGTCTATGAGGGCAGGGGACAGTACGTACAGTGGAAATCTCTCAGTGCTAGCATTGCTGTTGTGTTGGCCAGAATCCTTGCTGCTACAGTAGATTTTAGCCTCTGTGCTGTTCTGAAGCCGCTTGTGCCTGTGCCCTGTAGGAAACTGTTTATTGTCTGTGGGAGTCTGAAAAGGCTTTGCATAAATCATGTTCAGACTTGATGGTATATAGTAATTGGAAGTTGGAAAATCTAACTTATTTCTACTTCTCAGTCTTGTGTGTAGAGCTATTCTGGCTGAACACCATCATAGCTATTGTGTGGTGTTGGTTGTCCATTCAGTTAGCATTAAAAACCCAAAGACTTATAGGAACGGTCGGTCTGTCTGTCTGTCTGTCTGTCTCTGTTCTCTCTCTCTCTCTCTCTCTGTGTGTGTGTGTGTGTGTGTGTGTGTACACATGCTTGTGTATATACACATTCTCACTCAGTTGATGGCATTGATGGTTGAACTTTTTGAGCCAAATGGGAATAGTTTTTGGAGACGAGACAAGGCTTTTAAGGTTCCTTTTGTGAGGCATGTTCTAGAGTGATTTCTGCCTGTGTGTGGAGCTACTGTACACAGGCCATTAGGGAAAAGTGCTACCACCTCAGCCTGTCTGCCATGAGGGAGGAAATGGTGCTCATTGCTCTTAGTGCTGAACCCCTTGTCTTTCAGGACCTGGAGATAGAACCCAGGCCTCATGCAAGGAATTTGCAATATGACAGTTAGATGGACAGCACCCAGTGAAGATGTATTTAGGGCACTGCCTAAGAGGTACCTTAAGTTCAGGAAGTCCATGCTGTTTTCCTCAAAAGTCTTAAACAGGTTTATGAGTTCTGTAGCAATCTATTACTTTTTTTTTAAAAAAAGATTTATTTAACCCTAACCCCTAACCCCTAACCCCTAACCCCTAACCCCTAACCCTAACCCTAACCCTATCCCTATCCAGGGCTTCTTGCTTAAGCTCTGGATGCCATGGAGACCATCTTCATGGCTGGCATGGCATGAGTGACAGGCAGTTCCTTTATCATTAAGGGTGTGTTTTCTTTTGGATAAGCTAACCCCCTACCCCACATATCTGGTGGTGTCTCATTCGTACTTGAACAATTTTTCAATTTAAATCACTGCTGTAAAATGGAGAAAAATCATCTAGAATATGATCATAAATCACTTTAAAGAAAACCAATAGCATGTAGAAGATGTGTGACTTGGTGGAGAATTGCCCCCCGGGGATTGTAAAAATTGAACTGGAAATTGCCCCATCTTCTTTTAAAGGACCTTCTGCATCGTAGGTTTCAATGTTGGAGTAAACGTAGAAGCGTGTGGAGCAGAGTGCAGAGTGCATGCACATCATTGGGTAATCTCTGTAGTTATTGTCGTTTCTTAGAGCTTCTGGTTTTATGGAGCCATGATGAATGGCAGGTCATTGGGCACGCCCTGTTAATGTTAACTAGGTCACCTAAACGACTATACAAAGGAAGCCTTTTTGTAAAATGGGGGAAAAAACAAAGGGTCTTCTAAGAGCAGCAAGCTATGTTTGCTTGCTAGCGTTAAGAATTGTTGGGGGAGGGGATGATGATAGCTAAGGAGGGCTTGACCGTTGAGGATTCATAAGAGGGGAAAAAAAAAATCCCACTTTACAGAAACCAAAGCCCAAATTAGAAAAAGTTAGCTTTTGGATTAAAATAATCTTTGCTGTGGTTGTGACATACCACAGTTTGATTTTTGTCCACATGAAAACATTTGATTTGTACTTCAGTAAATACTGTGGAGACATTGCCAGCTAATTTTAAAAAGTAATGAAATACAACTTTGGCAAAGCACAGAAGCATTCTGTAGTCTCCAATCCCTCTATCTGATCCAAAGCTTTAAAGAACAAATATGATAATGCACTTGAATAATCAGGAGAGAAATACGTGGCTGGTGTAATTTTAGCAGGCTGCTATTTATAATCATTGAATATGAATCACTTCCTTGCTCCACAGAAAAGTAACTACTCTCCTCCCTACACACCTAAGCCTCCAAAACATTCTCCTTCACGGTTATCTCAAATGCATGGCTGTGAGGGAGAGCAGAGATAATTTTGAGTGTTAAATTAGCACCTCTCACTAACTAGTTAATGTACTAAAAAGGGCGTTGTTTGTGTCATCACAAGATGCCACTCTGAGAATTGCTTGTCTTATTATGCCTGTCTTGTTCCCAGTGTCATTGCTGTACCTTTGCAGTGGGTGAGTCCTGCCCTGGGAGGAATTCGCTCACCACCACCATCGTCATCACCAGAATGTTTTTGTTAGGAATTGCCTTTCTCCCAGATTTGCCTCCCTGTTCTCGGTTCCCTCCCCTATGTGCCTCGATCCACAGGTTTATAAAAGGTTTATAATGAAACAAAGTTCTTGCTCAGGAAGGGACGGGCCTTTTTGTACTGAAGAATGAATGATTTTCCTTAGCACCAGTGGTATGGATTCATACCTGCATTGAACATTTGAAATTTGTTTTCTGAGATTACTCCTCTAAACATTTTGCGCGTAAAAGAGAGACCCAGACGTCCTAGGTCAGTAAGTAGGAAAGGAGGGTACTTTTCTGAACTGCGTATCTTCATGCCTTGACTGTTTAGCTCTTTATGGATATTTTCGGTCATTCTGGAGTGGAGTTTTTGGTCTGGTTACCAGGTTGTTAACTTGCAGATGAGCAGGGCAGCAAGATTCAGGACGAGATTCCTAGTTTCGGAGGGGAGAATGCATCACAAGACTAGTGTTTCTTATGTCAGTCTGACAGAGAGGTTAATGACACGCACAGATTCAAGGGCCAGCCCATAATGAAGAAGTCTGTGTCTGTTTTCTATATGAGATGCTTGGTGTTCCTGAGTGCCTTCTCCTAAATAAGGAAGTATTAGTACTGTCCTGAAATGCAGGCTATATCCAACTTAAGGGGGCTCTCTTGTGGTAATTGAAAGGGTGGTTGATAGAGGGGAGGCTGATGTCTGGATCCCTTGATGACTTGTCACTGCTAGTGGCTGAAATCTGCAGCTGGAGGCCAAGTTTCTAAGAAGCCCCTGGTGTAGAGCTGTGTAGGACTAGCAGCACAGGAAATGTGGCTATTTTCTATTCTTATTTTTTATCTCACTTTCTTTACTCTTATTTGAGAAGTGGCTCTTCAAAGCCAGTGTCAGATTTCAGAATCTTCCTCCAGTCAAGAATCTGATTCTAAGTGATATTGAGAAAAGGTCAATCAAAACAAAACAAAACAAACAAAAACCAAAGCAAAGCCAGGAATAACTTTTGTCCGGCCACATGCAGCTTCACTGGGGTCTTTTGGTAGCCTGCATCCCTCTGGCATTAGGTTGCAAAAGTAAATGTCAGATAATTTAATTGGAGTGCAGTGGTTCATCATCCCACCCACTCCCCTAACCTCCAACTCCTCTATCCTCTTCCCCCAGATTTCATGTAGCCTATGATGGCTTTGAATCAGCTCATGATGGCCCTCCTGCCTCCAGCACTTGGGAATTTGACTATTGGTGTTAATTAGGAATGTTTTTAAGCAAAGAAAAGAGGAAAGCGATTTGCCTAGTTATTCCTTTTGCGGTTTTCAAGTTAGAAAAGGAAGCCTTGTTTATTTGTGGCATATGTCTGGGCATCATTTGAGTGCCTACTGCTCCTGGAGTCCATGAGAGGCAACCACATCCTTAAAGAAATGTTGCCAGCCTCAGTATATGTATGCTGCAAATAGAACTTGGGTTGTGTAAGAGTAGCAGATGCTTTTGGCCATTGAGCTGAGATTTCCTTTTGTGATATTCATGGGGAAGTTATCCAAATGTTATCTGCTGGTACTTGGTGCTGGGTAATGGGGAAAGAACCCAAGGTTGTTATCTTTGCATTTTTTTTAATAGCTTCTGGTTCCAGAAAGTATACCAATTTTTACATTGTATTTCCCTCAGGATGATTATAAGGGAAAAGTATTGGACGTGACCTTCCTTTTTATTTTTACTATGAAGAAGGCAATACCTGAGAAAAGAGGCCAGAATGTAAAAGGAGGAGTGTGGTTGGTTCTCTGCATAGTTTGCTTAACTACTGAGCCATGTCTCTAGCCCAAGGAACTTATTTTAATATTATATATATTCATTCTACTATATAACTTCAGAGTAGTTTGTAAATATTTAAGGTGTTGTGGAGGGAGGGCAAAGTCTACACCTGACCATTATATTAAGTTAATAGAGTGATCTTAAAAAGGCAGTTCAGTTCCCTCTTCCTCCCTCATCAATAATTGATTTCTCTCTTATTTCCATGTTTTAATATAAATGCACGGTGCATTTAACATCATGGGTGGTGTTTTCCTTTTACTCACATTGAGTCATTCATTCCTTGCTGATGTTTGTGGTCTGTTTTCTGTGGGAATAAGATAAGATTCTTATGTTTTTATGTCCTTCTGGGGAATTTTTGTTTGAAAGTGGTAAAGGATATAAATTGGGTTAGGTTATTCTTCATGCGGGAAAATAAATGTAAGAAGTGGTAGCACCTAGCAGTGGTGAATGGTTTTGTTTTATGCGATCAGCATGCAATTAGGGTCCTATCCCCTTTGCATTACTCCTTCTGGAAGGGGTGGATGTCAAGATTGGTTTTGATGAACTACGTATGTTAACCCATCAGGTTCTCCTGCGCTGCCCAACAGTATGGTATATTTTGGAAGCTCTCAGGATGAGGAGGATGTCGAGGAGGAAGATGATGAGACAGAAGATGTCAAAACAGCCACCAACAATGCTTCATCTTCGTGCCAGTCAACCCCCAGGAAAGGAAAATCCCATAAGCATGTACACAACGGGCATGGTAGGTTCACTGTTGAGGCTTATAAGGGGCATTGTGAGCCAGGCTTTGGGTGAAAGCTGAGAAAAAATTTGAAGGGTTTCAGACAGATTTTTTTTTTTTTATTTAAAGGGTAATTCAGGTACTAGACTCTTAATGAATAATGACCTTAGTACTTCAGCCCAAAAGTATTCTAGATGAAAATGAAGATATTCTATGTGATTGTGTAATCTATTATTATTATTATATCACACATGAATGTAGGTCAGAGCAAAACTGTGGAATCAGAGTTCCATACCTTTCTCTGTGTCCTGTTGAGTGAACTCGGCCAGTCAGCTTGTATTGTGGGATAAGTGTCTTTACCCACAGATCCATTGTCTAGGCTCCGTCATGGAAACAATGACTGAGATAGCTGCTTTCAGTAGCCATTCAGGTTCCAGTGCGTGGGTGAATTGTAAGGGGTGAGAGGGCTGTGGGATTCTACCCAAGAGTGCACTGATAAGAGCCTGGGATTTCAAACATGCAGTCGTGTGCCTCCTTGCAAGGACCTGATGGGCTGTGACAGTGCAAGAATCAGGGAAGTCTAAGGGATTATTACCTGCTTAGTCAGACAGATGCATTGGGTATTGACAGCAGAAATACTGAGGGCAGCCCTGGTCCCCTCATGGATGAAGTGAAAAAGGAAAGCTAGTGTAAGGCTTCACATGCTCACTTAGAATTTTTTCTAGCAGGAAGATGCTGGGTAAGATTCTTGTCACTGTGTACCAGATGATCCCTCAGATTTGTTGACTCTTGTAAGAGACAAATTGGGGCAAGCATGCTGCTTTTCACACGTTTCTATTGGTTTTCTTGTCAGCTCTCTTTGTATGCTCTAGTGTTGAGACATTTGTGATCTGTGTGGATGGATAAACTCACTGGGATGCAGAGATAAAGGCAGGGAACACAGTTTAGTGCAGAAGAATTTTATCTTTACTTTTATTTTTAAAAAATCTGGTACGTGAACAGACAGTCCCTTTTCCTGATTGACTATGTCTGGGAAGTGGAGTTCTGGAGTGACTGTTGGACACAAGTCTCTTGTGTACTGGCTAGAGAGAACAGCCAGGTGTCTTTGCACCTCTTCTTAGGGATGAGCGGGTCAGCAATCTTAGATTAAGAATCTGGGCCCTAACATCCTACAGGATTCAGCTGGCTTTATTATGAAAACATTGCACAAGTGCGCAGCTCACAAGTACTTCATAAGCTATAGTATATCCTAATTGAAAGGGACTTACTGGGTAAAATACACAGTTTGGAATGACTTGTACAGACAGCATCACCTGATTCTTTGGTTGCAACTTAAGGGTTATCATAA
This sequence comes from Rattus norvegicus, assembly GCF_021556685.1. Taxonomy (NCBI): domain Eukaryota; kingdom Metazoa; phylum Chordata; class Mammalia; order Rodentia; family Muridae; genus Rattus; species Rattus norvegicus. Next base: position 19,753,260 of record NC_141550.1, on the reverse strand, counting down.
CAAATAGTGACTCCAGGGATTTTCATTTTGATAGCTTATCTGTTTCTAAAGTAATATTTCATATATAGACTCTCAGATGATGTGAACAGTGGAAATATATAATAAAATCAAATTACTAAGTATGTCTTTATTATAAAAGTTAAAATTTAGAATTTTTTAGGGTTTGGAAAGTATTCCTAATTGTTTTATTCTTTTCCTGTTTTAACACGTAGTGTTAAGTGGAGTAGATGAGGAATTGATGAGTTTGTGATGAATTTGGCTTTTCCTCAATATTGTTGCCTTGGCAAACCCTTTGTGACCTTCTACAGAATAACTTGGCAGGAGTTCATTAGTTAAATTAGTCAAATGTCTTCTTTCTTCCTTTAAAGAAACCGGGAAGGATTATTCTGTTCTCTGTACATCATTCTCTGCAAGTGGCTATTTCTCAGGAGGAATGAATTAATTGCTTTCAGCTTATACCAAGTGCATATATGTCGACTAAAAGGCAATCGTTTGGACCAGCGTCCTGTATTCATGTATTGTCATCCCTCCTCTATCTGGAGTGGTGGTCCTTTTTGAGAAGCAGGGCCAGGGTCTTTGCCTGGCCGAATGCTGGTCCAACAGCAGGTGGCCATGAGACAACCTCTGCATCTCTCTTCAGCATGTGGCAGTTACGCATTGCCTGGTAAGGCAAACGATTATAGGTGAAGGAGGAGCAGTTCTTCCTAACACCCCACCACATTTGAGACATTGTTTGTTAACAGACCACTTGTAACTAAAATATGCTTTAGAAGCCAAGCCACTTCTAAAATTGTCTCCTTAGATGGTTCTTTGAAAGATGCCACCTGTCCTGTCCTTAGGTTTTGTTTGTTTAGATATACCACATTTGCCTCTGTCCCATAATTGGGTCAAAAATCTGGACTTCCTAGATTGGATAAGAGATTTCTAAGTTTATGTGCCTCAATGCCTTGGCATGTACTGAGAATTATCTGAGGATTAGCAGGCACTGCTGAGTCCTGACATTGTCTACCGTACCTCAACTGCTTTGTGAGGTATAAAATGTAGGTCTCCTGGAGTTGCTGCCAGCTTAACCCTCTGATCCCAGGTTCTTCTCATGCTCCCAAGCGCACACTCAGTCAGTGTGGGGATCCCAGATTGATTGGTGGTGGTGTTGTTTTGACAGCTCCTAAGGGAGTACCCAGGGACGGGGAGAGCCTCTTCTTGCTCTGGTACTTTCTTGTAGCCACATGACACTGCCAGGTATTGATTTATTGAGGCCACAATTTTTCTGTTCCAAAACACTTGATTCAAAGAAGAGGTACAGTTGTGGAAAGAAGTTTCAGGTTATGGGGCTCCTCCTGGGGTGGAGGAGAGCTCTGTGAGTGAGTTATAAGATGTGTAACTTAAAACTACAACCAATAGAACCATCTGAGACTAAATAATGTGCCTGGCTCTTGGTATGATTTTAAACAAGTTGAAGGCAGCTCTTATTTTGTGTTCTTATGCCTTAGGATTGTCCTAAGTCCCTAACCAAAATACCCTGACAGGTAGAAGAAGCACATTGTATTTTACTGTATACCGTCTTTCAGTGTGTTTTTAATATGAATATTATACACTAAACTGCTCGAAACTGCGTAATTGCAGCTTTTTTTGGACCTGCCTTAAGGACAATCTTCAGTTATTCAAGTCTTGCTATTCCCAAAGGCATAAAAAGTTTTTTTTGAAAATCACTTGTCAACCTGGATAAACATTGATGGATTCTCGGTGTTTATTTGAACAGCCTTGAAGTTTAGTCCATTAAAGCCAGTTCTTCCTGTCTCAGATACACCTCTGTTATTGCATATTCCCTTAAAGACAGAATTGGGAGGCTGCATCACATGCTGTTTAACACGCGTCAGACCCAGTAACTACCAGGCAGTGACTGTCACATTGTTCTTAGTGGGGACCACCATGAAGACAAACTGTACCTGACCCATGGTTTGCCTTTGTTTCTCTACCAGCTTCTCTATTTCATCCAGGCAAGTTTCTAGGCAAAACCAAAGTACTTTAACGTACACTGGGTCCAGAAATTGGCCTTGCATCATGGATGGCATTGGGGGTCCAGGAGGCTGATGTTGCTCTTGTCCATATGAGCCTGGAACATGGAATCTGTTTGCCATTGTTATTGCTGATAACACTCTCCCTCAGCCTTGGTGGCTGTCCTGCTCTACCTCAGCCCCAAGAAGTACCAGTGTGCAGTTGACAGGTGCATGTCCTGCCTGTGCATGTAGCCCAGGGCTTTGAGGGTACCTTATTTGTAGGCTGCCTTGAACTCTGAGTCTTCTGCCTTTATCTGCCAACAGCTTGGGATAATAGGCAGATGCCATCACATCTCCTGCCCAAGAATTACTTACTTCTGCCTGTTTTGTTTTAGCCAGACTGTGGATTGAACTCTGCCTTGTTCTAGGCAAGCATTCTACCACTGAACTCTCCATGTGTGTATGTGGATTTTATTGAGTCTTCTGCATTTTGAAAGCCATTTTTTTCTAGGTTTGTATTTTTATTCTGAAAATGTTATTTATCCTTTGTCTTACATTATAGATGGCCACATTTCAGTGTCTTTCTCCACATTTCAGTGTTGTGATTATTTATTTAAGTTCAAGGTGAGCCAGAATTCTTATCATTACCTCAGTTGTGTCTGCCCTTTTAGAACACATTATCTCTTGAATGTGAAGTTTTATAAAATCCCGAACTGTAGAATCACTATTAATCTGTTCTTTACAAGTTAATGCTCCATCCCTTTTGTGAATAATGCATGAGTCTTACCTGTTTTCTTGAGTGAAATGCAGAAGTCTTTCTGCACAGCAGGTCCTCCCCATGGTCGTTTTGGTATTTTGATGAAGGCTAATACTTTGAAATGGCTGTCCAGGCCAGGGCTCATCAGGACCAGGAAACAGGGACAAACCGTTCAATTTGGTTTATGGTGTTTCTGTGGTCCTGACTATACAAAATTATATTAAGAACCATTAAAACTTGATATCATGAGTTACTTGTAACATTGGTAACAAATATATTCAAATGACTAATATATCCTGCTCTATAGTTATCTTACATCATTGCCCATAATATATTCCCATTTTTAGATCTTTGGACAGTGGAAAGCAAATGGTGATGTTAAAAGTTTTCCATACATTAATTCTTGTATATAGACTCTTGAGCACACAAGAGCACTTGAGAGACATTGTAAGTTCCAGGCCAGTTAGAGCTGTAGAACACGGCCTTGTGTGTTGTGGGCAGAAGGATAATTAATACAAACCAAACCACACACATTTCTCCCCTCTTAGAATAACTATCTTTTGAGTGAGATGCCATCCCAGTCTGGTGTTGCAGATACAGTAACCGTTATAACTTGATCAGGGTGAATCATTTTGGCTTGGTGATGGCTCTAATAATGATGAGCAAAGGAACTGTCCTTACTAGTCTGCCTGCTTTTAGTTAGCCTGGGTTAACTACTGAGTTGTTTCTGGCCAAGGCAAACCAAGTTAGAGTACCCACAGGCTGGCCGACTGTCCCGTTGTTTCTGACAGTGGAAGCTCAACATTGAATTGCGTCCAGGGGAGCACAGCATCTGTACAGTAACAAGTCAGCCAATTGCTGGGGCCAGTGCCTTACTCAGGTCAGGACACCTTGCAATAACACGAAGAAGCTAACATTAAATGCCTGGCTTTGTATCACACGCTTATCGTGGGTCTCTTTACTTCCTGTAGTACACTCAATGTTTTCCTCTACAGCGACTCTTCCTCACACCTTATTTAAAGGAGTGGTATTTGTCAGGGATATTGTTCTTGTTAACTTGACCTGTATCTGTTCGGTCCTAAAGGCTTCTGTGTCTATTCTTTCCAGCTCACCTGCTGTTCTTCTGCAGGCAGGCCCAGGTTTCAGGGTAGCCGTTCTGGACTTCTTCTTTTTTTAAAGATTTTTTAAAGATTTATCCATTTATTCTATATAAGTACACTGTAGCTGTCTTCAGACACACCAGAAGAGGGCATCGGATCTCTTTACAGATGGTTGTGAGCCACCATGTGGTTGCTGGGAGTTGAACTCAGGACCTCTGGAAGAGCAGTCGGGTGCTCTTAACCACTGAGCCATCTCTCCAGCCCTGTTCTGGACTTCTTAATCATTCGCATCAGCTTGCATGTGAGACAGGGAGTAGTCTCAAAAGGTGGAGTAACAAATATCAGACACGCTCTTTTACTACACACCTAATAACGACTTGCCTCCTGCCATTTGTCCTGCTCATTAGGAGTAATTACTAAGATAGGATGTGAGACCAGGTTGTTGACTTTGTCAGCACTCTTTAAAAGAAATTAATTTTTTTTTTTTTGTCAAATGTGCATCTTTGCTAGGGTAGCAAGAACGTTAAAAAAGATCACCCTTGTGATATGTGCATAGAACATAAGACTTTCTATATACTTGATGCAAAATACTTCAGCAGATGAGGGAGGCAGCTGGTTTATATCCTTGAGGGAATTGGGCATAGATGTGTTGGTAAATCAGGGAACTGGAAATCCAAATCTGAGACCTTTCCTTGTATGTGCCGGTTTTATTTACATAACCCTTTTAGAGGTTACCTTAAACCTGCTGAGAGCTCCAGGTTTGAACAGAGCTCATGGACAGCACCGTTCATGTTGGACCCCAGGGAGCTATAAATGCGAATTTCCTCGTGGAAATGAAGCTTTCCACCTCAAAGCTTATCCTTGCACGCAAAGACATAGCTAAAGAAACTTCTTTTTACTCCTCATTTGATGGAAATCTTTCCCTTTTGAGAATGAAGTGACCTTCAATCAAATATCAACCTGAGGGTTTAAAGACTTTGTTATGGTGTGAAAACACTTGTCTATAGAGCATTTAACGTTCAGAGTAAGTGTATACAAATCAATATATCATTCTCTGTTCATTAACGGAAAGCTGTTTGTATCCCAGGACAATACAGTTTCCTAATATGGCTCGCTATGATGGGTGCCTAAAGATACTAGGCCAATTATTTCTTTTAATTGGGGACAGTGTATAAAGAACTTCTTTACACCGATGCCTTTCTGTCTCATGCTCACAGAAAGTGGAGTTTTCTTTTTTTAACCTCTCTTTCCCTTCTCTTCCTTTCTTGAAAATCTTACAAATTAAGACAAAAGATAATTACTTGGAGGAATAAAACTGGCAGGTTCCCACGACACTTAAAATTAATGAGCTGTTGAGTACAAAATATACCTTGTCCTTGGCTTTGTCGTCTTTTCCCAATCACTCCTTTCTTCTCATTTAACACATGGTATGACTTTTTGGTTATGTTTGGTGTTGGTGTATATTGGTGCTATAAAATAGCATGAGGGTTACAGCAAGCTCATTTGAAAAGTGTCTTTTGTTTGCAAATCAGAGTTTCATTCCTCTTTCCTAGGACATCTTATTAAAATACTTGTTAGCAGGCATAAGTGTGTTAATGGCACTGACCTGCCCCCAACCCTGCACACCTTCAGCTCTGGCTCCAGGGTTTTGCTTTCCAGCCTTTGGCATTAGTAATTGAAAGACCTCAAAGTCTATTCTATTGAAATCATAGGATTGTGCCTCTCCCCTTTAATTTCAGGCAGGGGAGGACCTTCCTTTTCTAGGTCAGGAAGACACTGCTGTCTATCCACATCTTAGACCTGGTTTTTGACCACGCACGGTTCACTCATTTACAAAGTAGTGTGATATTCGTAGTTTAGACTTTAGGCCATGCACAACTAACCCAATTCCCAAACTTTTTTTTTCCCCACCTTGAATTGTCACTGTAGTAAGAGATAAGTATATCTTTTCTTCCCCAACACACACACACACACACACACACACACACACACACACACACACACACACACACACACACACACACGCTTGGACAGGTAACAGACAAGTTCACCATAGTCTGTGGTAGTATCAAATCGGGTAGAATCTGGGGGTAAATTGTAGGTGTGTTGAGGTTTATGCAGAGTGGTAAATGTGGCAGAGTTAATGAACTCCTATGGTGGAGCTTGCTCGGGCCATTGCCCTTTCAACATGGTGATGACTTTTCCTGAAGACCTGTCTACAGGAACATGTTATCCCCTCCAAATGAGAAATCCAAGAATTAGATCACATGCCTAGTAAGAAATACCTGAGCCAGGAATTGGACTTTAAATACTACTGCTCTGAAGAGGATAAACCCAGAGAATCTCTCGGAAAGTAGTAACTATAAAAGTATTGCTTAAAGAAGTATATACTGGGAACGGTTAGTCTGAGGGGAAGTACGTAAGGCAGCAGAGTTCGGGATGTTGGGAGTTGAGGACAGCTGCTGTGAGTAAAGGAGCCATGTTCTTTGCTATAGGACATTAGTGAGCATCTTGACGATTGGTCACCTTGATGTGGACTCCTCACAGACAATATTTTCATTTGTCTCAGGCAGCTGTAAGCTGCAGATGGCTTCTGACAGTGGCTACTTACTTACACCGAGAGTAAATGCAGCCATTATAGCTGCTCCATTTCCCTTCATCTAGTAGCATCTTGTCCAATAGAGGAGCAGTAAGACACCTTTGTTTCTGCATCCAAATTCTGTCTGAATATATACAATTCTGGTCCTCGAAAGACCTTTGAGGTTGCTGCGCACAGTTAATCCAGATGTGAGAAATGTGGATCCTGTGCTGTGCAGAAGTATTAAATTATGAGGAAAGGCTTAGAATCAAAGTTAGATTGGTGTAATTTTGGAAACATTGTGAGCTATGGAGAGCTGTTTGTCAACATGACTTGAGTTCACAGTGCTGAATCTGTACACATAGAAAGCAGATCCAAAATGGATGTTCTCACAAAATCAGTAAAAATGTTGAGGATATTGAGCATAAATCATAAATCTGTGTATCATAATGTATCATAACTGGTAGGTTATTTGTCTGCCAGAGAAATGAGCCATTTCAAGCCAAATGCAGTTTTATTGGGAAGGTGATCTCAGAGGCAGGCGAGTTCACTGGCCCCAGGGAAGGTCTCCATGGAAAGGGAGGGAAGAGAAAGGGGTGGAAAAGACCAAAATGTCTGTCCGCATTATATAAAAAAGAAGAGTTGGGGGTAGGGTTTGCTAGGCAGAGACTCGGGGATGCTGGGAGAACTTGGAGGTGAGCTGTTTTTGATACTTAAATTAGGCACCTGTCTCTTGCCTGAGCGTCTGGAAGCAAACAAGAACCATAAACATAATTTTCAAAGATGTGAGGAGGGAAAAAGAAAATATGTTAGCAATCTCCAGCATGGGGGTGAGAGCTTCTTAAACATGAAGTCAAAGAGACTTGACATTTTAAAAGCAAGCATGGCACCAGAATAATACAGAATTAGTATGATGATGCCGTACATGGTGACGCTGAGCAACGTGTCATGCTTTAAGCCTGTATCTGAGTTTGAGGGCAACCTAGTCTACATCTCCAGTTCCAGGGACAAATGACAGAAATGCTTGCAGCTCAGAAGGTATGTGTCAGTTGAAGGGCTTCTCTTTGTGAAGGTTAGAACAAGCGTTGATGGTTTGCCATTCTACTACCTATATGAAGAGAGGAGTTCTGGGGTGGGGTGGGTAGTGTAGAGAGGTTTCGGCTGTGTGAAGGGTTTGAAAAGAAAGTGTGGCTTCATCTTCATCTTCTTGTTATATATAGGTGACCCTCTGCTGGCAGCTGGGTACAGTGACCTTCATAGTTACAAAACGAAAGACAGCCCTGCTTGGGTGGGGACTTATACCTTTTAATTCCAGTGTTCTGAAGCAGAGGCAGGCAGGCACGCCTTTGTGAGTTCAAGGTCACATCTCTACAGTGAGACCCTGCCATAAAAGAATCAAGAAATAGTCCTACCAACATGTTGGTGAGGAGTTGAGATAGGCAGGTTCCAACAACACAAGAAAACCTCACGATTTCAGAGGCTCGCTGAGAACACTTAGCTTTTGGGTTTTAGGAAACAGATTAATGATTCTAAAGATTTCACCTGATAGTTGAAAGGATATTAGGTTACACATTTATGATTGATAAATGATTACTAATATAAGTGTAACTTATCTAGGGAACCGATTGCTGGTTCTGAGTTTAGTACTGGACAGATAGGCATGGATTAGCCCCACCTCCTTAAGAGCAACCACATGCCTCACTGACTGACCATCTGCAGCGTAGCTCTGCAGGCCTCACATGTGTGCCTTCAGACGGCCTTAAGGCCTTCTAGTGATATCCAGGTGGGTTTGGTCTTAGACTGTGACCACATTCAGATGGTCCTAGACATGAAGCTGGGCTAGCGATGTAATATCCAGTCTGGTCTGGTGCTGCTAGGAATGAGCGAATTCAGCAATCTGCCCGTGCTCCCATACTGAGAGATGATTGAGGCTAAGCTCTGCATGTCTCTAGTTCATTTTCTTCCTGATGTTACATACTCTGCTCACACAAGCTTTTCCATGACCCAGTCCCCTTGTAAGCTGAGGAAATACAAGGTCACCTTCAGGTTTAGTACTGTTGATAATCTCTGAAGAAAATTTTCTATAGTTTTCAAATTTTAAGACAAATTTTTGAGACAATTTCAATATGTCCTAGAACTTTGTGTGTAGCTCAAACCGGTTTTGATTTTAGGGTTGTCTTGCTTCCTGGGTTTTAGGTACGAGCCACTATGACTTACTGCCTACAGTAGGGAGTTTATGGATGGATTAAACAAGATATAGGAAATAAATAGTTCTTAGGATATATTAAGTGTTTTCAATCAGCTTTCTCTCATTGCATGTTCTTAAACATTTGAGTGCTACCCATTTCCCTGAGAATGGTTGAATAGTTACATGGCTTGGCTCCTCTGCTCAAGGTAGTAACGTCCTATCCCCTTCTCCTCCTCTTCTAGTTTTCAATGGCTCCAACAGGTCAGCACGGGAGAAGGAACCTGCTCAGAAACACAGAGGCAGAGAGGCCACGCCCGGGAAGGAGAAGCACAGTGAGCACAGGGCTGATGGCCGGAGGGAGCAGGCTTCAGTGGCTCAGCCCACAGCCAACCCGCCTGCGGGCTCCTCGACCAAGGGGCTCGCCGCCAGCCACCAGCCTCCCCCTTCACATCGCTCGGCTCAGGATTCACGGAAACAGGTAGGTAACTGTCAGTGAAGGGAGGGCTCGCTGGTATTATTGCACGCGGTGCCCAGCTCATTGCTCAAGGTGAAGATAGCGCGGGGGTCATCATGCCTTTACATTGAGGAGCCCCTTTCACCCTGGGAGGATCCAGCTCTGGCCTCTTTCTTCCCTGGACAGTTTGAGCTTACACAGTTTCCACACCCCAAATGCTGCCCCGCCCTTGCCTTCTCCTCTGAGAGGGACCCCCACCCCCAAGGCATCACCCCATCCCAGCACATCTAGCTCTGGCCTATTAGGTACTTTCTCTCCCGTTGAGGGCAGACAAGGCAGCCATGGAGACCAAGCTGAATACTGCTTAGTTTGGGGCACAAGATGAGATAGATACTGACCCTAGACAGACAGACCAGTTATGCTTTCTAGTGACGCAGGCATGTAAAATACTGTTTCCCAGTCTGATTGTAAAGTCCTATACTAATACAAAGCACAGGTCATCTTTTCATAATTTTTTTAAAGAATTATGTGAATTTGTGTTTTGCCTGCATGTGTATCTGTGTTAAGATGTCGAATACCCTGGAAGTGGAGTTACAGACAGTTGTGAACTACTTTGTGGATCCTGGGAATTGAACCTGGGTCCTCTTGAAGAGTGTCAGTGCTCTTACTTAACCACTGAGCTGACTCTTCGGCTCCTAATTAACAAGTCACCTTAAGACTAGAAATTAGTTTGTATCTCCAGATTATTTACTTCTTGCCCCAGAGATTCATGAGAGTGGCTCGTGGTTTATTTTAAATTTCCCTAGGACCATTGCTGCTCCGTTCCATTAATCATGGGTCTACTTCAGCACGCCATATCTCAGCAGTAATTCATGTCAGCGTGAGGTGTAGCTTGGAGGTGTACATCCTGTACCTTTGGCCTGGGTTGTTTTTGCCCCTGTTCCATGGTGGGTACATACTGCCTAATCTTGAAGTGGACTATTGCTGTGACTAGGTTTTATGACCAAGGTCACTCTTAAAGTAAAAGTATCTAATTTGGGGCTTCCAGCTTCAGAGGGTTAACCCTCATCACCGTTGCAGGGATCATGGTGGTGCACAGCCACATGCTGCTGAGGATGCAACTGAGAGCCTTAGCTTGTTCCTCAGTAGGCAGAGAGTGGCACTGCGTATGTCCTTGGCCTTTGATATTCAAAGCCTTTTCCCATTCAAACTCCTACTCCAACAAAGTCACCCCTCTTAAACCTTCCCAACATCCACCAACTAGGGATCAAATCTTCAAATAGATGAGCCTACTATAGGCCCCTTTCATTCAGCCCAACACAGAACCCATCATGGAGTGCGCTGACGCTCCTGTGTGCTGCCAGTCGTGGCTTCTGTTCTTGGTTTGGATACGGCAGATATCTAGAGTCTTTCCCAGGTCTATTAGAGGTAATAACTTAGATCTTCAAGTCTGAATTTTGCTATGACCCTGATCTCCAGGAGCCTTGGGGATGGGATCTTCACCTCCTGACTTTATTGTCGAATTTGAGGTTATCATACCAACCCTCTCTCTCCATAGGGACCTTGTGAGAAATGAAAGAATAAATGCGTGACCATCAGATAGTGCTCTCAAGATAAAATCAGTTAACCAGACCATAGATCCCTTTATAATCTCTTGCTATAAATGATTGGATTCAAGTGTCTGCAGGAAACTCCGACCTTTACCTTCAAAGTAGATTGTAGGAGATGCCGTGTGGTGGCTGTGATTTGAAAGGGGTGTTGCTGAGCAGTGCAAAGTCTATCCTGCTCTGGGGTAGGCACCGTTCTGACAGGAAAAGCACTAGGGAATAGTAGCAGATGGTGGTAGTTACTGCTCTTCTTCAAGGTCCTGGGTCCCGAGACTGAGAATGTGTGACCGCACACTTCTGTGTTTCTCTTTGTATGCAGGGTTTGTGGTCAGCACTCCATCCAATATCATCACAAGCCTTTGGAACAGAGTGTGTGGTAGATGTTTGATATCTGTTCCTATTCTGCAATATGGCCTTCATTAAATACAACAGATGCTAGCTGATGTGGTATTGTCAAATGTTTGGGGTTATCAGGAGAGAGAGAGAGAGAGAGAAGGTCTCACTGTATAGCTCAAAATAGCCTGGAACATGTGACAGTCCTCCTACCTCAGCCTACTGATTGCTAGCATTACCTGACCCCTCAGAAAGCGTTTGAAATACTAGTTTGCCAGGAGAGTCAATGAAATTCATAGTTGTATGTGATTAGTAGTCAGGGATATTTGGTCACACCAACTATGTCTTACTGTTTTTGGCGAGGTTAAGCTGTAACACTGAGGAGGAAGTTGCTGTCTTCATGACCAGTCTCCTGGTGCTCTTGGGAAGATAGCTGACGTGCAGGGTCACAGGATGCTTTCTGTGGAAGTGTACAGAACCTAAATGGCCCGGTCCCTCAGGGGCCAAAGGATTCAGAATGTCAATTCTGGAAAATAAAATTAGGAAAAAAGCTTTACAAAAGGTAGGTTTTCTATTTCTGTTACTAGACACCATGATCACTGCAGCTCTTATAAAGAAAAGCATTTAATTAGGGCTGGCTTACAGTTTAGAGGTTTAGTCCATTATTTTCACTGTGGGAAGCAACATGCAGGCAGATATGGTGCTTGATTGGTAGCTGAGAATTGTACATCTAGATTGGCAGGCTGAGTAAGTCAGCCTCATGGGTGAGCCTAGATTGAGCTTCTGAAACCTCAAAGCACAATCCAGGTTGTATACTTACTTCCTCCAGCAAAGCCACACCTCCAGAATGCTGTTCCGGCTGTATGGGGCTCATTTCATCCAACCATTGGACTGTGTGCTGTCCCTGCAGGGTGTATTATGAAGAGGTCTTGCCCTACCTCTACAGAGGCTGTATGCACCATTTATAGCTTGCATTTGCCAGGTTGCCTGTGTTGTGGGTACATCACGGTCTTATAAGAACCCAGGTGTTCCTTCTCTTTGACCCTGCTTTCTGTCTGGAGTCTCCTTTTTAATGACGCCCACTCACATCTGTGCTCCTTGTCAAGCTCACTCTCTCCCTCTAGTGGGTGAGCTGAGGACTTAATCTTGTCCAAGCATCCATTTTCTGTTAAGTAGCGTAAATCCTTCCTGTTCACCAACATTAATTAAGCACTAAAAATTGGGTTTTCTGTCATTAAAAAACTAGTCAAGGAAGAATACTTGGAGTCCTTGGGTTTCATTTCCTTTTTCTCTCTTTCAGTCTTAAAGAATTTGTCTCTGTGTCCCTAGAATCCTCACCAGAGCAGAGACATAGAAAGCTGTCCGCTGAAGATTTTGTTCTTAATGTGGTACATGAGACGCTGGTCCCTGTACAACGTCCTGTGCTTCCCTACAGTGTGCAGCTTAGATGACTGAGGCAGTCTGTCCTCAGAGCCGAGAGCCATAGTGACCGGAGGCTGATAGAACGTCATTAATGCTTAAAGGTCTTCCTTCCCATGAGCTTTGTTGGTTAAATGTTGGCTTCCAAGAGACATGTATATTCTGGGAAGGAGGTGTCATTGTGTGTAGGTGACTGGCTCCACATTTCATCAGAAGAAGGGAATCATTTGAAGTTGTCAGATTTTCTGTAAAAGCTTGTGCAGTGGCTGGCTTGCTGGCTGTACCGCGCACATACACGGCAAAGCACTTACCAGCTGAGCCATCTTTCAGCTTTGCACATTTATATCTAATTCATTGCTGTCACATTGCTCCCTCTCTTCTGGTCAGTTACCCACTTTATTGCAGATCCCCTGTCATATCAGTCATACTTACTGGCATGGTGGCTGGTTGGCTCAGTCTCAGCAGTCATGAGGCAGAGGCAGGTGGGTCTCAGAACTTGGGGCTAGCCTGGTCTACATAGTGATTTCTAAGCTAGCCATAGCTATGCAGTAAGGGCCAAATCCCACAGTTTAGTACTGATACCTCCCACAATTGCACCTCCCAAGAGGGTATGCATTGTCTCCAAAAGTTGGGGGAACTCCAAGACCAAGTATGGGTGTTGACTCTTAATCTATTTCATACCAAGGATTTATGTTTTTTACTGGATTATAGATAATTTTGGGCCTTTATAGAACACAGATCTGACAGTCTCCTGTGCAGTTCTCCCCCTGCCCCATGTGTTGGTGTGGAGAGAGAGGTGTGTGAAAGTTCACTGAGACCTTGTTCAGCAGTTTTTCAAGATGTGGTCCATAGACAGCAACAACGTATCCCAGAAGACCTGATGGGAATTCTGAGACCAACAGCCTCATTACATCTGGAGGGGCGTTATAGACCTGAGGTGTGGGGCAGTGATCTATTTAGACAAGCTACGGACCTTTAATTTCCACTGCTGGTTTGGATGCCTGCCAGTTTGAATTATTTCCTTCATCCTACCAAAAACTAACAATACTTGTTTCCCAGGTAGCCTGGGCTTATCACCCAGGTCTCTGTCTGTTGTCACAAGGTCAGACTGATCATCATGATTCAGCCTCAGCAAAACAAGCCAGGCTCCCTGACTCAGCAGACTTTGGGGAAGAGGTCTTTGGTTTCTGTAACTGTGTGCATTTTATAGGCTCTTTTGGAGATGGTTGGTGTTAGCTGCTCTAAAACCCTGTTTCTTGATTTTTAATTCATGTTGTAGAAGATGCCCATGAGACTAAATGTAACACAGCTCACAGCTATGCTGATTGGTGTAAAATCTCCCACCCTGGGACGGATGAGTCTAGCACCTCATTGTTCTCATTTGGCAGTCAGTAAGCCTCTGGGGGTTCGGGTACCAGAACCACACTGTCCAGTCTTCGTGAATGAGCCAACCTTTTGTTCCACAGAATTCTCGGTGTTCCAGACTGGCAAATGGACAGCCAATCCAGGACAGCTGCCTCTGTTTACCCAGTTAACAGAAACCCATGCGGGGGCTCGCAAGGGGCAAGAAAATAGAGCACCCATTTGGCTTCACAAAAGAAATGGAAGGGTCCAGCCTGCGTCTAGTGAGGCTGTCAGTGCAGGGAAGTCTCGGACGGAGAGACTGAGATGCCTGTTAACAGTTTGTAGACAGGCCTGTCCGCCTGGCCTGTGAGTCAGCCACACAGTTAATATGGAGTACACAAAGGAAACAGTTGCTTTTGGAACAGGGAAATGTATTTCAAAAGTTATTGCATACTTGTCTCAAATGACCAGCAGCATCTTGCTGTTGTAAGTTCGTAGATAACCGATGGGTCCATAGCGAGGGTCTTTATTATGAAGCCCCAGGCTTCCTGAAAGAGCCCTGCAAAGAGATGTCAGTATGCAGACACATGAGGCTGAGCCCTAGGCGGGCCTGCACAGCCTGGTGCAGAGTGCTGTGTGTGCTGTGAAGGTTGTCCTTCTGCCCTCACAGACTAATGGGTTTTCTGCTTTGTCTAGTTGATATCCTCACAGCTCTTCTGAGCCAGGTCTCTCACCAACAACTGTAGTGGTTCCCCCCCACCCCCACCCCCCCCCTTGGGTACTAATTCTCTCTCCCCTGCTTCTGCTGCCTCCATAGGTGTCTAAGGTAAATGGAGTCACTCGAATGTCATCTCTGGGTGCAGGTACAAACAGTGCCAAAAAGATCCGAGAAGTCAGACCGTCACCATCCAAAACTGTGAAGTACACTGCCACAGTGACCAAGGGGACTGTCACATACACCAAAGCCAAGAGAGAACTGGTCAAGGAAACCAAACCCAGCCACCACAAACCCAGTTCAGCCGTCAACCACACAATCTCAGGGAAAAGTGAAAGTAGCAATGCAAAAACCCGCAAACAGGTGCTATCCCTCGGGGGGGCGTCCACGTCCACCGCGCCGGCTGCCAGCGGCCTCAAGGCCAGCAGCAGGTTGAACCCAAAGTCATGCACTAAGGAGGTGGGGGGGCGGCAGCTGAGGGAGGGGCTGCGGAATTCCAAAAGGAGACTGGAAGAGGCACAGCAGGTGGATAAGCAGCAGTCACCCCCCAAGAAGATGAAGGGGACAGCAGGCATTGCTGAAGCCCCTGGCAGAAAGGCCTCGGCGGCTTCAGGAGAGAAGTCTCTGCTGAACGGACACGTGAAGAAGGAAGTGCCCGAGCGGAGTTTGGAAAGGAATCGGCCAAAACGGGCCGCAGCTGGCAAGAATATGCTGGGCAAACAAGCACATGGCAAGTCAGAGGGCACCCCCTGTGAAAATCGTTCTACCTCGCAACCCGAGTCCTCGCACAAGCCGCACGACCCGCAGGGCAAGCCAGAGAAGGGGAGCGGCAAGTCTGGGTGGGCAGCGATGGACGAGATCCCTGTCCTCAGGCCCTCCGCCAAGGAGTTCCACGACCCGCTCATCTACATCGAGTCAGTCCGTGCTCAGGTGGAGAAGTACGGGATGTGTCGCGTGATCCCCCCTCCAGACTGGCGGCCAGAGTGCAAGCTCAACGACGAGATGCGCTTTGTCACGCAGATCCAGCACATCCACAAGCTGGGCCGGCGCTGGGGCCCCAATGTACAGCGGCTTGCCTGTATAAAGAAGCACCTCAGATCTCAGGGCATCACCATGGATGAACTCCCCCTCATAGGTAAGGTCTGCTATTGAGTGGCTGCGGTTTTAGCTTTGCTATGATCTCTGTCAGTGAGTGGACTTCTCAATTCAGTTCCCTGCTCTAGTGGACCCCCTCTCTCCCTGGTCCTAGATGTTTGTGGTAATAAATTTGGAGCTGAAGCATCTGTCTAGACCATGGGGGTTTGCTCTTGGTGCTAGAGCCCCTGGGCCCCTGTGCACTGTTGTTCTATTGCTCTAGGGTTACTGTGATGGATCAGTGTCCAGGGAAGGGCTGAGGAGTTCATGCGGCTACAACAAAGAAGGGCCATGGCCTCAAAACCACAGATGAAGTGTTGTCTAGTTCTGCCTGGTGGCAGGATTGGTTTCTGCTAAACAATGTCTCTGTGGCTTGCAGTAGGCCACCTGCACCTTTGGTCCTCACAGAGCCGTTCCTCTGTAGCTCTGTCTAGATAGCTCCTTCCTTATGAGGCCATCGGGCCAGGCTGTGGTAAGGCCTGCTTGGGTGGCCACTTTACAGACCTCTTCTTCATAATACCATTACATCCTGGGTGTGAAGGCATTGTCAATGTTAGCGTAGGTGAATTTACATTTCACATTACAAGGCTTATACCTTTTGGCCTGTTCTTTGTTGTTGTCTTTGGTATCCCTCCATTTCTCTGTGTTGGTTTTTTTGTTTTTTTGTTTGTTTTTGTTTTTTGTTTTGTTTCCCCCAGTTTCTTTGGTGAGCAAAAATGACCTTCTGGACATAAAGAGACAATATTCCATTTCTTTCGAGGGCTGCTTGAGCTCACCCGAAGGATGTAGTTGTGGGTGCATTCCTGGCATAGCTCAGTGCCTTTCCCGCCTGGGTATGGAGTAGGCATGGCTCTTTCTGCCTATTGCTATTATCAGCCACTGTTACTCTTCCTTCTCTACTGTCTGAGCATTCCAGGACAGACTTTTCTAGTGAAGACCAAGTGGCTTTTGCAGAGAGGCTGGTCCTTCAAGGTGGCCAGCAGCTACCCTCCCTGTAGGCTTCAGCTCTGATGAAGCGGTACCATGCCGTGGTTGGGATGTGTGAAGTAGTCAGCCCAGGGACCTGAGTGAATATTAGCAGGCAGAGACTTTACAACTCCTCTCCCTGGGAGGCTGCCATTGAGCATGCCTGATGGGGGTCTCTTGAGTCCTTTTTGCTTTGGCATTCTGCCAGTGTTGGCACGGGAGGAACGGGCTTTGGATAGAAGCCCATAGGCATGACGAGGAATCTATACCCCCTTAGCACCACTGCCAGCCCTCTGGTAACCCAGAGGCAAGTGAGTGAGTCCTGCCTTAGTGAGTTCTGTGGCTTGGTAGGTGCCACTCTTAACTCCTTCCACTGCATGCTGCTTTTGTGTTGGAACAGGTGAGGTGGCAGGTAAAATTGCCATGGTAACCCAGAGACTCGTTGCGTAATTTTTTGTTTATCCCTATAACCTTCCTTGCTTAACTCTTACCATAAGCCATGAGTCACGTCATCATCATTTATGTTAGTGTCCTTTGCCATTACCTCCCCATAGGATAAATAAAGGTAATATGAGCTATGCAGGGACACTGACTTGGCCCATGACTCATTCAGGCGTCAGACCTAGGGCTTCCACTGGGTAGGATCAGGTAACTTTTATGTGCCCTTTTATGACTCTGACTCCTCTGTCACTGGTAACTTTACAGCCATGGAATGAGGGCGGATTTTTTTTTTTTTTCTAATAAGAGTTCTAAGGAACTTTGCAAGCACGCCATGCCATTTAGGACTGCATGCATAATTAATACTTTGATTTTGGAAGCACTAAGAAAGAAACACTAAGTCCTTATAGCTTGTGTGTGCTGGGCCATGTTGGCATGTCTGGAACACTTTATTTCATTGAGGAAGTCTTCAAAGTTAACAATACAGAAATCTACCTTTATTTGCCACTTCTGACTGCACGTGCTAGGTCTGAGGGCAGTGTGCCTGGTTACCTCCCTTCTCCTCCTCCTCCCCTCCTCCCATTCCTACCTTTGCTCCCCACCAAATCAGTTGTGGCATTCGCTAGAGCAGTAATGCTATCTAGGCTGCTGTCCCTGTCTTCCTGACAGGACAGTCCTGGGACTCAATCTGTAGCCAGCTGGACAGGACAGGTGGTGGGTCATACAGTGCCCAGCCTGCTCCTGTACTTTGTCATCTGCTGCCATATTTCTTTTAATTTTGATGTCAATTCAGCACTACTTTTGAAGAGTGAAGAATTTCTCGTTTTGTTGTTGTTGATTTTTGGTTTTCCTGTGCTGTTGGTAGTATTCCTCTTTCACGGATGTGGCTTCAACAGTTTTCATCCAAGTCTGATAAAGAGATGTGGTCTCTGTATTTAAATACATCTGAGATAGAT
The DNA here is from genome assembly GCF_021556685.1 of Rattus norvegicus. Taxonomy (NCBI): domain Eukaryota; kingdom Metazoa; phylum Chordata; class Mammalia; order Rodentia; family Muridae; genus Rattus; species Rattus norvegicus. The sequence continues at coordinate 19,735,274 of NC_141550.1, read as the reverse complement.
TTGTTTCTTTGTTGGTTTTATTGTTGGTTTGTTTGTCTGCACAGGTTAGGCAAGTGTTGGACCACTGACCCATACAGCCCAGCCCGTGTTTGAGTTTTGATAAACATTTAAACTCATCTTTTCTGAGATAAGTACCATCTGTCTCAGAAATTTTGTGCCTTGGAGCAAGTGTGGTTTTTGTCTTGGATGAGACAGAAAAGCCCTTATGAGTGACAGAGCTAAGCTACTGGGCAGAGGCATGGCTGTGATCACATGTGTAGCGGCCCTCCACAGTGGATGATGCAGTGAGCTATGGAGGAGCCCAGGCCACGCCTCCAAGCACCTAGTCACCTGGACCCTCCCTGTATAGTGCCCTAGCCTATGGTGAGCCTATAATTTTGGTACCATTTCAGTGATCCTCTCCTGTGCATGGCTACCTCTTCCCTTCCTTCTCATCAGTTTCTCTGATACTCTTTCTGGCCACCTTCCTAAGATGATGGCGCCTCAGTTTGTTTTGTCTCCTAGTACTTAGCCATGACACCAGTGAATGGTCAGAAATGTTTGCAGATGCAAGCCAGCTGCTTGCCGCTTCAGAGCAGCAGTTTTGTGGTCGGCTTTCAGGACTAGTAGGACAGAGGAAAACCCAATTGTCTTTTTATCCTTCTTCCCCATCACTGCCCAGGAGGCTGTGAGCTCGACCTGGCCTGCTTTTTCCGGCTGATTAATGAGATGGGCGGCATGCAGCAAGTGACTGACCTCAAAAAATGGAACAAACTAGCAGACATGCTGCGCATCCCCAAAACTGCCCAGGACCGGCTGGCCAAGCTGCAGGAGGCCTACTGCCAGTACCTGCTTTCCTATGACTCCTTGTCCCCCGAGGAGCACCGACGACTGGAGAAGGAGGTGCTGATGGAGAAGGAGATCCTAGAAAAGCGCAAAGGGCCATTAGAGGGGCACACAGAGAACGACCACCACAAGTTCCACTCCCTGCCCCGCTTTGAGCCCAAGAATGGGCTCATCCATGGTGTTACACCCAGGAATGGCTTCCGTAGCAAGCTCAAGGAGGTGGGCCGGGCACCACTCAAGACAGGCCGGCGGCGACTGTTCGCTCAGGAAAAAGAAGTGGTCAAAGAGGAAGAAGAAGACAAAGGTGTCCTCGATGACTTCTACAAGTGCATCTACAAGGTAAGTGGCTGTGCATGTTGGGTGCAAAGGAGTTGTGCGCCCTGCCCTGGTGAGGCCAAAGGAGGTTGGTTGACTTGTTCTGCTGGAGTGAACACTAGGACACCATCTTAGTTCTGTTTTACGCTGCTGTGATTGAATATCAGAGGAGACATTAATGGATAGAAAGATTTTTTTGTTGTTGTTGGTTCTAGTGGTTGGGCTATTTTTCTTTAAGGTGCCAGCATTGTGTGAGTGTTTCAACCTGGTAGAAACACACAGACCTTTCATGTTCCTGTGGCTGGTACTATCACAGTGGTGATTTTACTGAGTACTTTAGAGGGCCATGCACAACCGTCATAGGCAGCTGGTCCTGCCTAGGGAGGCTGAATGGTTATCAAGAGCTCAGGTTTGAGGATATGGGTGAGTGGTGTCCTCCTTGGGCCTTTCTGTGCATTGCTTGTACTTGTGTTGTCTGCGTCTTCCCAGGAACGTGGTGGTTGTGCTTTATCCTATTCCTCTGGTTTTGACCTTGCCTCTGTGAGCACTGCTTCTCCCAGAGCTGCCCGCATTGGGGATGTGAGCTCTGAGAATGATGATCTCTCTTATTTCGTGTTCCAAAAGGCCTGCTGCTGACTTCCAATTTCAGTGCTGTTAGGTCTTAATGTAGAGAGCTGGCTCTAGTAAATGTAGAGTACAAATCTCCCCACTAACAGCAGCCCTGAGAGGAGGAAGTGGAAATGCGTATGATCCAGTGCGAATGCCCTGAGCTACCCTGCTCCTGGCAGAAGAGCAGACTTGGGCTTCCTTCCAGGGACAGTTTGTAGAAGCTAAGTGTGAACTATCCTAAGTGAAGCCTCGGACAGACTTGCCCCGTGGTCCCTGTGTGTACTCCCTGGAGGGAAGTATTCTAGATCTGGTGTGGTCTTCTGTTGCATGGAGGCCTGCTCAGTAGTTAGATAGGTTTCTGCTGCGTGCCTTAGGGCAGCCATCACTTTTCCTAGTTAGTGTCTGCTAGGCTCCTATGGCCCTCTCATTTCATGCTCAGTCCCTCTGCAGTGATTGTCACCATAGACTATAGACCCTCATACAGGACTCTGCCCGCCCCTGTCCTAATGCATACCCTTTGAGGACTGTTCTGACACGCAGACCTCAGCTGCTGTGCTGGCTTCCAGCTTAGAGCTTACTTCTGGGGTGTGTAGGCATTACCTTTCTGTACACACGTAAGTACTCACACTTTCTACTGGTTTGTCTATTATTAGACGTGGAAAGGGCTTGGTCTTCATCTGGTTTCTTTTTTGTGGTTTGTTGAGACAGGCTTTCTCTGTGTAGCCCTTGCTGTCTTAGAACTTGCTCTGTAGACCAGACTGGCTTTGAACTCAGAGATCTGCCTGCTTCTGCCTCAGCTGGGATTAAAGGCTTGTGGTTACCACTGTACCCAGGTACCAGGGTGATTCCACCACCTCCTGAAATGATGTGTTTTTCTCCATGTCTGCTGGTAGTTATTTAAAGCAGATACTATGATAGTGTATTAAACCCAAGGAAATATTTCTAGTTGTTTTTATAAACTTGCTTTGTTAAAGATATTTTTAGATTTAGTTAGAAAAGGCTGATGCCATTGGCCAAGATGCCAAGCTCGTCTGTGCCCTGGGGCAGGCACTGAGGGTGGCTGGTATGGGTGGGTGGAGGAGCATGTCTATCACTCCTGCAGGAGTCACTTGTCAACCTCTTCCACAGCCTTGCCTTGTTGGAGAGCAAACCCAATTCCCATCTTCATGCTCACTTCTTGGTGGTGCTCTCCAAAGCAAAGTGTACTGGTGTCATAAACTTAGGTGAATGTTGTTATCTACTGAGCACACAGTGTGTCTTTGTTATCAAGGGGACACAAATTTATGTCCTGACATAAACTAGGTCTTAAGTCATACTCTTCTGCGGTTTTATTTCAGGGAAGATCTGTTTCTCTAACAACTTTTTATCGAACAGCAAGAAACATCATGAACATGTGCTTCAGCAAGGAGCCCGCACCAGCAGAGATCGAGGTAAGTCGGGCAACTCCCTACAACCCACTGTGGCACTAGGCAGGGCCCTGAGGCTTGGTGCAGCCTGGAAGGACACAGGGGCAGAGGTTGTCCTGTGTGTCTGTGCTGGGGCAGCCAGGCATTTTCTCATGGAATTCCCTAGTTTGCTGGAAGGGTCTGAGGGGCATGTGTGTGTTCCCATTAATGGCCCAGCTGGCAGTTTTCACCCTCAGTGAACTGCCTCTCTGCCATCCTCTCTGTGTGTTCTGAAGGAGAATGTTTGGAATCCCCTGAAGTCACGGTGTGCTTTTCTCCTCCCCTGTTCCTCATGTAATGGGATTGGCAGGCGGCCATTTTTGTAGCACTGCCAGCTCTCTTCTTGGAGTAAGTGGTGTGTTGGAAAGACAGTGCTCTCTTGTGTGCCCAGACCAATTAGCAACTGTCCGTGTGAGGTGCTGCACAATGGAGCTGGTCCTCTGTGTGTGTATTCCCTAGCCTGGACCCTGTAGCTGCTGATGTAGGAATCTAGCAGTGGTCGGTTTGTGAAGGGAGAGAAGCCAGCACAGTGGGAGCTAGGAAGAGGAGAGCCTTGGGGAGGTGTAGTTTCTCCTGATGTGTGACAGGTTCCCAGCCAGCTTTTTAATTGGCTCTGGTTTTAGGACTTTGGATAATTCCGTTGCTGATCTTACTCTTACCATTACCTCCATAAACAGTCTACCTAGCTCTTCACATCGACTACCAACCCCAGGTTTAGCTCTGTCTGGATTGACGTTACATTAGACAGGTCTGACACCCATGTGGCCATCACAGTTGCTTCTTGAGGCCTCATGACACTATGCCAGCTTGAGAGGGCTCAGCCTTTGAAGCTAGAAAGAGCCTTTGTTGTTCCTCCTGTGTTCTTGCCTCCCCAGAATGAGCTCATGATCAGTATTGTCTATAGCTCATTTTACAGGCTTCTATTCATAATTTTTCCCCTCAAACTAGATTTTGCTGTAACCATAACCTGAATATTTACGAGCAATAGTGAGGTTTGCTGACATTCACATTTCAGTTGTGCCCGCTGCTGTGGAACAAGTCCTTGTGTCTCCTGTAGACATTAGTGCCTGCAGGTTTTAGCTCTCTGAACAGGGAGTTCTTTCTGGGTAAAGGGTCCACTGAGGAATGGCACAGCAGCATTCCTTTATGGTTTGTGGCCATTTGGTCCTCCAGAAGGGCCTCTCATGTGGCCTGGGGATTGGGTTGCAGGTGATTCTGGATACTCATTGGCTGAGCTTCCTGCTCAGGTTTGGCAGGAGAATGGATTGAAGGTGCAGTGATGGGGTGGGGTGGGGGCTATTCTGAAGGGAAAGGAGGGGAGGGCATTGCTTCACTCTTGATTCAGTGCCTTCTCAAAGTGCCCTGTCCTAGTAGAATCAGCTCAGATTGTAGCCTTCTCAGTCTCTGGTCCTCTCCTCTCCTCTCCCCTCTCCTCTCTGTCTCACTCACTCTGTCACTCACTCTGTGTGTGTGTGTGTGTGTGTGTGTGTGTGTGTAGTACATTTTGAGGTCAGAGGTCAATTTTGGAGTAAGTTCGTTCCTTCTACCTTATGTGTTTTCCAAGGATTAAAGTGAGCTCAGCAGGCTCATTGGCCCCCACACCATATTTCCAGTTAGTTCCCAGAGGATGCTGACTTGGAATAGAGTGCTGATTGGTTTGGAGAGGTTTGCAAGGAGCAAATGTGCTGCTGTGTGCGCTGTGTGTGCTGTTTGCATGTAGTCAACAAGTGGGAGAATGAAACTCTCCTTACTCTCTGCTGTTCATTTGATTCCTAACATGACATTTTTTATTTACCATTTTAACGGTTAATGTTTGTGCATGCTTGTGTGGGGGCTATGCTTGCCCACAGCACATGTGAGTCAAAGAGGACAGCCTTGGGTTTTACCTTCTTGTTTGTTTTAGGCAAGGTCTTGCTGCCTGTGTAAGGTTAGGTGACTTCTGAGCATCTGGGGACTCTCCCATGCCGTCTTGCTGTATCGCCCTAGACGTGCTGGGATCACACACATCCAATTTAGTTAGGTTTTGGAAATCCAAATTCAGATCTAAACCCTTTTGTAGCGATGTTTAGGTGTCCATTTCTGTGAGATCAAGTCTGCTCACATTACTGTATAATCCCAATCTCAATTCAGTTCTCTGTGCCGCTTTGAGACTTGTGAACTCCGCCTCTTTCTGCATGGCAGTCTCTGGCCTGCCTTCCGACTCAGGCATCTCCTGTCCACATTGTCTTTGGTGACTGCTTCTGCCTAGTGTAGTGTAGTGCTCTAGCCACAGGGTGTCAGGATTTCTGTCCTTTAAAGGCTGGGGTGCATAAACCACATTGTTACTCTACCCACCCTCACAGCATATGTGGGTAGTTTCCCTTACCGTGTTTGACAGAGCGGTCATCCCAGGCATCACAGTGTACCCAGAGACCCTACATATAGCCCTGTGCTGAGTTGAGGATGTGTCTTCAGAGATGACAAACAGTTGTACTGTTGCCTGAGGTTCTAAGGGATTTGCTCATGGGAGTTTCTTGATAGACACCTTGTACTGGGTATAGTGTTTCAACTGTGTCTCAGGGTTCAAGTAATACACAGACACTGACTGGTTTTTCCTCTTCTCAACAGCAAGAGTACTGGAGGTTAGTGGAAGAGAAGGACTGTCATGTGGCCGTTCACTGTGGAAAGGTGGACACTAATACCCATGGCAGCGGGTTCCCGGTGGGGAAATCAGAACCCTTTTCAAGGTAATTGTCCATTCTCTTGGCCACGTTTGGGACTAGATGATACTCTTCTCACCAGCTCTGACGGCCCCCATCTTTCCCTCCGCAGGCATGGATGGAACCTCACTGTTCTCCCCAATAACACAGGGTCCATCCTGCGTCACCTTGGTGCTGTGCCTGGTAAGCATGACCTTATTAAACCTCACACTTGTCTTCCAGCTTTCATGAGGACAAAGCCGGGCTGGCCCACTACAGAGAGGCCTGGGGCCTTGGGCACCGAGTACAAGCATTGACCTTTTGACTTTTGGAGGATGCCCACGTGGCTGAGGAGTCTCGTTCAGTGTATGGACACAGCTTTCCAGTCTGAATTCTGACTCCTAAAGGCTGGTTTTGCTAGCAGCCACCATAGGTGTTCTGAGAAGTGAAAGCTGCTTCTGATTTAGGCAAAGCCACCCCATGGGGGTTCTGCTTGTTATGAATTCATTGGGCCTGGAAAGGGAAGCCTGAGAGACACACCCCCCCCTCCCCTGTCTAGGAACCATAGATCCCACCTTGCTCACTGTGGGCAGCAGCCCTTAAGCCAGGCCTCTCTTCCCCTGGAACTTTGCACACTCATTCTCCACTTAAGTGTCCACAAATACTCAGCCCGAATATAAGACCATCTGTTGCAAGTGGGGAAGAGCAGGCAGCTTTCTCTTACTGCGTTATATCTGGGAGAGGCAGAATCCCTCATAATTGCTGTCACTCTGAAGGACTGTTGCTCTAAATGACCTCTCTTTATGTTGTAGGAGTGACTATTCCCTGGCTAAATATTGGCATGGTCTTTTCTACCTCATGCTGGTCTCGAGACCAAAATCACCTTCCATATATCGACTACTTACACACTGGTGCTGACTGCATTTGGTGAGTACGCCCAGCAGCAGGTACAGCAGCCTCAGGGAGCTGTGAGGGGCAATGCTCCTGTAGGGAGAAGAGATGTGTTTTATCCCTAGCCAGTGACTGGGCTTTCACTAGTGCTTCTCATGTTAGAGGCTGCTGTCTGGTGAATTGCCTGCTTACTCTGCATTCTCACCCCTCCCCCCACCCATTATATTTTATGGAGTTCTTACAGTGATTTCATAACAGCACTCATAAACAGCGCCATGGGGGAGACTGGTCTGGGTGGCTTTACCTGAGTGGGCCTTTGTTTGCAAGACCTCCAGAGCTAGTGTACCCATGTGATGCTGGTCAGAAACTGTCCTCATGAGGTGTGTGACACAGTATCTTCTCTTTGTTGGACCTCTACTCATGGCTGAGCTCTCTGGTTTCTGTGTTGACAGCTGCAGATGGGGGTTGACTGCATATCATAGGATGTCCTATCATCTCATAGTCTCGCAGCCTGCCGATCTCATGGTCCTCTACCTTAACTCTGCTTATTGGCCCAGAGGGATGATGAAATATTCTTTCTTAAATAGAATCTTCAAATGACATTTCCCCAGGAGCCCATGTGGCAGCAGCCTGCTACTGTGGTGTAGTCTGCTCATGACCTGATGGAGTGCTGTGTGCTGAGTGTGAGCTCAGGAGATACAGTGGGAGGGACCTGCTGGGCTGAGGCTGTGGTGTAGGCTGCCATGTGGAACCAGATCACAGTGGTCGTGAGGCAAAGGCAGATGGCAGCTGTGGAATGTGCCACACATGTTCTTGTGACATGGTCAAGTTCCTGCCTCGTGCAGATGCTCTGGTGGTTGGCACTGACCTGTGGCCAGGCATGTGAAGATGTGAGCGTTATAAGCAGGGTTTCCATTGCTGTGAGGATTCCCCTACAGTTCCAAAAGCAAGCCGAGGAGGAAAGAAAGGAGTTATTTTATTTGTCTGATGCTTCTATATCACTGTCCGTCAGCAAAGGAAGTCAGGACAGGACCTCAAACGAAAACTGGAACCCAGAGGCTGGAGCTGATGTAGAGGCTGTGGAGAGGTATTGCTTACTGGCTTGGTCATTCTTCTTTCTTCTTATAGGGGTAGCCTGACCTACAATGGGTTGGGCCCTCCCCCATTAATCAGTAATTATTAAAATTTCTTGTAGACTTGCCTACAGCTGGATCTTATAGGGGCATTTTCTTGAGGTTCCCTTTTCTCCGATGACTTAGCTTGTGTCAGAATGACATAAAATTGTCCAGTGAGTGTGAATGCAGGTTTGTTTTTGTAGCTTGAATGTGTCGTTGGAGGAGTTGAAACTTGAGAGTGTGTGGATGAGTCCTATCCCTGGGGTCATAATGACATAAAAGAAAGCAGAGCCAGAGATATGATTGGTTTTTACTTGCTATTTCAGTCACGAGTCAGTAGTGGTACATATTGGCTTTGATATAAATATTTGGGTAAAATGTGCCTGGTACCTTCTGAAACCAAGATTTGCCACAGAGATAAATTGCATGATACATGGCTGAATATTGGAGCTGTTGTTTGCCAAGCTTATATAAGGTGCTGTGTAGGTATGGAACTGAGTAAGGGGGCCTGGCAGCTTTGTCTTTGTTCCCGTGATCACAGTATTGATAAGGGGCTCTGGCTTCAGCAGCCTCAGGTCCTTTTAAGACCCCAGTGTATGTGACAACCATTTGCCCATTTAGACTGCTGGCCCTGCCCGGTGCCTGGCTCTCTGTCAGTCACAAGTAGGCTGTCCTTCACCAGACTGTTGCTCTAACCATGTAAAGTAACCCAGATAGTCATGTGCTGTAGTTGATACTTTTTTGGTGGCAGGCTACCTGAGGTATCGAGAGAATGTCATGAGTGAGTGAGGTCTATCTAGATTGTCCCCTTGACTAAATCACCACATTTCCAGCTTTTTCTCCCACTCTAGCCTCCTTCCTGTCTTCATAAGGTGCTGTCTGTCTGTCTGTCTGTCACAGACCCACAGCTCTCCCATGTAGGCTTCTACCCTCTGTCTCTTGAGTGTCGTTCTAACAGAGGCTGGGTTCTGACATCAGTAGAGACAGCAAAAGTCCCCAAGTCTTTGAGGACATCCCCACTTTTCTAACAGTTGCGGCTTTGGCTGGTTATGTGGTTGGTGTGTCCCCCTGACCAGTAAGTAGGTTCGTAGTAGTAGGACCTCTAGGTACTATGTTTTCCCATCATGAACAGCATCAAATCTTGTTCCTATACTTGAGAACTAGGCCATTCTTGGCAGCATCAGAACTCACCCAGGATGAGGGAGCGTGCAGTTGTGTCTGTTTCTGATTTATAGAGGACTTCACTATCTGGTTTTGGTTTGGACTTTTGGCTCACTCTGTGGGGCAGATGGAAAGTGAGTAGTGTGTAGAAGGCTGTGCCTGTGGCTTGGCTGTGTGCTGGGCAGAAGCAGCCAACAGCAGCAGGGCAGGGCACTGGGCCAGCCAGCTCTCCAGCCCAGCTGCTCCACAGAGGACTCACCAAGGGGCTCTCGTGTTTCCAACACCCCAGGTATTGCATTCCTGCTGAGGAGGAGAACAAGCTGGAAGATGTGGTCCACACCCTGTTGCAGGGCAATGGTACCCCAGGGCTGCAGATGCTGGAGAGCAATGTAATGGTAGGTCTGTTACTTGCCTACTCAATGGTTTAGGGACTGAAAGGGATTCTGTTGTCAGCTCCTGACAATGCTGGATTGGGCCTGGATGTGCTCCAAAAGGCTTTATTTACGGGCCTAAGGAGGAAGCTGTGTGCTCACCATGGCCTCTGCCTTGCTAGAGAATTGATGTCAGCATTAGGCTATCATGATTGTCTTGATATTTTCTGAAGGATTATAATAATCTGGTTGGTTAAGCAGTCCCCCCATCAACTGAACTTTCACATAACCTTGGCTGGTGTCCTGTGCCATACAGCAGAGGGGCTGCCTCGCAGGGCCATAGTGGGCATGCATCCATCTCAGTTGGCACTGTCTCCCCAGATCTCCCCAGAGGTGCTGTGCAAGGAGGGGATCAAGGTCCACAGGACTGTACAGCAGAGCGGGCAGTTCGTTGTCTGCTTTCCTGGATCCTTTGTGTCTAAAGTGTGCTGTGGTTACAACGTCTCTGAGACTGTGCACTTTGCTACTACCCAGTGGACGAGCATGGGCTTCGAGACTGCCAAGGTAGGCAGAGTGAGCAGGCATCCCGTGGGCACTGATTGATGTACAAACTGACACACAACCACAGCCTCTGAGGTTGTCAGGGGTGGGGTTGCAGATCCTTGGAGCCTGGAACTTGAGAGGAAGAAAAGTTTTTTGAGGTTTATATTAAAATGAAGCTTTTGACTTCCAATACTGGCCATCCCGTAGTTGTGGGAACCACTCAGAAATGTAGAAGATAATCCCTGGATCTGAGTATATTGAACTTCTCTGCTCCTTCTGAGTTGTGGTTCTGCCTCATGCTGGCAGAGAGGTGCCAGCACTTTTCTTAGAATCTTGGTACTATTCTCTAGGTAAGCAAAATGGTTGTACAACTAATCACATTAATGTAGGTCCAACGGCCACTTTAGGAATTCACACAATTCATCTGCCACTGCAGTCGTGGAAATAGATCCTTGTAAAGGGGGTTCTTCTTTCAGGAGATGAAGCGCCGCCATATAGCTAAGCCATTCTCCATGGAGAAGTTGCTCTACCAGATTGCACAAGCAGAAGCGAAAAAGGAAAATGGCCCCACCCTCAGTACCATCTCAGCCCTTCTGGACGAGCTCAGGTAATGTAGACCCAGGTCTCAGGACCTCAGGTGAAGGAAACCACAGAACTAGCTGCCTGGTTGAACAAGCAGATGGCGGACGGGTCCTTGAAGTGCAGGCCTCTGAGGTCCATAAGGACTGGAGCTTTTCCCCTTTGGTCCTCTGCTGTCCTCCTGTATGATACTGGGAAGCTCTTGGTGAGCTGATGATGTTGAAGAGTGTGGTCCCAGCTGTCATTCCTGTGCTCAGTGCTGAACTTGCCCTCTCTAAGCTTTAGGGTTCACAGTATAGAGAAGGCTTCTCTCCCTGTGGCTGTTGTCCCTTTAGCATGGATCAGGTGTTTGTTCATCCTCCTCATTCATGGCGCCTGCCCCTTATGCACAGGGACACAGAGCTGCGGCAGCGCAGGCAGCTGTTTGAGGCCGGCCTTCATTCTTCCGCACGCTATGGCAGCCATGACGGCAGCAGCGCAGTGGCGGATGGGAAGAAAAAGCCTCGAAAGTGGCTGCAGCTGGAGACTTCAGAGAGGAGGTGCCAGATCTGCCAGCACTTGTGCTACCTGTCGATGGTGAGTGGATGTGCGTGGGAGCCCAGTGTGGCCAGCCCATCTTGGCCACAGCACCAGGCCTGCTTCAGGGCTTCAGGCAGATCCTGGCCTCCTCACAGTATGGTATATTGTGTTTTATTCCACCCAGTGGCCCACCCCATTGGTTGTAGCACCCACATTCCCTTTGGGAAACACCTCATTCGTTCCCAGCCAAACTCTCTGTGACTTTAAATTCTAAGGCTGGCAGTAAAGATTAACGCTGGTTTTATTAATGGGTAACAAATGTGAATTGCTCATAACCACTGAGTTTGTGGTTAGTCCTTGGAGCCTTCCAAACCTGTTGTTTTTAAATTTTTGTTTGCATGGAGGCTTCTAAGAAAAAGCCCCCAGATTTAAAGGCCCGCCAAATATTTGCATCCAAGTGTTGAGACCATTGTTCCTGTTTCTTTCATACAGGTGGTAGGACTTAAGGACTAATGAAAGATAAAGTACACAGGCCCTCCCCTTCGTGTTAGGCCCTCTAGGGTCAGTGGCTTTCCATGTTGTCTCAGGTAGCAGAGTACACTTTAATCGCCTTTTGGTGGCAGCAGCACAAGTGCCTTACTACCAGCCCCAGTGTACTGGATTCTTGAAAGATCCCCCCCCCCCCCCCACACACACACATACCCACACCCTCACACCATTCACACACTCCCTTATGTTTAATGTTCTTTCATCAGCTCTGTTGCTGGGCCACGCCTAACCCTCCGTGTTGCTAACGCCGCCTGAGTTATTACTAAACCTATACTCCATCTTTGCTACCCTAGACCCACTGAGGGGCAGGCGGGCCACTCTTCCCCAGTCTTACATGGTTGGTGTGCAGCTCTCGAGCCTGGATCCTTTTCCTACATGGCCATCTCCATCTCCTTGCCCAGGAATTCTCAAGTTCCTGCCCAGCTGGCAACTTTATTCCCCAGTCCGAACCAAGTTGGGGCAGGGACCCTCAACATCTTACATGTGGGATTCTTGTTCAACTTAGGGAGCCCAGATCACATAATGCAAGCTCTAGGCCAAATCCACCACTTCATGGCCCTCTGTTGTATTGGAGGGGCATGTCTTTTTCAAAGGGGTCATGGCATGTCTTCTGGAAGGGGGGACAGGGCTGCAGTACCCTGCAGGTCCTCTGGGGTGCTAATTATCAGGAGCCCCGCCAATGTATTTTGGTCAGAAACTCCCCAAGTCCTGACCTCTCGGCCAGTGCCAGTACATTCTGTCCCATCTCTGGAGGAGAGCTAAGGCAGAGGCGTTTCTCTCTCACCTCCTTCCCCTCCCACTGCCCTAGTTGAAGATCGTTGCAGGGTTTCTTATCAGGTTGTAATGTTGTGAGTCCCTGAGCCAGGTTTGGGCAGATGTGTGGGCAGACGGCCTTGAACTCAGCTTGAACACGTTCTCTGCAGGTGGTACAGGAGAATGAGAACGTCGTGTTCTGCCTGGAGTGTGCACTGCGCCATGTGGAAAAACAGAAGTCTTGCCGTGGGCTGAAGCTGATGTACCGCTACGATGAGGTGTGTTCTGAGACGACTTAGCTTAGTGCCTAGCCACTCTAAGTGGAGAACTGTAGCTTGAGTGAGTTCTCAGTGTGTCTGTCTTCACCCCCTCAGCACTCAATCTACACATTCTTTCTTGCCTTTCCAACCCTCTTTCCATGTTCTCACTGACTGCCAGATTTCAAGCTTACTCCATTCAGCAAGTTTATTTCTTACACAGGAAGTTCCTGATTCCAGAGGTTGCTCTCTAGAAGCTGCTCACTTACCTTGACATTGCATTGCAAAGCAAATTTTTGCTGTCAGGACTACAGCGCATTTTCTTCTGGCTCCAGAGCCCATTCCGTGTGGGTCAGAGAAAGCTGCCATGAAGGTCACTTTCTGGCACCACTCTGGTTGCTCAGTGGCTATACTGTCAGCCATGGAAATCTCCTGTGGTGGTTCTGCATGCTAGCTTTCCTTGCCAGACAGATTCTACAGCGTGCTCTCATGAGGCCTTGCTTCTCCTGACCTTGTATAGCTTCTCCTGGCTGCCAGATAGCCACTGGCGGTGCTGTCTATCTAATACAACAGGACTTAGTGGATAAAGTACTGGTTCCCAGGATCTGCCTTGTCCCAGTCACTAAGGAAATGGAGGACTGTGATTGGCAGTCTCATGAGATGCAGGAATGTGAATTTCAGCACCCCTTGGCCCTTGTCTGCATAGCCAGGAAGCATGCAGAAGGACCTGCTGCAGGACTTTGTTGGTTGTGGACTGTGTGTCAGTGGGGCAGGGAAGGGGGATCGGTTGAGCCCAGGACTTACAGGCTGTGATAGTTGATCCTGTTTTTGCATCTCTGAACAGCACTTAGCATCTCAGTTGGTCTTCTAGCATCTGGAGTTATGTAACATAAACACTTCCTTGCTCCCCGCACCCTGTCTGAAGTACTGAGATATTTATGCTGTCTTAAGCCTGCACTGCAGATAGATGCTTTTGGACTCCATAGTCCTTCTAACTCCTCTTGGGGTGGAGGAACATCTCAAACGCCATCCCTGGGCTCTCGCAGGCCAGAGTCCCTATGCTGGGCCGTGCTAACCCTGCTCTGTCTGACCAGTGCTGCACGCCTGGCTACCTGGTGCCCTTCAGGTTTCATCTTTGGACAGTGCCCACCATCGCTGTGTTTCCCAGCTCTGCAGCAGCACATCATCCATGTGGTCCCAAGCTCTGCCTTTTAGATTCTCAGGCAACAGAGTCTTCCATGCTTCCCCCACATCCCTCCTTGGCTGTGCTCCCTGAAACTTGACCACGTAGACAAAGGTGCCTTCAAGACCTTTACATACTCGTCCCATGCTTGCTGAGGCTGGTTTCCGAGGTTAGAAAGCAGAAGGAGGAGGTCTATTTGCATCCGTTTTGTTCAGTGGCAGTAAAGTAACTTAGTTCTGTGGTCCCTACTTGGTCACATGAACAGTAAATGACACAATGTGCTTAAAATTCTCAGCAATGAGTGGGAATTACTGTCTGGCTTCCTGTATGTACCACGGGCGTCTTCCAGCTAGCTAGGACACAGAGTTGGCAGCAGTGGGCCGGGCCAGGGAATGTACATCGGTGCACATGATCTGCACAAACAGCATGGAAACACTTGCGAAAATGCATCCTACAAACTGAGCAGTGGGTGGGCAGCCACCTGGTCTTGTAGGTCAACATTTCACTGTGACCAGAGTCCTGAAAGAACACTCTTGTGGTCTGATGGCTAGTCAGGAAAAGTCATCTAAGCATAAGATGCTACCCTCTGCCGGAGGCTTACTGTAGTAAAAGAGTCAGCACTAGTCCTCACTTGAGTTCAACTGGTTGGATCGAGAAATGTAATTTATAGGATCAATACAACTCTTAGTTCAAGCCCTGTGCAGCCCACTGACAGCTGCACTAAAGATTGCAGACCTGTTCCTCCCACACCCTCATACTCTTGCTTTTTGCCTCCTATGCACTGTGAAGCTCCAAGGAAGAGCAGGGCTTTCAGGATCCCAGGCCACTTGTTAGAACCTTAGACTGCCTGCCCAAAAGACAGCCAGGCAGTGTTTGTACTGCCTCTAAGGCTTTCACAAAGGAGGAGTGAGTTCTGAGGAGGTCACTTTTCCTGTCCTGCAGCTGCTTTGCAGAGGCAGAACGTTGAGACAGTTCTCAACTACGTTGACCTCAAGAGTCTTTGGTGCAGGCACCTCCACACCTCACTCATGGTGCCAGGTATCCAGGTTTCCTGCCTATGCTCTCTTGTTTCTGAGATGCCCTTCCATCGTCCCAAATGTTTTCTTCTGCTGCTTCAACCTCTGGAGAGCTCTGATTTCAAGTTTAGGCTCAGCTATGGATACATATGGATGCATGGTTCTCTTGGATGAGTAAACGGCTATATAGTTGTCTCTCTTTCCCTCTCTAACGCAGAGGTCACCTGATAATGTCACATACTGGAGAACTTTCACAGTGTCACGCTGTAATAATGCCTCATATTTGGATGCTGTTCTTAATTTCTAGATTTGTCTTGTCATGTTGGCCCTCAGAGATAACTGCAGCCTCAGTTTCTATATGAAGCAGTTTCAGGAGATGGTCTGCTTCCCAGTGTAGAGGCGGCTGTTTCTCCTTTGCAGGACAGGCATTTGAGGTCTTTGTGGAGAGTTATATACACGTGAATGCAAGGAATATACATGTGAATGCAAGTAAACCAGGGGCAGAGGTGTCAGATCTCCCAGAGATGGTGTTAGCACAGTGGTGGGCAATGCTGGGTGCTGGGAGCCCAAAGAGGAAGGCGGCATGTGACACGCGACACTTGTCAGCAGTCCCATCAGCCCCAGGAGTTTCTGTCCTGTTCACAAGTTTTCTGCATCTCTGAATCCTAAAGCCATTTAGAAGCCTGACAACACACTGGTAAGTCATAGGACTCGGTGCCTGGGAGTCCTCTGCTGCACTAACTCCATGCTGTCTGTCTGTCCTCCTGCCAGGAGCAGATCATCAGTTTGGTCAACCAGATATGTGGCAAAGTGTCTGGCAAACACGGTGGCATTGAGAACTGTCTCAACAAACCCACACCAAAAAGAGGTCCCCGCAAGAGAGCGACTGTGGATGTGCCGCCATCTCGGCTCCCGTCCTCATGAAGATGCTGAACCCACGGTCACTCACTTCTATATTTTTTGTAATTACTATATTCTAGTTTGGAGTACTTGCTGTAGGATACAAGCTGTCTTTGCACTAGCTCTAAAGAAGAATTTCTTCTGGTTTTAGAGAACTGATTTTGTTTTAGCATTAAACTGTTGAAGTTTTGTACGTAGACACCTAGGTCCTGCAGTCAGGTTGGAAGCTGCGTGCACTCACTGTCTAA
This sequence comes from Rattus norvegicus, assembly GCF_021556685.1. Taxonomy (NCBI): domain Eukaryota; kingdom Metazoa; phylum Chordata; class Mammalia; order Rodentia; family Muridae; genus Rattus; species Rattus norvegicus. The sequence continues at coordinate 19,719,317 of NC_141550.1, read as the reverse complement.
ACCCTTGAGGGCTGGATTGATTTGTGTCGCCCCACGGCTGAGAAAAGCCTTTTTTGTTTGTTTTTGTTTTGTTTTGGTAACTGTTAAAGAATAAAGGCTTTTTAACCCATTTTTGAAGAGGGTGAAGTTTGGAGAACAAGTTTTAAAACCATCAGTCAGATGAGATTTTTTCTAGTTTGGAAAAGGGATAGAGGACTCTCACACACACACACACACACACACACGAAAACTTGAAATGGCTTTACTTTGGCTGTCTTTTCTTCTGACATTGCGAGGGGAGTTTGTAACTTTGAGCCCCGTTTGTTTGGCTGGGCGGCTATGGCAGCTGAAGCGAAATGTGAGGTTTGAGTGACGAGGTTCTCACACCAGCACATCACTATGCATCCGCTCGAGGAAGAGAGAGGACAAAGACTGCCTGCCTTGGAGGGTCACTGAGGGAGACCTGTGCCTGATTTCATTAGGAAATCCATTCTGTTATTTTTTTTTTTTTTGGTGCTGTTGGCTACTTTATCAAAAACAAAAAACCCTTCGATAGCATCCTTGAGGAAAGAGGAAAACAGCAGTTGACTGTAAGTGCTTCCCTGTCATCCACGTGCAATCTCCTGACATCCCACCTCCATCTCTGCTCGTGTCCCTCACACATCAGCATTAATCTCTGTTTCCCACACTTGGCCACTAAGTCTGCAGTTGTTTTGAATGTGAAGACACATCTGTGCTCATCCTGTCTGTTTTTTCTCTTCATGTTTTAACAAAAAAGAAAAAAAAACAAAAAAAAAAATCCCATCCCTTTTGTACATACTCCTGTAAATTGTTTTAAATACTTGAGCCTTTTCTCGGTGGGGGGAGGGAAGGGGTGAGAAGATGAAGAAAAAGCCTTACATTTCAGTTTCTTCATCGCTGGATTGGATGCTTACAGGGTTTTTCTTGTAACATTTATAAGTGCTGCTTACATCACTCAACAACAACAAAACATGGTAATGGAGTAGCTGTTGCCCTTCTCCGGTTGTGTGTACAGTATGTGTGGAATAAAAAAGGGAAACTGTTTTCACAAGCTGTTCTTTGTTTCATAATTGGATCAGTCCGTGGCTGCCCATATTGCACTGAGCTTGCCAGTGGGGACTGCCAGGGACGTCCTCGGTCGGATCCACGTGGGTGGTGGTTGTTGCAGAAGACTGAACTGTTGGAATATTTAACGATCACCTAACAGTCGAGTGTTTCCCAATGTGGTTGTCCAGTTCCTATGGCCTTGCTGTGTACTTTTCCTCTTTGACAGTAAACTCTCGCCTATGGCTTACAGTTTGACATTTAATTTATTAGCGCTGCTCTGCACCCTCCCGCAGGGAGGTTCTGTGTGGTTGATTGCCCGTTCTTTGTTTACTTTTCAGGTTTGTACTACAAGGTTTAATAATAAAAACAAGTTTTTTGGACATTTCGTCTGTCTTGTGGACCGTGAGGGAAGGGAAAGGGCTTTGGTCAGTGGGGCCGGGGCTACAAGTCCTCTCTCTGTGCAGAGTCGAACTACAGGGTCTCCCGGGCTGTGGCTCATGCCCTGGGCACCTTGAGAGAACAAGCCAAGTTCTGCCTCAAGTTAATTTCTGCTGAGGTGCAGGTTTTAAGTTATTGGTAGCAGGTTTTCTCCTGGTGGTGATAGGTACAAAGCTATTATGCCTTTCAGATCCCAATTTGACCACTGGTGGTTATGCTAACCAGACTCCACTCCCCATTATGGTAAGACACGGAGCCCATGTAGCCTGGCCTAGTTCCTATTTCCTTCAAGCCCCTCCCTCTCCAGTGGACCTCCATACCTGTGTTCCTCTAGGAATTCTTGGTCATATCTGCTGTTAAAGCTCTCATACTCACCGGCTGCACAGTGTTTAGTCCATAGCTTTATTGTGACCACTTCTCTAACAGTTCTCACATCTCATTAGCAATTGTGTAAAACCAAAAAACCCAAGCACCTGGCTTTGTAGGAAGATTCTGCCTACAGCTGAGAAGTCACTTAAATGTCCTGAGTTGAGTCACACTGGTCACTGTCATCACTGACACCTGGGGTGGACTTTCTGTCAGTGTTTAATGTGACCAAGGCCGTGTCCACTTGTACCTCCTCTTCATCAGCCTGGATGAGGGGAGCATCAGCAGTGTCCAGGTCAGTGCAGGCAGAGGGTGAGGCAGGTGGCTGGGACGCTGATTCTGAGGGATTTGGAATCTGAAGATTCATTTCATTCTGACTGGGGTTGGATTCCATCTCTGTTGAAGAAAGTAGAAAAGGCCTCCCATTGAAGCCAACTGTCTGAGATCTGACCACAGCCTACTATCAGGACCACAGGTTAACAGGCTGGCTGACCACATATTTTATACTGTGACACAGTAAGACCAAGAACTCTTTAAAACCATGCAAGGTCGGGTTTTAAACACTGTGTTTAAAGGCTAAGGGGGTAAAAGTCTTGCAGCAACCCTTGATAACTTAGGGGATTCTTAGTTTCTTAATTCCTATTCACTGGTGCTAAGATGCAGTCAGAATTACTTGGCCCTTTAGCAGTTCTCCAGTTTTACAAGGATTTTCAAGGAATCAAGATTTTTACACATAGCCAGTCAGTAACTAAATCATTCCTGGCTCTGCATAGGACTGAGGAGGATGAGTTCAGAGGAATCGGACCCTCAGTACTGTGTGCCTGTAGCTGAGGCCTGAGGGGTGGTAAGAAACGAAAGGACTGCATTAGGAAAGCTGTTCAAGGTTAGTCCTGGACTAAGGAAGCAACTGCTCAGTGAACATGAAATCACAACGTCAGAAGTGGAGTTCCACCACACAGTAGAGCTACCATCGCCCCAGTCCAGTGGCATTGCTGGGACCTGAGACTGCCTCACTGGAGGTAATGGGATTGGGTACACAAGTTAGGACAGCCTACATTCATGTGCCTCACTACATATGGGAAAAGGCATTCGTGAAGAGGCTGGGCTCGAGATGTGACCCTAGTGTGGTCATTACTCTTACCCAAACCAGGGGATATCACAGTATTGTCCTCTCCGCCAGAGTTCAAGAAGACATCGAGCGCCTCCTGGTCAGAGAGGTCCATCAGGTCCATCTGCTCCAGCACGTCCACATTCACTTCCATGGAGGACATGCTGCCCATGGGCTCTGAGAGTACAAGACATTGCTTAGGCCAATGACACGGTGTCTACCAGTTTGTGCCACCAGTAAAAATGACTTTCCGGTCTTAAGCTGCCCTAACTTACCTTTCATGCAGGTCGTATTTGGATGCAGGGGTGGGTAGGAGCTGTTCTCATGGGTTAGAAGGGAGTCAAGAAATTCCATCCTATGTCATCGTAACCAAAAGTGCAGTTTTTATGGCGGTAGCATGAGCATAGCAGCTCATGAGCAGGAGTCGTCAAGGTCACAGCCCAACTACCAGCCAAGAGTAATGCTAGGAGTGAGTCGGGGCCTGGGTTTCACAGACAGGAGATAGCTACAGGGTGGGTGAGGAGCAGCACAAACCTCAGCCTGGAAGGAAGAGTGTTGAACTTGCAGGAGAGGCCCAGCTAATCACGTGGAAATGAACTAGGCCTGCCTAGCCTAGTGACTCACATCTTCATTCCCAGCACGGGAGGCTGAGACTACAGCATGAATTCATGCCAGCTCTGGCTATGTATCACACTTTCCCCAATTTTGTGATTCTCCTGCCTCAGCCCTTAGAGTTCTAGAACTGTAAGTGAATGTTCACAATTTATTCAGAACTGTTATTACTCTGGTTTTAAAAAAACTGTCCCAATTGAAGTAGAAAAACTTTCACCTAATTTGTCTCAAGTAAGTATTGAAAATATTTATGAGTATTGAATATCAAACTGTCAAATACAGCAAAAGTAGAATCCCAACAGGCTTTGGATGCTTTATTACAGAATAAAGAAAATTGAGCCATTATTTCCGATAGAAAAAAATGGTGCTTGGTGCTGTTAATCTTAGCACTCTCACAAGCAGACCTCTCAGTTTGAGGTTGGCCTGGTTCCAGTGAGTTCCACAATATCCAGGGTTATGTAGGGTCTTAGCTCAGAAGAAAGACACCCCCAGAAGTCTGATTCTGCCCTGCTTCAAGTGCTGGAAGCACAGGCGAGCACTGCCATGCCTGGCTACAAAACTGATTTTTGCCAATGCAAAGACTGAGCAGTGGCATGCTGATTAATGTTCCCTGGAAACCAGAAACAAAACACTAGCCGGTGGTCCATTCAGTGTCTAGAGCATGCTCATCTACTCAGGAGAAACAGATGTGTTCCAACACAGAATTGCGAAACTTGGTCAGTTGTGAGTCTTACAAACACTGCAATTACAATCAAACGTCAGACTAAGTTTATTGAAGAACTTGAAACAAGAACAAACAAGGGAATGGAGTGGGGTGGGGTCTATTGTCCACCAAGACTCATTGTCTGCATCAGAAGCCGGATGCTGTCCTGTGTAATGTACAGAGTTCAGTGCTCTCAGCCACTGCCTGTGAGATCCGGTGTGGCACCTTTAATCCACTCAAAAGCAAAGTCTCACCATGTCCTCAAGCATTGCCAAATGTCCCTCATAGTCAAGCCATTACTTAAAGAAGTCACAAAAATCACACTGTAATATCCTAATCTGTAGCTTTAAAACACACGGATGTAAGGAGAGACACTGCTTTATCAGAGAACTGAAAGTCAACATCTAGACTTAATGAAAGAAAGATAAACAACTTACTCACAAAGGCTAATGACCTCCACAGCCTGATGGTAAGGCCCCACTCCGGGAGAGACCACTAATGTCACTGTGCATTGGAAATCAAGCTGGTGCCCATCTTCAACTGTACTGACTAGCACGGCAGTAATGGTGCTGGAAGGTACTTTGCACTTAAGAGTGGTTTGAATGAGAATGGCCCCCCCATTAGCTTATATATTTAAATACTTGCTTTCCAGTTGGTGAAACTGGAGGATTAGGTGGTGTGGCATTGTTGGAGGTGTCACTAGGGTGGACTCTGTGGTTTCAAAATTTCACACCATTCCCAGTTGTGTGTGTGTGTATGCACTACTTAGGGATCAAGATGCTCCAGTCCCGGGGCTGGGGATTTAGCTCAGTGGTAGAGCGCTTACCTAGGAAGCGCAAGGCCCTGGGTTCGGTCCCCAGCTCCGGAAAAAAAAAAAAAAAAAAAAAAAAGAGAACCAAGAAAAAAAAAAAAAAAAAAAGATGCTCCAGTCCCATGTCTGCGTGAATGATTCCAGGCTCTCAGTCATGACAGTCATGGAATCTAACCTGAAACTGTAAGCCTCTATCACAGCACCAGAAAAATATGTAAGACAACATGCTACAAGAGGAGAAAATAGTCATCAGTGTCACCCAGCAACAATCCCAGTGAGCTGCCTGCAAGATGTGCTGGTGAGAGAGTGGCACGGATGTTATGGGAGTAACGGGAGTAACTGACCACTTCTGAAAACTTAGCTTTGAGGCTCAAATAGCTAATCTCGAGATTGCTACAGTAGCGCCAAATCTGAGACTAGATAGGTCCCAACCTAGAGGGAAAACTATTATGATCATGCCACAGGGACACAGCAATAAACTACTAATGACTACATTGTTACACGCATAGATCACTGCTCCACTCAACTCTACATGAGAAGCTTAGATGGGTGTTGGACAACATGCAGAGAGTATTCAGTCCTCAGTGGGGTGTCCTCTTCACATCCCTCAAGACTTAGACATTGACCCGGAAGAAGAGTTAGGGGTGGTGCTCGACTCCAGGGACAGCACCTTCCAGTCACAACTGGACTAAGACACATGAACTCACAGATAGTGGCAGAAATGCACAAGACCTGCTCAAGTTCAAGTCAGACAAAAACCAGCACAGAGAAGAGGAAGTGGGTACAAAGTTCTGCCTCTAACCCAGAAGCTATTTGTGGCTGCTACCTGCTGGGAAAGGGGGAAAATCAGTTTTCTGGAGTGTGGTTGGTTATACACTCTAGGACAGACACGCCTGTGCCCAGGAGTGGTTGGCCAACGCAGACTCCATGTTGTATGGGTGTGTTTGTTTTGCTTTGTTTTCCTTTTCTTTTTTTCAGAGCTGGGGACCGAACCCAGGGCCTTGTGCTTGCTAGGCAAGTGCTCTACCACTGAGCTAAATCCCCAACCCCTTGTATGGGTGTTTTATTAAGAATTTGTACTTTTTTTTTTTTTTAAATCAGAGAAATAGAGGGAAGGAAGGAGGGAGAAGAGAGACACATGAAGTTTTGGGGATGGAGTGGGTGAATAAGATTGGGCCCTAGAGGATCATATATTTCTATGTTCAGTGCCCAGTTGGTAAGCTGCTTTAAGGATTAGGAAGTACGGTAGAGTCTTTGTTGGAAGAGGTATGTTACTGTGGGTGGGCTTTAAAGTTTCAAAAGTCAGTCTTACTCTGCCTGTGGGTCAGACTTACTTAATTCTGTTGAGCACCTATTTGCATGTAGCTATGCTTCCCCTGTGACAACGGACTAATCTCTGAAACTGAAGCAAGCCCTCAACCAAATGCTTTCTTCTCTAAGAGGTGTCATGGTGTCTCCTCACAGCAACAGAACTGAAGGGGACAGAAGTTGGTACCAAGGAGTGATGTACTGTTGTGACAGGCTTAACCATGCTACTTGTTAGTGGAATGTAGACTAGGAAAACAGTTGAACGCTTTAAGCAGGTCGTATTGGGCTATCCTAGTAATAGCATAGAGCATGTGCCATGGGAGATGTGAACCATGGGGGAATCAAGAGGTTTTGAAAAGGAAAAATACTATCAGCTGACCTAGAAACCATTCTTGTGATATTTTGGCATAAAATATGTCTGCACCTTGCCCTTGTCCTAAAATTTTGTCAGAGTCTAAATTAAAGAGTTTTGAATTAGGGCTGGAGAGATGGCTCAGTGGTTAAGAGCACTGACTGCTCTTCCAGAGGTCCTGAGTTCAAATCCCAACAACCACATGGTGGCTCACAACCGTCTGTAATGGGATCTGATGCCCTCTTCTGCTGTGTCTGAAGAGAGTGACAGTGTACTTATATAATAAATAAATAAGTCTTAGAAAAAAAAAGAGTTTTGAATTAGTGGCATTAGCAGAGGGTGTGGTTGTTAGTAATTAGTTTTAAGCATATCTTCAATGAAAAGAGCAAACACAGCAAAACCAAATATAAAATGCACAATTTGAGGAGTGTCTTAGGGTTGCTATTGCTGTGAAGAGACTGAGGTAGCTCTTAGGAAGGGCAGAGCTCTACGTAATGATCCCTAGGCAGCAGAAGGTAGTTACAGGCACACTGGGTTGGTGTAACCTGAGCATAGAAGACTTCAAAGCCTACCTCAAAGTGACACACTTCTCTAACAAGGCCACTCCTACTCCAAAAGATTTAACCATTCAAATATATGGCCATATGGTGGCCATTCCTATTCAAACCACCACAAAGAGAAAAGGACCACCAGGAAATATAATGTCTAGTATTCAAGGAGATAACAACTGTAAAGAAAAGCCTGAAGCTAAATAAAATAAAGCCAGTGGTGACCTAAAGGCAAACTTTGCAGCAAGCTAAGCTTCTGACTTGTGGAAAAAAGAATTTAAGGAAAGCTTAAGCAGTAAAGGAAGCCATCAACAAAAGCTTATGCAAATGTGAGTCAAGGAGGGCCCAGGTTCTAGCCCAGCAGCAGGAGAACTTGGCAACTTCAGGTATATCGTTCTCACTTTAGGATCAGTAAGGATACAGGAAAGGGTTGTGAAATCTTCCACAAGAAAGAAAAGCTGCTGAAGTCTTCTGTGTGCAGAGGAGTCTCTGCAAGGTCACTGCATGAAGCTGTGAAGGGGAAATCTGATTAAAACCCCAAGATGATGTAGATAGCAGAGTCATGGGATGCCTGCTGTGACGGTTTGTGTATGCTTGGCCCGGGGAGTACAACTCTTAGGAGGTGTAGCCTTGTTTGACTCAATCTCTGAACTTCACAGTAAGCCAGCCCCAATTAAGAGTTGCCTTGGTAATGGTGTCTCTTCACAGTAGAAAAACACTAAGACACCTGCCGAGGAGAGCCTGCTAACAGGCTATGGGCAGCCTAAGAAAGAGAAGTATGTTGTAGTCAACAAAGACAAAAGGGGCTGGGGCTGCAAAGAGCATTTGGACACTGGGATGGTTTGTATTATGTTTAGCCAAGGGAGTGGCACTATTAGGAGGTGTGGCCTTGTTGGAGTGGGCGTGTCACTGTGGGTGTGGCTTTGTTACCCTAGTCCTAGCTGCCTGGAAGTGAGTATTCAGCTCCTCCAGCACCGTGCCTGCCTGGACGCTGTCATGCTCTCACCTTGACAATAATGGACTGATCCTCTGAAACTTCTAAACATGACTGAGGCTTCTAAAGCTGGACTAAACGAGTTTTGCGTTATGATATGGTCATGTCTATGTGCTGAGGGCGTTGAATGTGGCAGGAGGGAAGTAGGTGGATCTGGAAGGGGAAAGAGTATTAATAAAATACAGTGTAATATTTTTTAATTGAAAAAAATGAGCAACCTAAGAAATTAAAACCTGAATATATCACTTCATATTAGTTAGGGTGAAGGAGACTGCAACACTATGATATGTCCCCAGGGATCCCACCAAGAGCCGTGCAGCTAGGGAGCTTGTTGGCTGGTATAGATAGATATGCTGAGAAGTAGCTGACAAACACAAAATACTGCCCCAAAAGCAGCAGTTCTCAATGCGGTCCTCAACTGCAACCTAGAGCTGTAGGAGTTAGTGTCCATGGGAATCTGCTCATGACGCAGCACGTGCAGTGTCATCCCACATCTTCACGGTCAGATAGCAGGACCCAGCTCTGTAAGGTGGACACAGACACTTGAGGGTCTCTGAAAGCTAATCTGTGATGATCGGTTAAAATGAACTCACGAACACACCGCAGGCCTCGTCTGTAAGTTGTGTCTAGGGAAGATGAACCAAGGTGGGAAGACCTGTCCTACAGTGGGGTAGTCCCATCTTGTGCACAGGGGGTCTGACAGTGAATGGAAGACAAACTGGCTTGCTCATCTGGCTACTCCCACCCCCACTCCTACCCCACCACCTACCTAACGTGTCTTCTCCTCCAGGATGGCCTCTTGACCTATAAATGGAAGCCCATCCCTCCTGTGGATTTTTGTCAGTGTGAGGAGAAAAAGGACTAATGCAATCCCCATGCCAGTACTGTTTTTAGTAACAAACTGGGAACAAGGATTCATATTCATACGAAATGAGGGTTATATGTATTCCGTGTAAATAAATTTAACTATAGAAATTGAACTCAGTGGGGTGTACTCATTATTCAAGGGTCTCCCAAAGCAAGCTATAAGCTAACACCTTACTTCTATAAAAGTATGTTTTATTGTTTTGTTTATTGTGGTGCTAGAGTTTGAACCTATGGCCTCATACATTGAAAACAGCCCATCTGTGTATCACACACATGCAATGTAAAGGCTGTCACATCTGGAGGAGAGGGAGGTGGACATGATCAGTGTCTTAGGTTTCACTGCTGTGCCGAGACAGCACGTCATGGCAACTCTTACAAAGGACATTTAACTGGGACTGGCTTAGGGTTCAGAGGTTTAGTCCATTACTGTCACTGTGGGCACCATGGTGGTGGACAGGAAGACATGGTGCTAGAAACACAACTGAGAGCTCTACATCTGGATCCAAAGGCAGCAAGAAAAGTGAGCCGTACTAGGCCGGGCTTGAACATCTGTGACCTCAAAGTCTACCTCCAGTGACACACTTCCTCCAACATGGCTGCACCTCCCAATAGTGCTGCTGCTCCCTGGTGACCAAACCTTCAGACACATGAGCCTATGGTGGCCAATTCTATTCAAATCTCCACGGTCAAGAAGGAGCCGCAGTTCTGACTGGGCTGGTGAAATTTTATTCTACCATAGATACTAAGGAATCCATGAGTACTAAAATTATTTATGCCTTTGAATCCTTCCTGAAATATTCTGTCATATTTTCTTTAAAGATCTAAAGCAAATATTAAAACATGAAGTCTGGAAATGTCTTTTTTAAAAATACCCCAAGTACTTCTTTAATTAAAGTGAAAACCAATAGTGATCACAATAATGCAGAGTCCCGTAAGGAGCTCTGAGAGTTAGTAGCTTTGTCTCAGAGGCTTCTGTATTGCAGAGCAGGTCTGGGACACCGAGCTCAATCATGGAGTGGTTCACCTGTTTCTTCTACCTTTCCTCAGCTGGATGTCAACATCTGCACAGCACAAACACCTCAATCTTTCCTGGTACCCTCAGTGCACACGAACATCAGAAATGCTAGTCTAGGGGTAGAGGCAGCCCTAGCTCCAGGGGCCTTAATCTGTCAGCACGGATCCCCATAAAGTTGAAACCTGGGGGCTGGAGAGATGGCTCAGTGGTTAAGAGCACTGACTGCTCTTCCAGGGGTCCTGAGTTCAAATCCCAGCAACCACATGGTGGCTCACAACCATCTGTAACGGGATCCAGTGCCGCCTTCTGGTGTGAATGAAGACAGTGACAGTGTACTCATATAAATTAAATAAATAAATCTTTTCAAAACAAAACAAAACAAAACACTCGAAACCTAACTTGGAGCAAGGAACTAGGCTGCATGCAGAGCAGGGCATCTCCCAGAGATCTGTCCATCCAAACTTAGAGGTAAGGTCGGTCATCTAAATCAAAAATCACAAAATCGGGCTGGAGAGATGGCTCAGCGGTTAAGAGCACCGGACTACTCTTCCAGAGGTCCTGAGTTCAATTCCCAGCAACCACATGATGGCTCACAACCATCTGTAAAGAGATCCGATGCCCTCTTCTGGTGTGTCTGAAGACAGCTGCAGTGTACTTATATATAATAAATGAATAAATCTTTAAAAAAAAATCACAAAATCAAAGCAGATGTTCCCTGAGAGGTGATGTTGGGTGCAGGGGACTAGGACTGAAGCCAGGACTTTGCACAGCCCATTGGGCCTATTGCACTGTGAGCTGCAGGCCCGTGGTGGCCTGCCCTAGGGCCTGCTTCTGCTCCCTGAAGCAGGGGCTTCCAAGCTCACCATGGCTCTGGAGCTCACAGCTGAATCTGCACCCTCTCCTGACACATTTCTGGATAGAAAGTTTTGTGGCTTTAATTAAAACTTGAAGACAAGTTCCCATTGCTATTTCTGATCTTATGGACTTGCCTACCCACAAGAGACTGATGTTATATTGACTGATGTTCTAAATTAAGGACCACTTAGCTCCCCCAGAGCTGGAGAGGAAGACCCTTCCTGAAGTAGTGCTGGCCTGGGTAGGAGGCCTGGGCAGCTCGTCACAGGTAAGACGCCTGATTCCTGTTAACAGGAATGTTTCCATTCTAGCTAAGGCAAATGTGTTCTACAGTGCTTGCCTGAAAGATGCATGTAATGGAAACAACTGCCTGGATTCTTTTTTTAATTTAATTATGAATCATATCCAAATATGTTCTGGCAGCTTGAAGAGAATTATTCTTGAAATGTTCAAAACCATAGTGATTAACCCACTGAATAATGCTTCATACAACAAGGACCTATTGTGTGCCTTCTCCTTGCCAAGCGCTAGCCTCAGACTGCAGCAGTACCTGGTCCTAGCTGGCCTCTGCCACGCGCGTGGCAGGCAGCCAGAGAAGAGCGCCTCTGGAGCCATCAGCACGTACTCATCATCATCCCACAAGGTCACCCGTGGGTCATGTCCTCCTGAGACAGAGGAACATCTCAGGGAACTTTCTCTTCATCTATGCCTCCTCTGGCCTTATGACAGACATCCAGGATATTCTGGGCCAAAGTGAACAGGGTAGAGTTAAATTTCTCAGCAACAAAGAGTTCTTACGATGTTGCCACAGTCCTCCAGCACACTAGGCAGCTTTGCTAGGGTGGGTATTATCTGTATAGATGGAATGGCTAAAGTTAGTCCCAAAATTAATTTGTTGAAATGCTAATCTCCAATACGAGTACTTTAAGATTGGATTTTCAGGTAATTAAGGTTAGAGGAACTCACGAGTACTGGGACCCAAGATAAGATCAGTGCCCTGTAAGATACACAAGAATTAGAGGTGTGGCCCTCAGCCTCTGCCTAGCATGTTCTAACACCAAAGATCAAATAAAATCAATTAATTAATTAAAAATAAATAGATACCCGATTGTGTTGGCTTGAATAGGTATGGCCCCAGTAAACTCCTGTATCTGAATGCTTGGCCTGTAGGAAAGGGGGCTGTGAGGAGGTCTGGCCTTGCTGGAGCGAGGGTGTCACTGTCACTGTAGGAGAGGGCTCTGAGGTCTCCTATGCGCATGCTACACCCAGTGTGGTACACAGTCCCCTTTTGCTGCCTGGGGATCAAGATGTAGAGCTGTCGGCTCCTTCTCTAGCACCCTGTCTGCCGCCATGATGAGAGTGAACTAAACCTCTGAGCCTGTACTTTAATGCAGTTTCATTACAGCTCCAGTTAGACGGCTTCCTTTCTAAGAGTTGCCGTGGCCGTCATGTCTCTCGACAGCAACAAAACCCCAGCTAAGACAGACGCTAAGTAGCAGGGACTAGGGTATCGCTCTGATAGTCCTAATCATGTTTTTGTTTGGTTTATTTTGGACTTTGGGACTCTGTGTTAGGAAAGTGATGTGAATGCTTTAGGGATGCTAAATGGGCCATACTAGTAAGAGAATGGAAGATGGCAGTGCTGAGGGTGATTCGAACTGTAGGCCTGACTCAAGAGGCCTCAGAGGAGAAGAGGTTTAGTAACCTAGTGATTATTCCTGGGATATTTTGGTGAACAATATGACTCCTTTGTGCCTGTGTTCAAAAAATCAGACTGAAGCTAAATTGAAGAGTTTTGAATTAATTGTATTTGCAGACAAGATTTCAAATGAGCCTAGTTTGGACTGTGTCCTGTGGTTATTAATGCCATGCTTGCAAAGATCTATAATGAAAGGGGGCACGAGGAAGAAAGGAACTAAAGCCTGTGCCCAAGGACATCAAAAGATTCAAGAAAAGCGAGAGGATAAATGGATTAAAGGCAGCAGTGCCCTCAGAGCACTGAAAAGAAATTAAAGAGCAGCTTAGATCCAGGTATGGTAGTACATACCTTTAATCCCAGCACTTAGGAGACAGAGGCATGCAGATCTCTGAGTTCAAGGACAGCCTGATCTAGAGAGCAAGTTCCAGGACGGCCAAGCTCAGGCAGTGAAGGAAACCATAGAAAATAGAAAGCTGGTAAAGTTGTAATTGAATGAGGGGACCATGTTCCAGCCCCCGCCTCAGCCACATGGTTCTGGCTTTAGAACCAAGGATGGATTTTCCCTCCATGTCTGAGGAAGACCACTGTGGCTAGGAATGTACCAGGGGTGTCCCTGCATGGCATCCCAGAGAGGCTACTGCATGAAGGGGTCATGGGATTTCCAGCCATGTCTAAGGGAAGCTGGTGAGGCTAGGCATGTGGCAAGTGTGTTTCTGCAAGGCCACGTGAGAAGATGTGACGATGAAGCCTGAGTTCCCTTGGAGACCCAAGATGTTGGAGATGCCAGAGCCCTGGGATACTTGCCCAGGAGAGCTGCTAATAGGGAGTAGAACCAGCCCAGGAGAAAGAAATATGCTGTAGTCAAAAAAGCTGAAAAAGGATTTGACGTTAAGACGTGAAAAGGCAGTAGTTTAGGGTTTGGCTAGCTGGTCTCTGTCTTGCTTTGATCCAGTATTTCCTTACATGCTCCATTTCCTCCATTTTGGGGAAACACACACACACACACACACACACACACACACACACACACACACACACACACACACACCCTATGCCATTAGATGTTGGAAGGATGTGATCTGCTTTTTGATTTTAATTTTATAGGGGATCACAGCTAAGAGAGTACATGAATCTCAGAAGTCTTTAAACTTTGGACTTTTAAACATTGTTGAGCCTGTGATAGACCATGGGGACTTTTGAAGTTGGACTAAATGCATTTTACATTATGTTATGGTTTACAAGTCTATGGGAACCGGGGAGTAGAATGTGGTGGTTTGAATAGGAATGGCCTCCATGACTCATGTGTTTGAATGCTTGGCCCATAGGAAGTGGCATTGATTGGAGGAAGTCTATCATTGTGGGGGCAGGTCTTGAGGTCTCAAATGTTCAAGCCAAGCCTAGTGGTACATCTTCTCCTTCTGCTGTCTGCAGAACAAGATGTAGCACTCTCATCTTCCAGCACAGTGCCTGCCTGCACGCTCCCCGCCATGATGACAATGGACCAAACCTCTGAACTGTAAGCCAGCCTCAATTAAATGTTCTCCTTTCTAAGAGTTGTGTGGTCATGGTGTCTCCTCACAGCAGTAGAACCCTAAGACCCTGATATTGGCCACATGAAAAAACACAAGGGCTCTCTACGGGCCAAGGAGAAAGCCATCTCCTGACACGAAGCCTCCTGCGTGTCAGAGTCAGGGCTGGGACGGACGCCTGCCTCGAGTCCCTCTGTATCAAATTCTCAGTCCTTTCGGGGGTCGCATGCCAGAAATCCTGCATACTAGGTATCTGCAATGCGATTCTAACAGTAGTAAAATTATAACTATAAAGTAGCAATGAATACAATGTTATGGCTGGGGGTCACCACGACATAAAGAACTGTATTAAAGGGGCATGGCATTAGCAAGTTTGCTCTATCTGGTACTTGGCAAATTGCTGGTACAAGGCTTCTACTTTGTCCCACAGGAGCTGAAGCAGGCCCTGTAAACACAGTGTTCTTAGTAAAAACCCATGGCTTCTCTCTATTAGTGGGTTAAACTGGCAAGAAGCAGACTCTTGAGAAAGAAAGGGTAGACCTCCAACCTGCGCTACCTACCAGGAGTTAAAAAGCTAACTTTGGAGATCCTGAGCACATCCTGGGGCAGCTGTTTCTCTGCAGAACTGTCCTTCCTCATGTTCTCATAGCCTTTCCGGGTGGGGACATCCACTGAGGACAAGGAACAGAGTGACAGGTGAGAAGAAGTAAGGCTGGGAAAGCAGGAGACGCAGAAAGAGAGAGCCAAGAGATGGAGGCGAGGCAGGCCACAGGAGGCAGTGGCACCAAGGATGGGACACTCAACCTGATGACCTGGTGCTCTGCAAACTGCACTGTCCCTGCCAGAGGGAAACACCAGCTGCCCTTCCCCCGCCCTCCAGGCTTGCACTCAGGAGGGAGACAGTTCCTCAGATAAACCAAAAGATGGAGCCCTCCAGTGTCTTCACCCCCGAGGTGTTCACTTATAAATCTGGATGCTATTCCTCACAATACCAGCTCAGCCAGAGAAGTTATTGGGATACGGGTGGTCCTCCGTATCCATGCCCTCCATGCCTGAAGGTGGAGAACAGGTTGGTCTGTGACAGCTCCATCTGTACCAAACATGTTCTCAAAGTGTTTCTCCCAGCGTTTCTAAACAATCCATGCTAACTATGAACGTGCACTCACGCTGTGGGAAACCTAAGTAACATGAAGATTCCTGACAGTGCTTGGGGGATAGATAGCAAAGGTTATATACAGCATGCACCTAGGAATTTTGGTCTCTATAGAGAAAAGTTCCTGGAACTAAATGCGAAAGGCTAACTTTCTGTTATGGTCCCTTATGTCTGATAAAGACAATCACCCTTTAAAATGCCTTTTCTATTTTTTTCAACCTCTTTGGTTTATCTGAGGAGCCTCAGGCATGCAAACCACTCATTCCACCAATGACTCCAGCTCCAGTCCCTCAGAGACTTAACACTGGGGAGAAAACTGATGGCATCTGAGAAGTCAGCCACAGCGATGTTGACTGTGGTCGCAGTGACATATACTCTCCACAGATAGAAAAGGACCACATTATTAAGTCATTTCTTTTTTAACCCACAACATTTTTTTTTCTGACTTAGTCAAGTAGTTGCCTAGCATGTTTAAGACCCTGGGTAGGGGCTGGAGAGACGGCTCAGTGGTTAAGAGCACTGACTGCTCTTCCAGAGGTCCTGAGTTCAAATCCCAGCAACCACATGGTGGCTCACAACCATCTGTAATGAGATCTGATGCCCTCTTCTGGTGTGTCTGAAAATGGCTCCTGTGTACTTACATATACCAAATAAATAAATGAATAAATAAATAAATCTTTAAAAAAAAAAGACCCTGGGTAGATCCTGAACACCATAAAATAACAAAATACTTTTCAAAATTCTGTATAACTTCATTTTTAATTGTATTAAATTACTTTTTAGTTTTTTAACTAGAACTCAGAATTAAAGGAAGAGGCAAAATAATGTCCCCTCAGGCATGATCATGGCAGTCACATTCACTTTAGGTCTAACCCTCTGGACTGTTTGTTCCCCAGACCCCTTTGTCGGCAGCCTAGAACTCCCCAGCTCACCTCGCCTCTCTGCAATCTGCAGGTGACCTGTGGACAGGTATTGCTCCATGTCCTGCTGGAAAGCCTCCTCGAAGAACTTCTGCCGCTCCTTCAGCTTCAGCTGCTGGGTGTGCTCCATTTCCAGGATCTTCTGTGCGTGTTCTGTATCGAGTTCAGCTGAAGAAGCAGAGTAGTGGTGGTGAGAGCCCCAGCGGGGACTGGACGGAAGGTGACACAGATTCTGCCATAGAAGATGGCAGCACCCCCCCCCCCCCCCGCCATGCTGAGTGCTTGCCCCTGGTACCGTCTCTGCTGGGACCTCCCACCATTCAACAGCAAGGAGTGACTTATCAGTCACTGACAACTTCTTGGTGACATCCACCTTGTTCCACCCCGATTGTTTCTACCAAACTGTCATTAAAAAAACAACAATTATCTCTATGTCTGTGTGTCTGTGCATAGCCACACAGACAAGAGGGTGACAACTGGAGTTAGTCACATAGGCAGTTTCGAGCCACTGGTGTAGGTGCTGGGAACTGAAATCCCATTCTCTGACGGAGCAGCCAGTGGTCTCAGCTACGGAGCCGTCTCTGCAGTGTGTGCTATCTTTTCAGGCTGATTTATGAATATGATAAAACAGGTGAAGACTTGAGTTCCTCCAGGAACGTTCCTGTATTTCATTCTTTTTAATATCTTGTCAACTACTTCTGTTCTGGGAAGATAGGAAACCCTCAACAAATGCAGTAAGAACACATATATGTCATTTGGCCTGAAAAGGGAAGGAAATTTGGACACGTGCTCCACCATGATTATATATTATTATATATTATATAAGAACATTATATTAAGTAAATAGCAAGTCCCAGGAGGACTTACTTGTGACTAAACTAAAATACGGTACCTGAGGTAGACAACATCGCACACAGGTAGAATGAAGGATGGTGGGGAAGGGAAGGGAAGGAGTCCTACTAATGGGCACAAAGTTCCAAATTTTAAAAATAAGGTTATCAAGGTGGGGGAGGCAGCTCAGTGGGCCGAGTGCTTTACAGAAGCATGAAGACCTGAGGCTTGATCTCAGCCCGTGTAAGAGGCTGGGCATGGAGGTAGAGCATTGGCTCTGGCACCACCAAGGATGGAGAGTTAGGTCCCTGGACTCAGCCACTGCCCGCCTAGCTAAAGCACCAAGCTTAAATCTCAGAAGGAGAGTCAGGGGACGACGGTGCCACTCCATGACTTTTAAATGCACTTTATACAGTAAGGAACTTGGGAGAAGAAGCATGCAGCCAGCCTTGAGAAGTGGCTCAGCAATTACGGGCATATGGTCTTCTAGAGGACCAGAATTCAATCCCTGGTACCCACAAAGAGCACCCTATAGCTCTCTGTAACTCCAGCTCAGGGGATCTGACCCCTTTGCCCTCTGTGGACACTGGTACTTGCATGCACAGAGACAATGTACACATAAGTCAAAGTTATGTAATTAAACAATTTTAACAGAACAAACAGCACATGGTACAAAGGCTCTTAGGCCTGTCTTTGCTCTCAGCGCTCCTCCATCCCCTTCACCATTAGCTCCTGAGCATACTGTCCTCTATGAATGGCAGGTCTAACACTCAGGCACGGAGGGAGGGTGGTGGTTTGGTTTGGTTTTGTATCTCATACCAAATATATAATGTCTAGTGCCTAGAATAGTCCGGGCTTTCTTGTACTATAATCTAAATACCGGCTTGGAGTACAAACCAATGTTAGCTACAACAACAGAGACAGACAGTAACCATCTCTGGACAGATGACTCTAGGGTCCTCTCCACGGTGAGGTAACAGCACGCATCTCTAAGGGGGTGGTTAGGAGTCGGGAGTGGCAGGCATACATGAACCGTCCGTCAGCAGTACAACGCTGAACATTAACTCACAGCCTACACTAACGGGAATACACAGTCAACACAGAATGGGCATGTCTGGAATCCTAGCTCTTGAAAGGTGGAGGCAGAGGGATGGGGACTCCCAGGCTATAGGAGTCATTCATTCATTCATTCATTCATTCATTCATTCATTGATCCTTCTCTCCCCTCCCCCTTCACAAACAAAGAGAGACAGACATTAGCAAGAAACAGAATCAAGTACAGCACTAAATCGTTCTCTTGGCCTCCTCAGCCTTCTGAACTCAGCCCCCTCCAGTGCTCTCAATAGACCTGCAGAGTTGTGCACTCAGGAAAGCCTGCAGGAAGAGGACACTTACTGATTTGTTTTGCTTTGACAGTCCATGAATCTGTTGAATGCCTTACAACTGCCAAGCACATTAGTGTAATTCAACTCTAAAACACATTAGCATGCTTCAAACACTTCATAGCTCAGGTACACTGGTTTAAAAGAAGCAATTCCAAAATTACCCATTCAAAACAAAAGATCAATTTAGAAATTATCAAAAGGGATTTTTTTTTTAAGAGAGAATGTCATATTGTAACAGACTCAAGACCATCTGTAAAGGAATGAAGGTGTTTCATTTTCTCAGGACTCCTATAATGACCCCAAGTGTCTGAATTACTAGCAGTATGGATTTTCATCTGAATTCCTTATGTTAAGGAAATCTAACCATGTCTCAAATCCTCCAGAGGTGGGGTGAGGAGAGTTTGGGTTATGGAACTAAAAATGACAATTAAAATAAAACACGACTGCTGAGCTGTCAGGGAGACAAGAGCCACCCTGTCACCATCCACAGAGCTGTGCCAAGAAGCAACATGCATGACGGATGGACCTGAAAGAAAAACCAACTAAAGAGCATCTCACCCTGCTTTTCTCAACAGCAGGGTCTTGGTCAGAGCCCTCCCTTGAGAAAAAGTGACTCTGGCTGGCTGTTGTTTGGGGGAAGAAGACAGGTCAGCCCAGAGACTTAAACCTGCAGCTGTCCAACCTTTAGACATGAGACATGATATTGTCACCTATAAAATTCAAGCCTGACAACCATGTCATCGGATTGCCCCTTCGCCCCAAACCCTCCCCAAACTTACAAAGTTCTAAGTAAGTTTTGTGTTAGGTTGCATTTATAGCTACCTGGGGCACATGTGGCCTACCTTGGGCAGATTCGCCACACTCAACAGGGTTTAGAAAATGGTCCTAAGATCAAAAAGAACAACTTCAGAAAAAGACAGAGTGGTTTTTCCACAAGTCTGAAGTGGCCCCCTAGCTGCATTAGCAAGCCACACCCACATCTTCCCTTGGGGCCTTAGCACCATCACTCATCCATCTCAGAAGGACAGTCACTCATAACACACAGACTCGCTTATCACCTCAGGGGCTACAACCAACCATACTCGGCACAAATGAGACAGATGGATGTGAAATTTACAAAAACTAACCCAGCACGCTCACTTCAGGAGCAGCCTTACCCCATTCTGCAATCCAGCACCTTTGATAGCCTCTGGGACAAAGACAGGGAGGTGCTGGTAACAGAAGGTCCCAAAGCTGCTACAGGGCAGGGAATGAAACACTTCATCTAGACCGTAAAAGAAAACTCATACACACCGGATTAAACGTGTGCTAAGAAAAACGTCAGGAGTGTCTCACCTGAGATAAGTAAGACCGAGGGTTACTTTTTTTGGACAGGGCTTCTCTGTGTAGCCCTGGCTATTCTGGAACTCACTCTGGCCTTGAATTAAGAGATCAGCCTGCCTCTGCCTCTTGAGTGGTGCAATCAAGACAAGCGGCTACCATCCAGCTTAGGAATTACTTTTTAAAAATGTCTACTAACTACAATCTAATGTTATGATCCTTTGTCGGGTGTTACACAGTTCAGAAAACTAATTATGTATCAGGGTCATGGAGAACGGAGAAACCTTTGAATTCTTACACACAAATTCTTCCAAAACTGTTTTTTGGATTAAAAAAGTCAACAACCAAATAGCTTTCAGATTACAGGACTGTTAAAAGGTGAGGACAGCTAATGTCCTCATGTTCTCTGCATTTCCTTAATGGTTTCTAGCTGTATCAGCGGTGTTCGTGTAAAGTGGACTTTTTTTAACAACAAAAGGCATAAATAGGGGGCTGGAGAGACGGCTCAGTGGTTAAGAGCACTGACTGCTCTTCCAGAGGTCCTGAGTTCAAATCCCAGCAACCACATGGTGGCTCACAACCATCTGTAATGGGATCCGATGCCCTCTTCTGGTGTGTCTGAAGACAGCTACAGTGTACTTATTATATATAATAATAAATCTTTTTTTTAAAAAGGCATAAATAATAAGAAATGGTGATATAGTTCCATGAAAGAACACCCACTCACTATGGTGAGTCCCAGGTCTGACTTCTATGCAGTGGGAGGAGCCCAAGTTACAAGGCGAAGTCCCCTAGACACTGATTTTGCTCTTGGGGATATACTGGCTTTCCCTCCTTCTATTCATAAAATTGTGACATTCAGCTTTTAATGGCTTTCACTTTGAAATAATTTTAGATTCATAGCATGCTGGCAAAAAATATACAGACTGAGTGATATGGACTCTGGCAGAGTAACACTGAGCATGCTCGTGGACTAGATTAAGGGTACAATGCCACAGACAGACAGACAGACAGACAGACAGACAGACACAGACCTTGGGCTGTTTCCTAATGCTCAAATGCCACACAATTATGACATGATATCAAAGCCAAGAACCTGACAGCACAACATACAGAGCTTGTTCAGATCCCCACTGTGCACTGGACTCTGTGTGTGTGTGCGTGTGTGCGCGCGTATGCGTGCATGCACACCCTACGATTCCATGAGCTGCTCTCCAGAATCAGTCCCCCTGCCTAAGTGCTGAACTGTTGGGTCTCTTGTCTTACCACTGCTACAGCGACAGTCCCACAAGGCTTCTCTCACTCAGCCTACCATACGGGGCTCATCTTCCATGAGCTGAAAACATGCTCCTTCTATTTCTGGGGGAATTAATTCATGGTAATTGGTGTCCCAAGGATGGATGGGTGGGCTATTATGAATAAAGCTACTACAAACATTCGTACAAGTTCCTACGTGAAAACAAGTGATTTCTAAGACAAACGTCCAAAAGTACATCTTCTGGTTGAACGGCATGGAACAGCCAACCGTCCTGCAGAGAGACGGCCACACCGTTGTACGCAGACGGTGAGGGGTGACGGGAATGGATGAGAGAAGCTGCTTCCCTCACAGCTGCTCACTGGGGTCAGAGTCCTCTCCTTTCCTTCTCCTCGGTTTCTGTCTGTACCAAGTCCCAGCCTCATTGTAAGTGTCTTCAGCAGCTGTTGCTTTTGATGTTTCTAATTTATAAAGGTCCTTGACTGTACCATGGCCCTAATTACCTCTTGTCATATCTGGGCTTATTAAACATATTTACTGTACTAAAACTCTGTCCAGACACTGAAGACTTCTAAGGTAAGAAGACAGACAAGCTGTCACTCGAGTCGGAACCATCTCCTCCATGGTTTACTATCTAACTACAGCTGCACTTCCTTCCACAGTCAGGTGCTCACTCATTCCTAGTTTCTCCTGCTTCCCTGCCCCTAACACAAGACACAAATACAAATTACTCTATAAAAGACATTAAGACAAACAAACAAACAAACAAACAAACAAAACCAACTTCCCGGCATTAAGATATTACATGCACTTTAAAAAACATCAAGTTCCAAACCTTGCATATCAATAGCATTTAAAAGTTTTATTTGGTATCTGAGAAAGAACAATCTAGAATGCTGAAATTAATGCCTTTATTTTATTTATTGATCTTTTATGATGCTGGGAAGAACCACAGGCACTAACACATACCAACCAGGCAAGCTCTATCAATAAGCTACACCCCAGCGCACATGAACACACTCTCAAAAAGAAAGTTACATGACTTCTTACGAAGTCTTGCCCTACTTGGAAAACACACATAAAGGGATAGCCTTGTACACACAGGTGCATACGCGCGCGCGCGCGCGCGCACACACACACACACACACACACACACACACACAACTTCTAGTACCAAGTTTTGTGCATGCAGCTGTGAAAGGAAGATCCTTACCTACCACGCATTAGTCAAGAATGAGGCCAGTTCTAGAAGTCAGAGTAAGTAATGTTTCTAACACCACAAAGAACGCACAGCAGTTCCACAGTTATTCACCAAATGTAGTGACTATGAGCGACTCCTGGAAGTGCAGTTTCCCAAACTCAGGCCACAGGAATACTATTCTGGTGTCTGCACTTGTGGAACACTTATTACATGTCTATAAATTAATTATTCTGAATGAAATGGCTATTGTCTTGGTTTTTACAAAAGTACACACCACAGGAACACAGTGCAGAGGCAAGGTCTACTGGATGGTTGGAAAGCCTCGTTCCTGAAGCTTGCTCTGTCCTGGGCATGTGGCCACACAGAGCGGGGAGCTCCTGGTCTGCACACCGCACTCCCTCTTCAAATCCCATCACCAGGAGGGCACTGGCTGAGTGGCCATCAAACCCAGTACTACTGACAGTCTTTACTTACTTTTGATTGGGAAGAAAAAAACTAATCCCAAATTCTGTGTGGTTTTTAGTAAAATCCTATGAATAGTACTTCACCATGAAAGGATTTGGGATCTTTGAAATTAGAGCATGGCACTTAAAATTAGGTGTTTTTACATTCATTGTCCTGGCTGTTTTAGTTTAAATAACTAACATGAACAGAGAGCAGCTCAGGAGTACACGTAAGCACCATCCTTCCCCTCACTCCCCACAAAGGATCCAAAAGATCCTTAGGAAGATCTACTCTGAAGAGTAGGTGAGAGAGGCACTCGCTCAGTGTGGAGACCTCATGTGTTATTAACCTGGCTCAACACGATACCAGGAGGTTAACAGAAGGGCTTGGTGGTTTGCAATGAGGTCGGTGGCATCACGATGCTGGACTTGCTGCAGGAGAATGTTTAGCAGTAAAATGTTAAAAAGGAAAAGCCTGCAGTGGCCACCAGCAGCACCCATGTTCACTCTCGCTGAGAAAGGGGCACTCTCCACCCTTCAGGGTGCATAACCACGCACTATGCCACAGGTGGTGGCACCATACATATGAACTGGGTTCTCATCCTCCCCATTCTCAGAAACAATGGAAATGTTCCAAACCATTTCAACTTAGAAATTCATGTCATAAAATTAAGACCAGTAGGCAAAACTGTAATAAAGGTAAGTTTTCAAAAGGAAAAGTACACATACACGCACCCCGAGAGATGTGCCAACAGATGGCACGCAGACATAAGCGTGTTGCTCTCACAGCACTAACAGTGTGCAATCCCGCAGCGAGGCGAGAGGCTCAGTCATGGTCACAAGAAGTTAAGTGATCAAAGCACCATCAGCTGAAACCAACCCATGGGCCATGTTTTCTTCCACACTGTGCTGGCTAGTTTTTCATCAACTTGACACAAACTAGTGTCATTTGGGAATAGGAAACCTTAAGTGAGAGGATGCCTTCATTAGATTGGCCAACAGGCAAGTCTGTGGGTCATTTTTTTTGATTGATGTGGGAGAGACTAGCCTGTGGGAGGTGCCATTCCTGGGCAAGTGACTCTGGGTTGTGTAAGAAAGGCAGAGTACACCATGAGAACAACTCCATAAGCAGCCTGTCTCCACAGCCTCTGCTTCAGCTCTTACCTCCAGGTTCCAGCCTTGAGTTCCTAACCGGACTTGCCTATAAGATAAGTCTTTTCCTCCCCAAGCTGCTTTTGGTCATGGTATTTACCACAGACACAGACAAACACACAGAGACAGACAGAGACACACACATACACATCACGATGGACAGCACCCTGTGAAAATAAACCTTTCCTCCCAATCTTGTTTAAGTGTTTTGGTTATAACAACACACGAGTAACATAATATATTATGTAAGTTCCTTATAATATATGATATTCCAGTATGTCTTCCCATGCAGTGACTTATCTGCAGCACATATGGACCTCTGCTTGTTCTGGCGTGCTTTCTCTTGGTCTCACTAGGCAGCCCTGGCTAAGCCTGGAATCTGGAATGTAAGCCATGTTGGCCTCAACTTGTCCCAGTCCTGACTCAGGTCAGGAGTCTAAGGTTACAGGGGCCACCACAGCATCAGCTTCACACAGCCTTGTTTTATGGATTTCCTTATTGATTTTGTAAGTAAGTATGGTCTAACCTTCTGCAATGTTATTAAATAGCTTTAAAATGAAAGAACCAAGTAGGCATAGACTCCATGAGTAATTCCAGGCAGCCTTATGGAAGAGATATCATCAAATCAACTAACATCTGCTGGTCTGTTGTTGTTCTTGTTCTTGCTGTTGCTCTGGTGTGTATGTGTTATGAGCTCATGAGACTCAGGTCATAAAGATGCCTTACTGAAGCAGACATGTGAAAGTCTATAAATGTGAGCACAGAGGGTGGACGAGGCTCTCCTTGCTCCGCTTTGCTCGTCTTCACTGACCGTGCTCGTGTACTGGTTCTCCTTACGCCGCATCGCTCATCCTTGCTCGCTGACTTTATAGCAGTCACTTGCCAGAGAACTTCCTGTGATATCCAGCAGCTTCTCGCCGCTTCCACAGACTCACACCAATCTGCTGGAGTCCTGGGATCTATTCCGGATGGAGTTGTCACTGCTGATTCATATTTGGTGGTTTGCTATGGAACTGAACTGCCACTGTCCTGACAACGAAGACTGAAATCACCCCCAAAGAACTACCTCTAACCGGTCCACTCCCCTGTGTCCTAATAACTTTTCTTTTCATACTCTGATGTGTGGTGGGCTAGAAGGGAGGTTGAAGCATTTAAGAACCCATATTAAAATAGGTTTTAAGAAATCTAAGCCTACAGACAACTGACAGAAGCCATCTGTGAAGGCCATGCCAGCGGTGAGCTCCTGGGCAGATGTCTACTGTCCTGCATGGCTGCAGGGTGCACTCTGGAGCGGCACAGCCACGGCTTCCTGATGCCGACAGCCTTTCCTGCACCATCACATATCCCAATGACTCCAGGACTATTGGTCAAGTTTCCTGCAGCCAACATGAGGATGAACTTTCATGAATTAATGCTGTTTAGAAGAATTAATGACTTTATAAAATTCCTGATTTGATTCAAATAATTTTAGGAAAAAAAGTTTAAGAAGATGGTTTTAGTAAGATGTAATAAAGTTAGAATCAATAATGAGGACTTAGGTGTGCAACATGATACAGCAAGGCTATATAAAACTGTTGCTTTGAACTTATAATGAGCTTATAAAGTGAAATACTCCTTTGAGCTTACAATTGACATCCTTCAGTAGTTCCCCTTTTGTGTAAAAATGTATCTGTGAAATAATTTTATAAAGATCTTTTATCTAAGAAGGTATAAAAAGGCTGAGAGAAAAAAATAAAGTGTGGCTGTTGGAGCTCTGCTCCATCTACCAAATGTACATATGTCTGTCTGTCTATATGTCTGTATGTATGTCTGTATGTATGTCTATATGTATGTATGTCCATACATACATATGTAGGGGTGTGTGTGTGTGTGTGTGTGTGTGTGTGTGTGTGTGTGTGCTTGTGAATTTGATGAAACAGGTAGTCAGGCCAATGTGTAGGGGTGGGCAGAGAGAGACAGACAGAGACAGAGACTTTCTTCCTTTCTTTCTTTTCTCTTCTCTCTGGCTCATGAAGAGTTAATGAATGCCAAGCCTCTTGCCTGGCCAGAAGCCCGGAGCTTTTGGCCCCAGAAGAAGAATAGCAAGAATGAGTTAAACTGGCTGGTTCTGGTCCCTGTCACCAATGTTTGCTGCACCTCTAGTCACTTATTTCTAGGTGACACCTGGGCTTTATGTCAATCAGTTTGCCATGCTAAGGGAGGCACAGTGCAGCTTTGGAGGGGACTGGGGCAGGAAGGGAGACCACACTGTGAACAAGGTGAGTATGAAATGTCAGAGATCACTGCTCATTTCAGTGTTGTTCTGAGACAACCTCTCCCTGTACATTCCTGCTTCCACCTGGTTCCTCCATTACAGAATGGACAGTGAGGACTTCTAGGAGGACACTTTAGAAATGAACTACCAGTCAGGAACTATCACCAAAACACGGCTTCCCCAGCAGTAAACGTACTGCATGCTGCCAACTGCCCATGGCTCTCTAAGCACGTGATATCCAGGGCTGGAACCTCGGTCAGCACTCAGCTCACCCTCTGTGATAGGCTCACCACCCACTGGAGTCACAGAACCACTCACTACCTGCTTGCCTTTCCTTCATTCCAACCAACGCACCATTCTTCTTTCAGGGCAGAGGCTCTTTCAGTGTGGTCTCACTGGTGCCTGTTGGAGTTGGAGCTTAGCAAACATCTAAGGTATATATATGTTTGTGACAATCACAAAATGGGAGCTGCATACTAATGGCCTCTGTCAGGAGCAAGGGCACACTAGTCACGCAGGTGAGTGGTTGGAGGCCTTCAAGTAGTCGGCCTGTCAGCAAGGTTGCCAGAGACGGTCACTGCAGGTCGGATGTTCAGGAACAATGATGCACAAGTGCAACTGCAGCTTAAGAACCAGCAGGGCAGCTGGCAAGAAGCACCAGAGTGCACTCTAAGGGCTGAGAACAAAAAGCAAACCATCAAGGCTAAACTAGGAGTAGGAAGTGGCTACTGGCTTTCCAGAAAATGGACAATGGTATCAGTGACCCATGAGATCAGTGAGGTATCCAGAACAGGCAACGGCCAGTGGTATCACAGTGACCCATGTGAGTTCAGTGCACACCTCAAAAGCCTGCCCATTACTCTGAGCAATGTTAGCCAAGAGACCTGCACCATAATACAAGTATCACACAAAAATATTAAGTCTAAACAGAGCGTGGTGGCTCAAATATGTAATCTCTGCACTGCCTTGAGTCTGGGGCTTTCTGAGGCTATGTAGTCAGTGAGTGCCAGGTCAACCTGGGATACACTTTTTTTTTTAAAAGATTTATTTATTCATTTATTATATATAAGTACACTGTAGCTGTCTTCAGATACCCCAGAAGAGGGCATCGGATCTCTTTACAGATGGTTGTGAGCCACCATGTGGTTGCTGGGAATTGAACTCAGGACCTCTGGAAGACCACTCAGGTGCTCTTAACCGCTGAGCCATCTCTCCAGCCCTGGGATACACTTTTAAACTGTGTCAAACAACAAAAACAAAAACAAAAACAGCTACCAAACAACAAAAAAGTGACTACCAACTGACAAAATACAGCCTCTGAACTACTCAAAATTCATATTTCTGAAACAATGTTTTGAACATTGACTTAAGGTTGGCAATCCCAACTAGACAGAGACTAACGGAGTACTACAGCATGTTTAGAATGGCATGGCGTCTGGAGATGCAGTTGGTGGATTAAAGGGGCACATTGGCAGGAAGTTTTACATTGTAAACCAATGACAGCAATCCACATAGAAGAAACACAGTATTTGGGGGCTTGGGGGTTCTGGCTGGCCTCCAACTTGCTATGTAGCTGAGGCTAACCTTGAACTCTTGATCTTCCTGCATTTTTTCTTTTCAAGTACCCAGATTATAATCAGTACCGCTACACCTGAACTATTTGTTTTAAGTGTAACTCAAAAGCTGAGTGTGTAGCCGCCTTCCTGGTTACCATGACAAATATCTGACAGGAGCACCTGGAGGAAGGAAAGGTGGGTGGCTTACAGTTTGAGAACACAGCCCATCAAGGTGGGGTCTGGTTTATTAGGTCAGGTCCTTTACCTGTCCTAGGCATAAAGCAGAAATTAAATTCTAGGGTAGCTGATAACCTACTTATTCAGGGATTAGGGGCCTGGAGACACCTGTTTGAGAAAATGCTTAGTCTAGGCCTAAATGAAACAGTAAATTTCACTTAGTGTTTTTGTACATGACCACAAGCAGGAGACAGAGACCCTAAAAACAAGAAAGCCCTCTTACTAACTGTTAACAGCCTTCCTGTACAACAATTAACAGGGGCAGGGGCCCGGGACTATAGCCACTCACATCTCCCAGACATGCTGGCCTGAGGATTTTGCAAGTGGAATTTATGACTTGCAGAGCATGGATCTCAAGATTCAGCACACAAACTATGCCCCCCATCCACCGGCACACGTGTAAGACATGACAGGAGGAAGTGGGCTGTGATGGGGTATGAGGGTCACACATAATATCTGTGTCTCTTTCCCTCTCCCCTTTCATTCTATCAAGTTCTGTTTGTTTAGAGAATCCTGGTGTCCCAGGGTGGGAGAACCCCAAGAGAAACCATAGTCCATGGAAAACCTGTGCCAGGCTCTACGGGTGTCCTGGTCCTAGTAGGCAGCATAGCATAGGATGCAGAAGGCTCTCAGATTTACATAGAGAACTTGCACTTCTGCTGAGTGCTGGGATTCTGTCTGCTTTGTTCTCCTAACATCAAGTATGCACTCAGTAAATATTTAACTACTGCTGTTGGGGAAAATACTCTGGGAGGAGACAGAAAGAAGGAAAGTGTTTCCAGGTCAGCGTCTAGCCCTTCTCAAAGCTGAAACTGGTCCATCCTTAAACACTGTACAGATTCAGACACACAGACTCATCAATTAGTCGCTGAGTGCTCAGGACCTATGATGTGCTAAGCATATGTCTTATGTAGAGGAGTCCAACAAACTCGGTATTACAGAGTTCTGTAAATGTGTGTGCACGCACACACATGCACATGCAGTTGCTTCTAGTACTACCTGCACTGTTTTTATTCTGTTCCCACTTGTCTGCCCTGTCTGAGGGGAAAGATACATGGTTTTAATACTTTAAAACTTCAACTTCACAGTGTGAAAGACTGTATTACACAGACAGCGTTGTACTCTGAATTCAGATATGATCTTGCAGAGGACTAGAGTTCAAATCCTCACACACCTGTTGAGGGCTTACAACTGTCAGTAACTTTAGCTCCAGGAGATCCAATGCATTCTCATTCTCATTCATATTCATTCATTCATTCTCCCCCCCCACCCCACACACTATGTATACTGGTTGCCTTATATTTAAAAAATCAAAAACAAAAAACTACAGACTAGTCAAACAGCTCAGTAAAAGTGTTTATGCAAGAGGAGGACCAGATTTTGATCCCCAGCACCCATATATAAAGCCAAGCACAGTGGTGTGCCCTTGTAATCCCACACAGGGGAGACTGAGATGGCTTCTTAGGAACACCTGAAGCTGGCATGTGGTCCACCTACACACACAGATGAGGCATGGTAGTGCACAGCTTATCTCTAGCACTTTAAGTGGGGGCAGAAGGCTCAGTCCAAGGTCATCCTTACATAGAGAACTGGAGACCAACCTTGGCTACAGAAGACTTTATTTTACTCTTGCTCTTCCTCTCTTCCCTCTCTGTCCCTTCTCTCTCCAGTCCCCTCCTCCCTGCCCTCTCCCTCTCTGCCTCTCTCTGCCTCTACTCCCTCAACTCTTCTCCCCATGCCCTAAATAAACTCTATTCTATACTTAAATAAAAGAAGACCTTATTTTAAAACAAAATCAACAACAAATAATCTATAAAATGATATATGGATTAATAAACTACTTGCTTCCAATTCCTACACCCCAAAAATATTCTGGAGAGAGAAGAGAGCGAGCACTGGCGAGGTTTAGAATGACCTGCTATGTAGAGGTATGGGAACTAGCTCCTTCTTTCCTAGTGGACAGAGTGGAAGCCTATCCACTTACCAGCTTGAGAGATGTCAAACAAGCAGGTTCTCAAATGTCTCTAGTACTCTAATCCCTGCAGGTCAAAGCTGACTGTATTTCTTGTACCTGGTCAACAGCCTCCTGACTAGCAATGGTCATTTCCCAAACTACCAACGCTTTTTTTGTTGTTAATGTTCAGGCTGTACATGGCTAATGCCAATTTCATGGCAATACCCCTGCCTCAGTCTTCTAAGTGCTTGGATTACAGGTATAAGCCACCAGAGCTGGCTTTTAATCCACGTTCTCTGGGCAGGCAGAGACACTATCCTAAAAGCCACTCTGGTCATTCTCTCCATAAAGTACGTTCCCCGGCAGCACTGTGCTCCAGCCTAAAGACACAGACAGCCAAACTGGGTGTGTGCACCCACATACTGTACTCTCTCAGCTAAAAGACTCAGCGTTCCATGACCTCCCATCCAAGCGGACCCTGACAATTAGAAAACTTCTAAACACAACAGCAAAGCCTCAGTTAAGTGAGACAGAACTCTGGGATATGGAAAGAAAGCATAATTCTTTTTTTTTTTTTTAATGAAAAGAAACCATTTAGGGGCAGCCATCTTCCAGTAACTCGCCAAAATGACAAACACAAAAGGAAAGAGGAGAGGCACTCGGTATATGTTCTCTAGACCTTTTAGGAAACATGGAGTCATTCCTTTGGCCACATATATGGGAATCTACAAGAAGGGTGATATTGTAGACAGCAAGGGAATGGGCACTGTTCAAAAAGGAATGGCCCATGAGTGTTACCAGGGCAAAACCGGAAGAGTCTACAATGTCACCCAGCATGCCGTGGGCATCATTGTAAACAAGCAAGTTAAGGAAGGGCAAGATGCTGGCCAAGAGGATCAATGTGCGGATTGAGCACATCAAGCACTCCAAGAGCAGAGACGGCTTCTGAAGCGGGTGAAGGAGAACAATCAGAAGCCAAAGGAAGCCAAAGAGAAGGGCACCTGGGTTCAGCTGAAGCGCCAGCCTGCGCCACCCAGAGAAGCGCACTTTGTGAGGACTGACAGAAAAGAGCTGAGCTGCTGGAGCCCAGTCCATACGGATTCACAGCCTAACGGATAAAAAGGCAATAAAGGACTGGACTGCAAAGTCAAAAAAAAAAAAAACCATTTAAATGAAAACATTTTGAAGCTAATCATTGTGGTGTATGTCAATAATTCCAGACTCAGGAGGCAGAGAGACAGAGAGTTATAACAAATTTGAAGCCAACATACTTTACATAAAGTTTCACACCAACCAAGCCTACCTAAAGAGATCTTACCTCAAAACCAAACAATCAAAACCCACAACAAAAGATCTTATTTATACTCAAAATATACTGAAAATCCCTACACAAGGAAAATATTAGCAAACTAAAGAACTAGTGTGCCTCCGTCTAAGACTTGAAAGCCATCTCTCGTAATAGAGACGAACCAGGTTCATCCCTGTTTATGGTTCCACCTGTCTCTCAAGGACTGGGCTGTGCCCCAGCAGTGACCTTAGCTACAAGTGGTTCTCAACTGTCTGTTCCAGGGATGGCAGCCATGTCACTGTCTCAAAGGGTTAACAGCCAGGCTGTAGCCTGACCTTTGTTTCAAAAGGGTTGCTAAGGCTACCATGTCATGACTGCCTGCTGTCATGACCATCTTGCAATCATGTCTTTGTCTCAGGGGTTGTCATGACTGACTTGTTATGTTTAGGTTCTGCTTCTGTAGCCCTGTCTATTTTGCCTGCCAAATCCCCCATTTGGAAACCCCTTACCCCTGAGGCATAAAAGCCTTGTCCTTCCTCGTATCCAAGGATGGCTTCTAGAACCCTGCCTCAGGAGGATGCTGCCCTGTATATGTTTTTTAAAAAGCTTGCTTTTATTAACTGCCTGCTTTAAGTAATTTGGGCACAAAGATTTGGGTTGGTGGTCTTTCTCCTCTCATCTTCGGGATTAACAAAAATCACACACACACACACACACACACACACACACACACACACACACACACACATCCACATCATTCAGCTAGGGAACTGGTATAATAAATTAATAATTACTTTTGCACTGCTATAACGAAACACTCAAAAGGAACCAGTTCGGGCAGAAGCGTTTGTCTGCTCACATTCTCAGAGCAAAGTGGCCATCTCAATTGAGAAGCTACGGCCCTGCAGAAGCTCAGTGCATGACAGGGGAGCACGCAGCAGTGACTTCTTCACAGAATGGACCATGAAGTAGAAACTGTGGGAAGAATCAGTCTAGGAGGCAGAGCCTGGCTGACTCATGGAACAAGTGTTATCATCATGGTTTGGATGTAAAATGTGCCCCACAGACAGGCTCACAGGTTTGAGCACTAATTCCCAGCTGGTGGCTGTTTTGAGAGTTTGGGAAGTCTTTTGAAATGGGGCCTAGTTATCACATGCATACAGTGCACTTCAGAGCCCAGAAGAGAGCATGCAATGACTTAGAAGTGGAGTTAGCTGCCATGTGGGTGAGGGAAATTGAACCTGGGTCCTCAGGCAAGGCAGTAAATGCTCTTAACAAGGACACCGTATCTCCAGCCCTCAGGAATGGGTCTTAACGGCAGTAACTATTCTAGTCCTGCCCCTAAACTTGCTGGTCCCTGTTTGTCACCACATTGTGTCCAGATGTCACAAGCTCATGCTACCGGAGTCAGCTGATCTTGATGGGATGTCTTCCCTGGTAAATGATCTATTTTTTTTTTTTGAACAATGAACCAAAATAAATCTTTCCTGAAGTTGCTTCTCTCAGAGACACTGGCACACTGATGAAAAAGTAATTAACATGGAGTATGAGCCTTGAAGATTTATCACAAGTGACCTGGTTTTGCCAGCCTTCACACTGCTAGCATTTTAAATGCTCAATATCAGTAGTGATTAGCCAGGCCCAAATCAAAGTCACAAGAAATGCTGCACGCTCACTTTAATGGCTATAATTTTAAAAGGCAGATGAAGGCTTAGGGCGAGCACTTCTCTAGCATTGCTATCACTGGCTCAAACCTCAGCAGTACAAAACCGTAACAAACCTAACAGACATACACAAGCACAGACAAGGAGGAGCAGACACTGAACTGCACCACACCGCTACTAGGCCTGTAAAATGCCAGTGCCATCCTGGAGAAGTTCAGGGCTTCTCTAAGGAATGGTAAGCAGAACTTACACACAACTCAGCACGTCTATCCTAAGAATCTACCCCAGACAAATGAAGAAAGATTCAGATATTTATGTTTATGGCAATGTCTCCTCACAAGAGGAAATGAAGTACCAGATACCTATGGTGACATACCTCTCTCTCAATACATATATAAAGGAAAGAAGCCAAGTGAAAATGTATAGCAATATCATTCACATAAAATGTTTAGAAAAGTCTGCAGGCAGAAAACTGATTATGTTTGTCTGAAGTTGCAATTAGGAGCAGAGAGGCACCTTCACAGACATTGTTCTAGAACAATAACAAGGTTTAAACGCATTAAATGTTCACATATACTTTGAAAGGTAACGGCATAATCTAAATGCTATACTCAATGAGACGATTAAGGATCCAAAGTCTCACAGGACTCTGCAGCTGCTCCGATGGTGAAGCGCCCAGCATATTAGGCACTCACAGGAGAAATACGGGACACTCTGCTTCCTTCCTTTCTACAAGGAACCGTGGTGCAGAAAGAGCCTAGGCTCTGGAGTCAAGACCATAATGCTTGGCCATCTGCCTCAACACAGACTGGAAGGTGTCATATTAACTTGTGTACAGCA
This sequence comes from Rattus norvegicus, assembly GCF_021556685.1. Taxonomy (NCBI): domain Eukaryota; kingdom Metazoa; phylum Chordata; class Mammalia; order Rodentia; family Muridae; genus Rattus; species Rattus norvegicus. The sequence goes on along the minus strand of NC_141550.1, from coordinate 19,685,612 downwards.
TGGTGAATGTCTGCTGACAGGGTGCAGGGGTGTTATAAGGACAGGACATGTAAGACGGTCACTCTCAATCTTATCATCTTTGAGCTGGGTCACAGATCTCCAGAGCTCTATCAAGAGACCCTACCTATCCCATCTTCCCCTACCCACAGAAAGGACACTGTGCCATAAATCTGCTTAACACTGGTCTGAGGAAACAAAACTTCTGTGCTTTACAATACAAAACCCTCTGAAGGTAATTAGTAGGGCTCAATCAAAGCCAGATATCTGGAAAAGGAGCAACTGTCAGAGAAACTAAGAAGTGGAGAGAAAGCAGCTCGCCATACCTTATCTCCCAGATCAAGTGTCATCAGACACAGACTTCAGAGCTTCCTTAACGCTGCGCTAACTTTCCAGTTATAACAAGTATCTTGGCATTGCATCTCCCAAATGCACAAACAACAGAACCAGCAAAGCAGCAATAAAAACATCCTGCTAGGAGCTGGGAAGATGGTTCAATGGATAAAGCTCTTGCCCACACACGCCTGATGACCAGAGCACAGAGCCCATCTAAAGTCGAGTGGGTGTGTGTTGTAATTCCAGCACTCTGGAGGCAGAGGCAGGTCCCGGGGGCAAGTTGGCTGGCTGGGTCAGTGAGCTCCAAGTTCTGCAGGAGACCCTGCCTCAGTACAGAAACTAGATAGGTCCAGGAAGACACTTGATACCAATTCCAGTTCTCCACCTGTATGTATGTGCAAGTATACACACACACACACACACACACACACACACAGAGAGAGAGAGAGAGAGAGAGAGAGAGAGAGAGAGAGAGAGAGAGAGAGAGAGTGTTAGTTTACTCAGTATACCAACACAAGTGGAAGAATTTTCACAAGGCCCCAATCTGCCTTCTCTTGGGATGAGTTACCACTGGTTACATGAACCACAGCAGTTAGCCCCAAACTCATGGACATAAGGGCAACAATAAACAGGGCTCAGTAGGTTATATGTGTGTACATGTATGTGTGTGTACATGTATGTGTGTATACATGTGTGGGTAACATCAATTACAGGAAAAAAGGTCATTCACTTGAGAGGGAGTAGAGGTGATGCAAATACAATACTCACATCTGAGATTTAAATGTTTAAAAAGGTGTCTGCTCAGGAAGGAAAGAGATGGTACTGTATCAAGATTACATAACCTGGAGGTCCCAACAGCCATTTGCCATATACACTCTCTCTGAACTTTAATTTAGGTCAATGACAAAAACAGTTTTCACAAACAAAACAAAAACCTATTTGGTTCAAGATGACCCAGTAAATCACATACACTGTAGCTTTTGGTGTAGCCACTCTCTGCGTGGCTGTGCCTCTTCCCCTGCTTTGGGAAGAGCACTGTACAGTGAGATCAAAAGCCAACAGTGTTATGGGGCCGGGCAGGGGAAAGGGCAGGAAGGCAGCCAGGGCTGCGGGTTCTGCAGTGAGCCAATGGCAGGACAAGGCGGAACGCAGGAGAGTTGTGTTTCTAGCTACAGTCAGTGGCTCAAATGTAGGCAGCAAGAAGCAGCCACAGGATGAGGGAAGTCCAAGGGGCTGCTGTCGAGAATACTGTGACCACCCGAGTCAATAATGCAGCGAGTCATTCCATCTACACAGAAGCTGTAACATCAGATCACTGTCAAGGTTACTGCTCACTTGAGCTCCAAGAGTTAAAAGGAAGAACTGTTACAGGTACTGGATAGCTACCGAAAAAAGGTGAATTGGTTTTCTCCACACCCAGAATGAGGTGTGGTGGCACAACACCTGTAATCCTGCTACTTGGGAGGTGGGGACAAATATATCAGGAGTTCATCTAGGCTACAAGAGACCTTATCACAAAACAAACAAATAACTCTGTCATGTGATGATATGGGAACAGATTATGGCAGAGTGCTAGTCACACAATGGACTGCCACATTCCCTCTCAAAAGCCAATGGTCAGGGTTCTATGTTCCCAGCACCCACATCAAGCAGCTCCCAACTGTTAACTCCAGCTTCTGCGGATCTGACGCCCTCCTCTGCTATCCGAGGGCACTGCACTCACACACACAAACCCCTGCACATCAAAACGCTAATGACCAGCACACAAGAGCCGCACCAAGAAGACTACAGCTCTGAGACTCTTGGCATGGTGCACTTGTGATCGACGTAAGGCCAAGCTGGCTGCCACACTAATCCCCAATGGCATAAAAGCAATTTTTACAGTGTCAATAATGTGGGGTGATGCTTCCTAGTTAACAACCTAGCTGGGTGTGATGGCAGAGGACAAGAGTCCTGACTGAGTTGGCTGATTCCTGAGGATGGCCATGAGTTCCCACACGGGCTGGATTCAAGTGAGTGAGATCCTGTTTCAACAGCAGCAACAACATGCTATTGAGCAGGGGGAAAAAGCTTCAAAACTCTGGCAGTAACACAATTTTTAAAGATGGACTCAGATGGGATTCTGGAAAAAGTAGAGTGGGTGCAGACAAGACACAAAGCCTCTCCAGTTAGACATTAACCAGGGAAAATTAACTCAGCCCTCAGGAGGGTTCGCCGAGAGCTGTAGTTTGAAAGTGCTGCTGAAGTATTTAAATAAACTCAAAAGTTGTGTTCTAAAGGGCACATTGATGGGCTAACCTCTCCTGCATACTGTGAAGGAGTGTCTCTGTATTTTCAATCGTTAATCCTGCACTGACACAGAACAGAAAGCCAGGATCTGTCAGCGCGCTCCAGTGCTTGTAGTCATCGCTCCCACTGCAGGGCGACCACTGACTCCTCAGATGGAAACCAGCCACATTTCCTGTGCCTGCATGTACGCAAGGGCACTGCGAGCAAGGACGGGCACAGAAGACCCACCGAGGGTTTCCCTTGGTCTGGAAATCTACCACGTAAGTCCGTAGTCTTCTGAGTTAGTGAACTCCTTGGCTGCCTTCAAAAGTGCAAGCAGAAGGTACACAGGAGCCCACCTCGAAAAACGCTCAGACAATCGTGAGGCACCCCATGTATTCAACAGGTAAGTCCTCTTTTCAAGCCCGACAGGCAACATTTCCACACGATTCTTTTTCATGGTACTCACATTTGGTTTTATGAAAGGTACACTTTTTGCTGTCAAGTCTATACTGTGCTCCACCGAAAGGATAATGAAACTGAATAGTTGATTTGTTCATGACGTCAAATCTGTAACGCAGCAACAGCTTGTAGTAACTAGTTCCTAAACGACCTACTGCTCAGATTACTGATCACGCAACAGTGCTCCATAATCTCCATAAGGACTTGGAAGACAGCATTTAAGGGTCACAGCTCTCGGGGGCTGGGGATTTAGCTCAGTGATAGAGCGCTTACCTAGGAAGCGCAAGGCCCTGGGTTCGGTCCCCAGCTCCGAAAAAAAAAAAAAAAAAACAACCAAAAAAAAAAAAAAGGGTCACAGCTCTCATCTCAAGCTCTGTCTTTGTGTAGCTTAATAGGTAGACAAGCCGTCAGAGTGTCAGCTCCTCTTTAGGATAAGACATCATCCTTGAGAGCTGCAGGTCAGGCCATACTATATAGGATCTGACAAAGTACCAGAATAAAGACTCAGCGAGGTTTGAAAAGTAAACCGCTCAGCTTGGCAGCGCTGCACACCTTTAATCCCAGCGCTTGGAAACAGAGGTGGGTGAGTTCAGGGCCAGCCTGGTCTACAGAATGAGTTCCAGGATAGCCAGAGCCACACAGAGAAACCCTGTCTTAAAAAACAAGAGAGGGGGAAGGAGGGAGCACAGGAGAGGGAGGGAAGAGAACGAAAAGACAGGGTGTAAATTTCCATGCCATCTTCAAACATCTTTACCCCAATTATAAACAAATTTCTTAAAAACAAATACATATATATGGACATACTTTGAAGAGATCAAGAGCAGACACTTAATATTCTTGGCAGAACCATCAACAAATTAAAATTGTAATTTCCTAGGTTAATAATTTAAAACAATGTCCACACTAACACCATTCCTCTTGCCAATGCTAAGTATGCCTGAGAGAAACAAGCCATTGTGCAGTCTGTCTCCACTCTTACGTGCTTTTTCCTCATCACCTCACAAGTAAAATAATCAAGAATGTAGTGTACTCCTAACTAGAGTTCAATTTCATAAATTCGTCACTTTTGTAAAGAATTCACTTATGTTTAAGCACGGGCCTTCTACCTACAGGCCCTCAGTTCAATTTCTAAAGGACAACAGCGACAATGACAGCAAAGTTAAAGTGGACAGACATGAGACAGGAAGGAAAATTCCTCAATTGACTTGATGCTAAGTTACAATCTCAAAAGCCACAACGCCACAACAGAGTAAGAGACTGGGGCCATACACACACTCTTCTCAGGCTTCTACCCACAGGGCATGATACATACATGAAACATGTTACAGCACATGTCATCTTAAAGGCGTACTGGGGAGGTTTTAAAATGCAGTATCACATTACTCAACAAAAACACTAAGAACTAATTCTTGGTTTGTTTTCTCAGTATATATGCGTCTAGATGCACACACGAGACACCACATCACAGATCATCTCCTCAGCTAACAGGTGATGAGAAGCATACCCAGGTTCTATACGTTTTAAGTCTATATGGAGCATGAAAGCATCTGCAAAACCGTCTTAGAATCAGCCATCTTAGATGAACCCAGAAGAGCAGGGGGTGAACTTCAACTTTCCTCTGTCTCCAGATGTGGTCACTTAACTCTGCTGCCTCCTGTTTGGGGAATGAGCACCCTAGCAGCGAGGGTTCTGCATTAACTCTAATTTCTAATCATAAGAAATGGACTGGCACTACTCGTCTAGCATGTTAGCTTTTATAATAAATGCTGCTTCTGAAAAACATCTGTCTGGGAAATTCCACCTAATAGATGAGAAGACATGTATTACACATGCAAATGTCCCGGATTTCCATGCAACATTTATCTGTTCTTGGAATTAATAAAGCTCTCACTAAAATATAGTATTTATAGGTTCAAATCAAGTAGCTCTCACTAAAATATAGTATTTACAGGTTCAAACCAGGTTAAATTTAATTTCATCTTTTAAATAATATTTCATCTGTATACCATACAAATCTAACAATTTTAAATAAAAGCAGCTAAGGAAAAACATGAAATAAATGTCTACCTACAGGGATTCCTCTGACTACTTTCCTTGAGTCCTGGAGATGACATGATTGAGAACTGAGCAAACAGGCAGAAGCAGAGCTGGTCAAGAGGAAGCTCCAGTTACCAGGCAGCTCCCCTCACGTGCATCTTCTGAGGTGGAGAACAAAGGACATGAGGCTGCAGCCAGAATCTGGTTTGGTTTTCCTCCAAAGTAAATGTGTTGAGCCTTTCAGTTCCCGATGTTTCTGATGGCTTAGGCAGACATACATGGGAACCTACTGCCTCCATAAAGCAAAACGCAAGCTCTCAGGGGCTCTGGCACACAAAGATGCACACCGATCTGGGACCATACCAAATGATGCTCAAAATGGGGGTGGACTAGACCGGAAATATGCTAAATCCTTCTGAATTTGTCATCTAGGTGCAAAGATGCATTAGAAACATCTAAAAGCAAAAAAACCCATTAATGTCTAAAGGTGGACAAATTAAAATAAAGGATATGTTTGCTTTATAATACATAGGCATTTTAAATTTCCCCCATTGCATTTAAATGTAGCTTTGGTGAAGGTTCCCTGAAATTCTGTAACACTAACCAGTGGCTTGGAATGTACAATAAGTCCTTAAATGTAACTGGCAGCTGTACCCTGCTTCAGAACTGCATATCCGAAAACACTCTCTGCTGCTCTCCTTCAACCAACCTTTCTACAGTCTCCTTTCCCCTTTAGGCGAATAACACTTAAAAAGGAATTCTTCCTTTAACCCAACATTCTCCTACTTTCTTTTTTCCTTTAGCCTTAGTTTTGTTGTTTTGTTCATTTGAGACAGGTTCTTGCTATGTTGCGCAGTGAACTCATGGACTCAATCCTCTTACCTCAGTATCCAAGGAGATGAGATCAGACACTGTAGTTCACCTAAGCTCTTAGATCTTGGACCTGCTCTTCTCCACTCTACCCTCCTATGAGATGCCAGAAATATAAGGTAGATCTGACCTGTGAGTTCTAACTGGAACTCCTTGGGTCTACCAACTCTCTCTCTAAGCTGCCTCTCTCAGACGAACCTCTACGCTCCCTTGAGCATGCAACCTCATAAGGAACATAAGCCTTTCAAATGTGATAATGTACTTGTCATATAAGTCAATTTCTATATATAATTTTATTACAAATACGGACATTGGTGCTGAGAATGTAACTCAGTTTGTAGAGTACTTGCCTCAGAATGCACAAAACCCTGAGTGTGATCCCCAGCATCACACAGACGGTGGTTAACACTTGCAATCCCAGCCCTCAGAGAGTGAGACAGGAGGTTCATCTACAGCTATATAGCTCAAAGCCAGCCTGAATTACACAAAAAACTGCTTCAAAAACAAACAGCATACAAAATTAACATTTAAAAAGATCACAGGGGCTGGAGAGCTGGCTCAGTGGTTAAGAGCACTGACTGCTCTTCCAGAGGTCCTGAGTTCAATTCCCAGCAACCACATGGTGGCTCACAACCATCTGTGATGAGATCTGATGCCTTCTTCTGACCTGCAGCTATATATGCAGAACACTCTGTATAAAATAAATAGATCTTTAAAAAAAAAAGATCACAGAAAGAAAGACAGATGAGACAAGTTCTAGAAGTTGGGATCAAAGCTAATCCAGTAAAGATGCTAGCCAACAGCTTGAGGACCGGAGTTTAATACTCACAGGGTGCAAGGAAAAGAGTCCACAGGTTGTCCTCTGGCTATTTGAGCAAGTGCGCGCGCACGCGCGCTCGCGCACACACACACACACACACGCACACACACACACACACACACACACACACATTCGAGCACACCCTCATGCACACAAACATACTTTCCTCCCCATTCCCCATGTTTTTCGCTCACATCCCTTTGAGATCACTGATCTAACTACAAAGCCCTCATGTGACATGGAAGGCTTTCGTGTGCCACTTGCTCCCCATGTCAACTCTGTCCCTCCCTTCTTCCCACATATCATATGTTTCAGTGATGACAAATTACTTGTAGTTCTTTCAATGAACAGGAAATTCAAACTTTAGCTTCGATTCTTGAAATAAACATCCCTGTATTCTTGCCAGTGTTCTCTCCCTTCCTCAACTGTATTATCCTTCCTCCCTGCAGGGATGAACCGTTCAGACTGAGTGACACCACCTGTCTCCAGTTGATTACCCCGTTTTAAGTGTGTTTATTCCCCTCTTCCTAGAAATGCTCAAACCACATTTGCCTTTCTATCCTGTAAGCTCTAGCACAGTCTGTCAGATCCACGAGGACAGAAGGCTGTTCTGTCTTTATCACTTAATATTACCAAGCAGCGGCTAAACTAGTTTTGCCTCACATGTTGGAACAACTCCTGAACTGAACCAGCTGACACACAAGCTCAACACGTACCACCATTAGTTTGATTTGAAGCACACTAAATGTTGCTATGTCACTGTATGCACAAGGTATATTTCAGAGTAACCCAGCAAGTGAGAATCCTAACATCTCTGAGGTCTCCAGTCAGGTGATATGCTGGTTTGAATGAAAATGGCTGGCCCCCCAGGCTCACAGATTTGAATACTTGGTCATGAGGAGTGGAAGGACTAGGAAGTTGGAGGAAGTGGGTCACTGGGGTTGGGTTTTGAGAATTCACAAAAGCCCATTCCACGTCCAGCGCGTCTCTCTTCTTGCTGTGGACCCTGACGTAGAACTCTCAGCTACTTCTCCAGCACCATCTCTGCTTGTGTGCCACCAAGTTTCCCGCCTCAGGACAATGGACTTCTGAACCAGCAAGCCAGGCCAGTTAAATGCCTTCCTTTCTAAGAGCTGCTGTGTCATGGTGTCTCTGCACAGCAACAGAAACTCACTGAGACGATCTTTTTAACCCGATCACCACTTTGACTCACACTCAGCTGAGATTTGCTCCGTCTCCAGAATCTCAAATTGAGATGCCATCCTAGACTATAAGACCAGTTCTGCCCACAACCGTTTCCCCTTTATGGCATCCCCCCCAACATTTTCCTGCATGCTTATTTTGTTGGTCTGGTCAGGCCTCTCCTATTGGCCCTAGAGTCTGACACTGTCACCCAAGAGAACAAGGCCCTGCAGGTAAAAGAATTACCTGTGCTGTATAATTCCATCCTAACTTTCTGCTAGCCAATCACAGTTATGTTTTATTCTAAGCCTAGGCCAGAAAATTCAGATTATTTTTCTTTGTGTGGATTTCTCCTAATTTACTTTACCTCTCTCTGCCCCCTCACACAGCTATCCTTTCTTCTGTGACCTAAGAGGAGATGCCCCTTGACCCTTCCCAAAGATGACTTACCCAGACTTCGTTCTTGCCTCCTTCTTCATTACCCTAATCAATTCCTGTAATAACTTCCATCTCACCTCCTCCCTTGGCTTCCCCAATCCTACCTCAACCTGCTTTTCATTTCTTTCCATTTATGAAGCATTACTTCTCAACTCCACTCTGCTCTGCAGCCTGCAGGCTCCTCCACAGGCAGCTCCCCCGTTCCCTCTTCCCTGTCAGAGGTACGGAGACCGTCCATCCACTCCACTGTTACCCACAGTTACTCTCAGCAATGCAGCGCTACTTCCTTCAACCTCCCCTTCTGAGGCTCTTTAAGTTGCTAGACCCCTGTCCCCCCATTTTCCTTACTGCTCTAGCATAGTCAGTCCCAGTATTTTCTAAAGCCAAGCCTCAAATGTCATTAGGTGGGCTGGCCCTCGTTGACTTCTTCTACACAACTCCTGATGATCATCAGTTACCGGAACAGCGACAACTTCTAAATCCTGACACGTTTTCAACTTACTGACCATATTTCTGACACAGACAGATTTTATTTTAAGTAGAAGATTATAATGGATACCTTATTGGATCCATTTTGGGCATTTAATGTTCTAAGAGGAAGCTGATAGAAATCTATTAAAATACAATGCAAACATTTTAATTTAAAGCATACCCATAGTATTATGTACCCATTAAGCATGGTCTACTGACTGAAGATTCTTATATAAACTACCCACACTGCACTAGATGAAAACAGAACAGAAATACAGATGGTACAGTTCATGTACAAAACCACCTTTCCCCCTAACTTCTGACTATATATTTATGGCAAAATTCCAAAGCTAACTATATCAAGTTTTCCAAAGAGTTGCAATCCTAATTTATATATAAAATTGCCCTGAACTATGAGGTTCCATTTTTACCCAGTATTTAATCTGAGCATGAAGTACAGTACAGCAGTACATTGCAGAGGTAGTGGTGTGAGCGGACCCTTTCCCTGGCTAAGGATGCTGCTCTAGATACGGAGACAGGTATCTGAGAGAGTGGCCAATGCCTGCTCTAAGTATTCAGCAAGTTCAGGTACCGGGTGGTATGCAGAGAAAAGGGTCTGGTGGTTGCTTTGCCAAAGGTAAGAGGGCAAACATAATATATTAAAACCATGTTAAGTCAAGTATCATACAATTAGACAGGAATATCTAACCATAAATCTTAGTTCCTTTGCAGTGACAAGCTTTTAGACTTTAACTCTTATGAACAATCTTTAGGATTTACACATGGACTAAACTAGGGGTGAGGTGGTGGCTCAGCGAGCCCGTGTCCTTGCTGCTGCTAGAGGATCGTGTTTATCAGCTACACGGCAGCTCACTACCTTCTGTAACTCCAGTTCCAGAGGACCCCAACAGCCTCTCCTGACCTCTGTGGGCCCTGCACACACATGATGTATATACAGTCATGCTAAAATACTATTTCATGTAAAATAAAATTAACCTAAATTCCTGAGAAGTTTGATCCCTGAGGCCCATGTAAAGGTAGAAAGAATGAACAGACTCCACAGAGCTGTGTTCTGGCCTCCACGCTCCCAGCCTTCACACACCGCATGCACACCACACACACACACACACACACACACACACACACACACACACACACACACACACACACACACACACACACACACACAAATAACAGGTGTGCTGTCAAGTGCCTTTAATCCCATCACTGAGGAGGCAGAGGCAGACAGATCTCTGTGAATTCATGGCCAGCCTGATCTACTCAGCATAGTAAGACAGTCTCTTCAAAAAATTAAATGAAATTCTATTCTTGCAGATATGGCAGCATACACCTATCATTCTAGCTACTGAGATAGAAGGAGCATGCATTTCAAGGCAAGTCTAGCTAATTTAGTGTGACTGTCTTAAATTACATAATAACAAAGGGATGGGGCAGAGCTCAGAAGGAGAATACTTCTCTAGCATGTGTAAAGGCCTTCTGTCCAGTCCTTAGTAACAAACTCTAGCTCTGAAAAAAAAAAAAAATCCCATCCTTTCTCTACTGTTTAATACTTAAAACCCCTCACCAAGCTTAAAGGAATGCAGCATTTGGAGAATCAAAAATTCTCACTATCAACATTCAAACAAGTGTATTTTACACTACAGCAGACGTCTGCCTCGTGCAACAGAAGTGCAGGGTAAATGGAGATCCTTGACCTCAGCAAGCACACAGGGAGAAGCCAGACCCTTGGGACGACACTAACCCTGTTACTAACTTTAGTGGTTTCTAACCTTGTGGTTTGTTCCCTCCAAATTGCTTATTTCCCCAATTTGAAAAGGCTTTTAAGTATGACTACTAAACTGAGTAAAACAACTGGAGAAAGTAAAACCTCTTGCTTCCCTGCAGTCTCAAGAGGGAGAACAAAGGCAATATTTAAAAAACTAGGATTATAACATGTTTGAATGAATTTTTAAAACTTTTCCCATTAATATTTTGGGAGACTACTTAATTTTCTTGTTATAGTCTCGATGTACTTCTAAAGTGCTGGAGAAACACTCAAATGCAAACTTCTTTCTTTCCTTCCCTACCCCTTCTCTCAAGACAGGCTCTTCTCATCTTGGATCAGGTTGGTGACGCTATGCTCCTGGGGTTCAGGGACTCGCTCTCCTACCCCAGCCTCCTAAACACATGGGAGTATAACTGCATGCCACTGCCCCCAACACAAAGGTGATTCTTCAAAACCTACATATGGTGCAAATTTTAGGTTTGGTCACATTCAAGAGCATAAATTGTTCTCTAGGTGAACCTGGTATAGATGTTGCGCAAAATTAGAGATGTGTGTATAAGGAAGATATTTCATCCTAAATTGAATTATTCTATCAGGCAATACAGAATACTAGCTAGCCTTTTGCAAACAGTTGGTTTCTGAGGACACTGCACTACAACAAAGTGCTTCGGCCAGGAGATGCAAGTAAAGCCGACACTTTATGTAACATGTGAGCCTGCTTGTCTTTTACTGTTAGCCTCACTGGGCTCTTTCCATCTCTTAGTCATTATATAAGAAATGCCAAACCGGTCAATCAAAACAAGAAGCAAAGAGGCATTGGATGAGGAGTTCAAATATTATTTCATGTAAACAACTGCCATGAAGAGATCACAGTTACATAAAAGCCATCAGAGTGTGCTTTCACACTCTCATGCTATCACGTGGTCATGGGACATTATCTTCAACAACTGGCCACGAGCTTAATCACCACGAGTGGGTAAAATAGAGATGTAGATAAAACAGGATCTGTTCAATACAGCCATGGTAGGAATAAGCCTTTAGGACCTTTGTCTTAAAGAGTAGCCATTTTTCTGAAACATCCTAAGAAATCAAGTGCACAGGTAACAGGAACCATAAACATCATTATCATCATCATCATCAGGAGAACCTTTACTCTTTCAGTAGGGCAGTGCGGGGTATAACAAGCATGGTGTAGACCATGAGAGAGTCAACAGTAATTTACTCCTTCTATTTCTTGTAAAGCGTCTCTGAGAATCATAGTTTCTGTGGGATTAGTATAGAAGTCCTGAAAGGGGCATGCTGGAAGGCCCCATGACCAGAGTGGTGGTTTGAAGGAGAAATGTCCCCATAGCCAGGCAGCTGAACACTTGGTTCCCAGCTGGTGGCGATGCTTGTCAAGGTCTGAGAAGATACAGCACTGCTGCGAGGAATTTATCACTAAGGGCAGGCCCCCACAGTTCCCATCAACCACCCATGGTCAGTCCACTTTCTGCTTCACGCCTGTGGCTAACGATGTGACCCTCTCGGCTTCTTGTTCCAAATTCCAACAGCCAGACCCCCACCCCCCGCCCCCCGCAGTTATGTACTCTCCCTCTGGAACCAAATGAACCCTTCCTCTATAAAGTGCCTCAGCACTTTACCACAGCAACAAAGAAGATGACCAAGTCCAGGGCAACATGGCCAAGATGTTCGCTATGTCCCCCTAAAAAGCTCCTGTAAGATAAAGTAGCCGGTTTGCTTTTCAGACTCAGAGTGCATTTCATCAAAACCTCTAATTTTACAGATGGAGAAACCAAGCCAAAGGTCAAAAGACTCATCTAAGTCACAACAGTCTAGGAACAGAACCCAGCTCTGATAAAGTAAACCTCTTGGAAGTTCATGAGGCTAGAGGCATATTCTGAGCTCCCTCCCCATCTCCCTTCCTGTGACCCGATGGACTATGCACAGCACAAACCATTTCTGAAACCTAAGGCTCAACGCCCGTGAGTTAGCACTCCGCCAGCCTGGTATTTCCTCAGAGGTTATTAGTGCAGACTTTCCACAGCACCTGTGCTACAGTTAAACCAGAGCTTCAGACTTACTGCGGTCAACTAAAGCCTATGCAGACAGTACTACGCCGACTTCTGCTTTTTACTATAAACTACCCTGCTTACAGGACAGGGAAGGAGTTCACTTCCTTATCACCAAGCTACAGCATCTGGCATCAATCAATCCTCAGCTATTTGGAAGTGAAGAATCAAACATAGAATTACCTTTGAAGGCTTCAAGCTCCTTCCTATAAGAAAAGAGAAAAGCAAATTTTAAAATAATTCTTCCCACTAGAAATTGCTCTTGCACAGTTTATGTGCTTAAAATACCGAGAATGGCTTTGGATGTTCACGTACCAACTATGCATCACAAAATGGTATGAAGATATTAACACAAACAGACTGAAGTAGTGGCTTTCATTTCTGTTCTTATCCCCTAGTGGCTCAAAATGCTACTAAAATTTAAGTTACAAAAACAAAATGTAAGAATACAGAGAACATTTCAATGCTATATGTGGTCCATCTCATACAGAAAAAATTCAGAAAAGCACTTATTATAATTTTGATAACTATTAAATAGATTTTTAAGGTCTTCAAGTAAAATTTACCATCATAGCAGTAGTTATTTCTCCACTTAGTAGGAAAGAAGAAAAGTGAGGAAACATGAGAGACTGACACTCACAGCTCAACCTGCCCCTGAAGAGCCACCTACCTCTAGGCATGTCCTGGTTTGCTGAATGTCAATGTCAATTAAGGATGCTAACACACACCCTTCATTCCTCGGGCAATACCCAGTGAGGAAACAGATAATGCTTGGTAAGGTCAACACTCTGTGACAAAGAGGTCACAGCAAGTTATATTCCAATTTTCTCTTATGATTTTGTAACTATATGGGTTTCCCTGTATCAGTATTAACAAGGACATTTGAGGAGGTAAGTTTCTTTAGTAAAGACTAGCTATCCTGGAATATAAGACTGTCTGCCATTTACACTCTAGGTCTTACTGAATCTGTAGTCACATTCTGAACTCTGTTCAACACCCCAAGCTAACTGCAATGCTGCTCACTGGCCCTTCTGGACAAAGAGGATGCAGCTAGCCCCAAAAGCACACCAGGGTTGTGCCAACAAACGCAGTCCAGCTGACAGGCTAAGAAGCTTGTTACAGAAGGGCTGCTTGGCACAAGGTCACAATCAAACTCAAGAAAATATCTGTGCAGCAAGCTACACGAAGAAACACTGCATGAGCAGCTGTGTGGTATCACACTTAGGTTTTTATCTGTTCTTTGTGAGAAGCAAAATACAGTGTAAAATGGACTCCAACATTTATAAAGGTTTCTTCTCCACTTTCTAGTAAGCACATCTGCCCTTTTCAGAGTTAAGACTGTCTGGAAATGACAGATGTTGACACACAAGTGACCCAGTCTTTATAACAAGTGATGTAGAGAATTTCAGGGACTTGTATGCAGAACATTCCAGATGCACATTAGCCCCAAATACTTTAGTATGCTAGGGAAAACCTGTACAGCTCACCTACAAACAGGTCTGGTCCTAGAATGGAAGTTATTTTACCTGGCATTTGGAAGCCTCAGAAACCACATTCTAAACTGGCTTTTTAAAAGATTCACTGTTAAAAGCTAAAATCCAAGGTGTCTCTCATACCCCGGATGATAAAACTGGTGTGGCATCTCCTATAGTCAACTTCCTCCCATACTGCACTGTGTGAACATTCACAATCCAGTAACTGTTTGGTTTGCCTTTCTTCTTTGGAAGGACAAGGGAGACAGATAAACAGTTTTCTTACAAGGAAAAGCAACCTGAAAATTTAGGAAATGGGTCCAAGTAGTTTGCATTCCCTTGACAGAAACAAAACCTAAAGTAATATTAAAAGGATTCCTACACTGGGCTGTCAGGGTGGCTTGCTGCCATGCCTGATGGCCTGAGTTTAATTTCTGGAACATACATGATGGAAGGAAAGAACAGACTTGTCACAAGGTTTCTCCTCTGACCTCCATTCCTTCTAAGAAAGAGATTTCTACAGAATTCTGGGTCTAGCTGGCTATGGTGGTACACACCTGTAATCCTAGCACTCAGGAGGACCAAAAGTTTGAGTCTAGCCTAGGCCACAGAGCAAGCACCTTTAAAAACAAACAAATAAATAAATAATGATCCAGGGTCTTAGTAAGGACACCTGACTTCTATCAACTAAAACACTGGGAAGTCCTGAGCAAACCCCAGGATGTTGGTGAGGCTGACCTGCTCTCCTCCTGTGAACAATGTCAGTGACAACAACCTGGCCCACTGGAGGGAAAAGCCCAGAATATCACAATCAACCTTTGAACCACTATCCCAGAAGAGTGTCAACCAATAGTGACTTGTCTGTTACCCAGACCTTAAGGCAAAAGAAATCTATGTTGGTCACTGTTTTTATATTTCACTGTGAAACCCCTTTTCTAGGATCATTTTGGAATCCACAAAGGATTCAGTGAGAAAAATGACAGTATGACAGCCATTAGCTGCACTTTTTGTTCAGAGACTTTCTCCCAAGACTAGCAGGCTCACCAAAAAACAAAAGTCAAAGATAACTGAGCTCACACCTATACTCCCAGCACCTAAGGAGTCTGAATCAGGAAGAGTGTTGTGAACTCAAGGTTGGTCTGGCCTACACAGTTTGAGGCCTTTAAAAGAAAACAAAGGAGAGGACGGAAAAGCTAGAAACACAAATGAGAAGGCTGGCTACAGGCTGGATGAACTAGTCGTCCAGCAGAGCATTCCAGAGGACCTGGAACACGATTTTTAAAAAAGGCTTCCAAATTATTGGCCTTGCGATTATAGCAGCTCCATGTCAGTCAGCAACCAGGGTCGTCTTCAGTCCAGGTGAGCAGGGCACTTCTCCAGTAAGTAACACCCAAATAGCAGCCTAACCTAGCTGTGGAGGTTTGAATGAGAGTGGCCCCCACAGGCTCATAGATTTGAATGCTTGGTCACCAGGGAGTGGAACTGTTTGAAAGGATCACAAGGATCAGGAGGTGTGGCCTTATGGCAGAGGCGTGTCACTGGGGTGGGGTTTGAGGTTTCAAAAGCCCATGCTAGGCCTAGTTCTTTCTTCTTCCCTACCTACAGCTCAGGGTGCAAGCTCTCAGCTACTGTTCCAGCACCTGCCTGCATGCCACCATGGTCACCACTATGAGATGGTAATGGACCAAACCTCTGAAACTGTAAGCCAGCCCCAATTAAATACTTTCTTACAGAGTTGCCTTGGTCATGGTGCCTCTTCACAGCAACCGAAATGTGGTAAGACACTACCCAACTTGCAGAGCCCAGTGTAATTAAAAGCACTGGCCTCTGCCCTCATCTTACTGCATGTTCTCAGGCCCTACACTCTTTTCAGTTAGCCCCATAAAAGTTGAGGTAAAACCACTGCCTTATAATAGCCTGAGCCTATACCAACATCCTGCCCCCACGCCACCCTGCTCAATTTACAGATTCCTTCTTTATAATCCCTGGACATCTGCTGTGGGTTTATGCTTCAACAGGAGACTGCTCTTGTCCTTCACAGTCATTGCTGTCGGCAGCATTCAAGCCTGACTGCAACAGGTTAGAAGAATATATCCCCCCCCCACCCCCCCGCAGTGAATAAAGTTGCTTTTATTTCTGACTTTGGTGGTCCTTTCCTCATTATTTGCACACCCCATGACCCCAACACAAGTGATTCTAAGCTCTCCTCCCAAACAATATTCCTTTTTTTGTGTCCCACAACCAGAGTCAACCCTCGGGACAAGGACAACTCACTGCTCAAGCTAAGGTGTCAAATGCAATTTGCTTCTGATGGAGATTAATTTGACTTTCCTGACCCACCTGAGCCAGATTTTCTTTGTAGTTTGTATTTTGTCTTGGACTCAGAAAGGGGGAGCCCTCAAAGTGTCCCTTACTTATCTGAAGGACTCAAAGGCTGTGAGTCACATATAATACTGGCCCTGGAGGAAGAACATACAGAGCCCATTACAATAGATCCTACTTAGTCCCTTTCCAGAACTGGGACAATAACCACTAAAGCCTATGAGCCAACAAGGTTTAGTGATGATAGAGACTGACTTGGTAAGCTTAGACTGTGGTTTGAGTTAAGGTTATCTGAGGATATAATGAATCTTTGAATGGGGGACAGAACATCTGATGCGGATACTTCTCAAGAAGGGAATTTGCAGTGAAAACAAACGTAAGAAGGAACACAGGAATGTGTGTGACCTTCCTCAATTTCTAGAGAATAGTTAAGAGTATGTGACGTCCTTGTACTTTAGGCATTTTTCTAAAGAAAAATAGCATTATCATGTGTGACATTACCTTGAGCATGCTGCCTATGAAGCGGGCTTCTCTGGTGAACTCTGTTAAGTTATGAAAGGAGCTGTGACAATGAGAACAAGAAATAAGCTTTCCTGGGCTGCCCTGAGTTCCCTGAGTCCAGGTTTCTTGCTGCAGTTCTTTCAGAACTCATCAGGAGACCTGTTGAGTTGGTCAACCTGTCACAGATTAATTCTTCAGCACTGAACCTTTAGTGACGCCCTCAACACTGCTCATATGGACAAAAGGTTCAGATACCTAAAATAATAGACCCCAAGGAAATGGCAATTTCTCCACAGGCCTTGAGCCAGGGAAAGGAAAAGGCATAGGTCTTTCTCACTCCTGGTTAAAGGGAGAAAACACATCTCTCCATAAAAATATTTCACACGGGCTGGAGAGATGGCTCAGTGGTTAAGAGCACTGGCTGCTCTTCCAGAGGTCCTGAGTTCAATTCCCAGCAACCACATGGTGGCTCACAACCATCTGTAATGGGATCTGATGCCCTCTTCTGGTGTGTCTGAAGACAGCTACAGTGTACTCATATACATTAAATAAAGAAAGAAAGAATTTGTTGCAGGCTGACAAAAGGGGGCACAGTCCTCTTTATAAAAAAAAAAATATTTCACACAATCTATCTTGTGTAAACTCAGCATAAAGTAGTAAGATGATATGACCCTAGAGTCAAAGTCATCTAAGGCTGACAAGATTCTGAGAGAGATGGTAGCAAAGGTAATGTGGAATTTTTAAAAAGTGCTCCAAAAAAGTCAGTGAAGGACTAGGGAATGGGCTTGGGAGTGCCTGCAATAAACTATACATGCAGTACATTCCAGTAAAGGCCTAAGAAAGATCACTTCCAGATCTATTTTATATGAAAAACTGTTTCATGTGAAAAACTATACTTTGGAGACTAAAGTATATTTTTATATCATCATTACTATAATCTAATTTTTATCTTTAAAGATGAGAAATCTTAGTTATACTTACGTTTTAGAAAAATAAATTATTTTTAAAATAAAAAAATAAATAAATTATCATAACAGTAATCTAAGCAGACTGAGGAAACATTATTGACAGGAAAACTCAGAATTTACCACTAATCGGGAGTTCAAGGCTAGGCTGGGCTATATAAGACCATGTCACAAACAAACAAACAAACAAACAAACCAGCCAACCAGAGCTGGTGTGAAATGTAAGCTCCAAACTATCTGCAGATTTAATAAACTGGTTCAGAGATACCGAAAGTTATTATGGATTGTAAATCAAAGTGTAAGCACACACAACTGAACTATCTTTAGAAAAGGATGCAATTCTGCTATTGGACCTGAGCTAATTATATTTCTCTGATTTTCAGTAAGCCCCTATATGATAGAGAGATATCATATGCTTTCTATGTGCCTGGTAATACAACCTAGAGCTCAGATACACCAGGAGAATTCCCATCTACTGAGCTACCTCTGGCTCAGTCAATATAATTTTCTCAAGATTGGTATATCTTCAATTGTGACTAGATTTCAGAGATTTTTATGTCATCTAAATGGCTCTGTAAAAGTAAAACATTTTTATTTGTTTTTGTTTTCGAGACTTGATTTCTTAGTGTAGCCCTAGATGCCTTATGGAACTAGCTCTGTAAACCAGACTGGACTTGAATTCAGAGATCTGCCTGCCTCTGCCTACAGAGTGCTGGAATGAAAGGTATGGCCATGACTGCCTGGCAAAAAAACAGTTTTCAAACCCAATCTACAGAATGGCACTTAGACAACACAGAGGAAAAAGTTTGGGAAAAGATATTGAGGAATTTACTATCTTTAATGAACTGTCAGGACATGACATTTTAATACTGAGAACAAGAGATACTAACTTTTCAAAAAATGTATATACTGTCAGTCCATGGATTTAAGTATCTGTTCTGACTATATCTGTTCTTGTGACTATAAAAACTGTTAAGACGCTTTTAAAACAAACCAACTTATAGACTCAAGTTTGATTTTGGAAGACAACGTAAATTATGGTGATATGTTTATTAAATCAACAGAATTACCAAGAATTCCAAGAGGTTGCTGGACCTAGCAAGTGTGACTACAAACTTTTATTAAATGTAGTAAACTGGAAGTTCCCAGGTACTTTTAATTAACCACCCAGAATTAATTTAATGAATTGTCATAAAGTGGCACAGAGGGAATTATTAAAGGAGAAAATGGAGAAGAGATTTACATTTGGGTATTTGCAAATATTTTCCTTATTTCTACTTTTTGAGCTTTCATTTTATTTATGTTTATATTTTATTTATGTTTACATGGGGTGGAATATGTGCACAAGTGCAGTGCCCATCAGGACCAAAAGAGGACATCAGATTTCCCAGAGCTGGAGTTATGGGTGGCTGTAAGCTTTTCTAAGTGGGTACTAAGATCCAAACCTGGGTCCTCTACAAAGTAGCAAATTATGTGAACCGTGGAGTCCTTTCTCACCTCTTCTTTGAACTTGCAGAATATTGTTACAGTAGCTATTTATACTGCTCTTGTGTTCTAATTCTAACATCAGTGTCAGTTCTGAATGGTTCAATATGGCTGTTTAGTAATCTCTGATTACAGGCCAGACACTGTGATTTATCTTGAGCCCTAGATACTTTTGTACTCCTATAAATACTCATGAGCTTTATTTGAGACACTGTTAATTGAGTTGGAAACAGTTGGCCCTTTGGATGCTTGCCTGTGATTTGTCACAGAGGTCTAGAGCAATGCTCAGTCAGGAGGGAGTCACACTCTGCAGACTCCAGTGCTTCCTTGAGCACCAGGAGTTTGAGATTTCATCTAGCTGCTGAGAACAGGAACGGCATCAACAACTGTTCGGTCCTTCTGGACATTTCCCTCCTGCTGTCATAGATACTTGGATGGATGCTCATGGCAAACCCTCTGCACACTTCTGGATTCTCTCCCTGAGCTTCTCTGTCCTTTTTACTGCGGGGTCCCATCAACTCTAGCTGTGTCGTCCTCTGCAGGCTCTCAGCTGTGTGTGCTCAACTCAGTGAGCCAGGCTCTTCCTGGGACCTCTCTCCACTGAATCCCTGGCTCCCACTGCTCACACCTGTCAAACACTATCATTTTCTTTTGTCCAAACTCCAGTGATTTAAGAAGCACTACCTCACTTCTGTTGTCTGCTTTTGTTTGTTTGTTTTAACCATCACATGGAGACTAAATCTGGTTTCTATTATTCCACTTTGGGTGGATGCAAAAAGTCACTGCCTTTTCATGAGGGATGCCTTAGGAGATCATCTGACCCACTTTTTTCTTTTCTTTTCTCTCTTCTTATGCAATTCAAGCAAACCTTGAACTCACTATGAAGCCGAGGATAGCGCTTCTGTCCCTGCTGCCTCCGTCTCACCAGTGGCATGGTGTCAAGGCTGTGTGTGTATGGCACCCTGTCCACCTTCCAGAGAGCACCCAAGTTCACAGTAGAGCCACAGGGACCCTCTCCTGTCTTTTCCTTTGGGAAGGAGCTCTGAGCCTCCTGTTTGGTTCACAACCATCTTTATCCTGGAGCCTGACACCAATTTCCTTTGTTTTCTTCTCAGCAAAGGTGGGCTGTACGTCACACTCTTACCAGGCCTACCAACCAAAGCACTCAAGGTGCACATGAAGTTAGACTTCTGACCATAGCACTCTGCAGGTTGGTGAACAGTCATTTGAGGAGCTTGGCAGGTTGGGCTGAGCACACACTGGTCAATGCCCACATGATGTGTATGTAACCTCTCACTTGCACCACTTATACTTTGTTCTAGAGATTTCGAAAGTCAGACCACATGTTGACATGAAAGAAACCATAATGCTTTCCATGAGCTACAAATGTATAAACCTATGAATGTAAGGGGAAAGGACTGAATAATTCTCTTAAAACATACAAACACCAACTCTAACCAACAGGACAGAGGATATAAGAAATAACCAAATTTCAGAGTCCACATATATCAGTGCCTGGGCTCCCAGAAACAGCATGCCCCTAAGCCAACAAAAGGCTGTGAAAACTATGAGATATTTATAATCGACTTTGAGGGTATACTAATGGTATGCTGTGTACTAACAGGGAAAATCTAAGCAACCTAGAAGTTTGGAAATAAGAAATATCTTAAATTATATCTTATACGTGATGTGTGTGTGTGTGTGTGTGTGTGTGTGTGTGTGTGTGTGTGTGAGATCTCTGAGGCATGTGTCACCAAGCTTAGCTAGATGTGTATGATATTAAGTATCACACAGGACTAGTGGGATGGCCCTGTGTATAAAGGCATTTGTCATCAAGCCCAGACATTTACCATGTTAAATGTCATACAGAGCACAAGCCCGTGAAGACCGGATGATAACTTCCCATTCTGTTCCTCAGATACCTTTCTCCTTTTTTTCAAGGTCTCTCACTGGCCTGGAGCTCATGACGCAGGCTTGGCTGGCAGGCCAACAAGCTTCAAGATCCTCTGTCAGCTGTCTCTCCCATGCTCCAAGCATGAGCTACAAGCCTGACTTTCTGTGTGGGTTGTAGCTCGAGCCCAGCTGAGCCTGCTTTTAGACAAGTACATTGCCGCGCCCACGAGGCACTTCCCGCAGCCCCAACTTCCCACAGCCCCCACTCCCCCCCAGCCCCCACTTCCCCCAGCCCCAAGCTTACTTATTGCTATCAATATTTCAAATGTTTGATGTTAGACAGAATACTAAGGTGCCTGTTTTAATATGTATTATATGCAAATTGGTTCTATAAGGGAGAAAGTTGTGAAGCACTGAGTCAAACAAATGCCTTTCCTCCAGGAATTCTCAGAGCCACTGACATGTAAGGCAAGTAAGTGTGTCTGTAATGTATTTGATCATGGGATGTCTGATGAGAAAGCACTCATGTAAAGCACTTCTGGGAATGCTGCAGCTAGTAAGAAAATTTTAAGTTTGATTTGGGTATTTATGGTACATTATACTCCACTCCTTAAGTCAAAGAGCACTTGGGAGGGTTTATTTACAACACAAATTGGTCCCCAGTTGCAGCTCACTCGGTCTTTCTGTCCAGCCTTTCTCAAGCAACCACATTCAATTCTGTTATTTCTATCACTGACATATTTATAAATATTATGCCAAAAATACAATTTTTTCCTACTTTAAGTATTACTGACTTCCTGTTGTACAACATGAAAATCCATTGAGTCCTCCTCCTCCCTTAGACATAAACATGCTCTCTTGTGACCAGCTCCCAAAAAAGCTGCATCATTAATTCTGCACTTAAAGATCACAATATTCTGCAGATGTTATTTGTAACTGGGACATGCTATAAAACTGCTCAATACGGTTAGGCTTACCAACCTGCTTGTTGCATTTTCACTTGGAAACGCTGCTCTTAGCAACTGCTGAGCTCAGCTGGTAATGTCCCGCACAGCTGCGGTCACCATCACCCTGGATGCTTTCCCCTTCGCCTCCCTCCTGAATAGGGTGGAACTTGCTCCTGCGTGGTTACTGGCTCTCGTGTGTGTAGATCATATTCTCCAGGACTTCTTAGCAAAGCGTATATGTGAGCTAACCCAGAGTTCTTCTATACCTGGGAACAATTTTATTTCCTTACCTCTGATAAGTATTTTGCTAAATATCCACATTCTAAGAACAATCACTTTTCTTTTCTCCTCTTCCTTCCTCTTACTTTGAAAGTTATTTATATATTAATTCACTTATTTGCTATGTTATAGCATAAGCGTTGTAAGGAACAGAGAAGCACACTTCCCCACAGTCTTCAGTGCAGTAGAGCCCGGCTTCTGCGCTCTTGCACAGCCCTCAGTGGAGACACTTTGGGCTCTGTCCCTTAGCACATTCTCCAGGGCTCTGTTACTCAGAGCACTCATGAAGCACAGTCTTCTCTTAGGCAAATAAATGTAGTGGACCAAGAGCGTGGGCAGCATCTCTGAACACTCACTGATTAGAATGGGCAGGCCAGGGTGCACTCCCTCAATTTCACACAGCACCACTTAATGAAAAAGCCCTCTCACCCTGGCTGCCTGCAGCGTGCTGGCATAAGTGAATGTGAATTCACACAGTCCCAATTTTGCACCTACCAACATAGAGGCTGCCATCTTTGTAAGCCCAGAAATAATTATTTAGTTCCAATGTGTTGGGAGCCATTTTGCTGTTTCTCTGAAGCAGAGGGGGGAAAAAAGAGAGAAGAAAGTGCCTGCCAGGCAGTCAAGGCAGGCTGGGGCCTGATGGCAGATTTCCCGGCCTGCTGAGACCTGTACCTGGGGCTCAAGGCTAAGGGCTGAAGACTCTATTGACCTTGGTGAAAAGAACAGAGGCTTTTGGAATGGGAAGGAATGGCTTGTGTACATTTTAGCAATTGTTCCTGTTAGCTTGTGGCTTTGTCACCCACGGTGCTGGGAAGCATACAAAGCCTAAGAGAGTTAAACTTGAGCCAGCCGCCACAGCACTGACTGGGCAGCCCTCCCCACACAGTGCTGCTAAGCAACCTGTCTTTCAGATTCATGATCCTTAATCTAAAACCTCTCTAAGGTGTTTTACCATCCTCACCTCTGATGGAGTGAACAGTGGACCTTTCCCCACTCACTATGCTGAGTCCGGGCCCCTGCACACTCAAGCCAGGATCAAACCTCTCCACATACATCTGTCCTCTCACCCAGAGTTCCTGCTCTCCGTTTGCTTCCTCTCCTGAGCCTTCCAGAGTTCGCCAGCTTCATGTCTGAGTTCTCCTTAAGCACTCAGCCTCACCCGAGTCACTCACCACTGTGCTTCTGCCCCTTCTGGAACACAGACGCTACCTCTGCCATAGCTGTTCCCTCTTCCCCCTCTTGTTCTTCTGAGTTACAAAACTTTACCTCCTTATAACTTTAGTGTGTTTTCCAAGATAAAAATAGCCTTGATTTGTCTGAGTAAAACTGTTCAACTCTGTCTTTGCTATGCCAAATTATTTATACGGTAACACATTACTAATCAGTCATATAATTAATCAGCTGGTTGGCTTCTTTTTTTTTTTTTTTTTTTTTTTTTTTGGTTCTTTTTTTCCGGAGCTGGGGACCGAACCCAGGGCCTTGCGCTTCCTAGGCAAACGCTCTACCACTGAGCTAAATCCCCAACCCCAGCTGGTTGGCTTCTTAAAAGTTTCTTTAGGGGGCTGGAGAGATGGCTCAGCGGTTAAGAGCACTCAGGACTGCTCTTCCAGAGGTCCTGAGTTCAATTCCCAGCAACCACATGGTAGCTCACAACCATCTGTAAAGAGATCCGATGCCCTCTTCTGGTGTATCTGAAGACAGCTACAGTGTACTTATATATATAATAAATGAATAAATCTTAAAAAAAAAAAAAAGAAGTTTCTTTAAAGAGATTTTCACCTGCAAGCTTCAGAAAGGCTGCCAGCTTTAAGTAGATTACTTAGCCCTTTTTGAAACCCAAATGGAAACTGTTTTCTTTCTTTCATTCCCTGCCAGAGATTCTCATCACCTCTTTCTCACAGCTAAGAGCACTGATGATAAACTGTTTGCAAAAAGCCAGGAAGAGAGGAGAAAAAAATTAGGATCAGTATCTAAGGACATTCCCAGTTACTCCGATTGTATTTTATTCACCTGTGCCCAGGTTGGCCCTGAGTTCCCAATCTTATTACCTCTGCTTCCTAAGTTCTACTATACCATGCACCTAGCCCAACTGCACTGGTGTTATAACTCTGAATTAAATCAGTAGTCGCCACTTCACAATAAAAATATGACCTCAATTTAAATAATAATATCAAGTGTCTTACTAGACTGGTATAAAATTCTTTGACATTTCTCAATATTGTACACAGATGTTTTAAGCATTAACAAATATCTATTTTTTTTTCAGCATGGTTAATTTAAATTTCTCACCCTTTAAATGCCTCGCCCAAATTCTTAGTCTTAGAACTGCTGTGACACTCTACACGTTGTCACAATGTTGTTAAATTTAGCCTATCAGAGCCTATGAAATATCAACTGTAGATCATAAACTGTGTCCTCAGTCATCACACACGCCATCTCTCTTCCCTTCTCCTCCCATCCCCAACTCCCCTCTTTTTGAGACAGTTTCTCTGTGTAGCCCTGGCTGTCCAGGAACTCACTCTGTAGACCAGGCCAGCCTCGAACTCACAGAGATCCTCCTGCCTCAGCTTCCCGAATTACAGAATTAAAAGTGTGTGTCCTCCTGTCAGGTATACACAATCTTATACATTATAGAATAATTGGTATTATTAAAAACCTATCTAAATTCAATAGCAAGGCTATTTTTAGAAATCCTTATACCAGTCAAGAACATTCTAGACCAAGCAAAGCTTTATAAGAGATCAAAGTCTAAAGTAAATGGCTGATGCCCAAGGTCACAGTTAGGAATCAACTAATTCAGGAGGGAGTTGAAGGTTTGTGACTAAGTTCTATCTCTAAAAAGGGACATGCCCTGACATTTCAATGACACCAGGAATCACTTAGTACACTTATTTTCCACACCTTCACCTCATGGCATAAATCATGAAGTAGAAGTTATCCAGGGCACTAGTAAAGGGCAATTTTACAGCTCCAGGTGGCAGGCTTCCTTTTCTGTCTAATCACTTGTTAAAGACTAGAAGGAGCACATCATTTTTCTTTCTTAACAGTCAAATTTCACACTGTACTGATAGAAAAAAAAATCACAATACTCATATAATTCTTGTATCCAAGCAGCTTTAAAAAAAAAAGCAGTGATAATGAAAACATGGCGCACTCCCCTATTTATAGTAGCACTCCCCTATCTTTAGTAGCACTCCCCTATCTATAGTAGCACTCCCCTATCTATAGTAGCACTCCCCTTATCTATAGTAGCACTCACCTATCTATAGTAGCACTCCCCTATCTATAGTAGCACTCCCCTATCTATAGTAGCACTCCCCTATCTATAGTAGCACTCCCCTATCTATAGTAGCACTCCCCTATCTATAGTAGCACTCCCCTATCTATAGTAGCACTCACCTATCTATAGTAGCACTCCCCTTATCTATAGTAGCACTCACCTATCTATAGTAGCACTCACCTATCTATAGTAGCACGCCTTATTCTGTGTCTTAGGGTTTCTATTGCTGGGATAAAACACAATGACCAAAAGCAACTTGGGAAGGAAAGACTTTATCTTGGCTTGCAGTCCATCATAAAGGGAAGTCAGGGTGGGAATTGAAGCAGAGGCTATGAAAGAACACTGCTTACTGGCTTGTCCCCTTGTGCCTTGCTCATTCTGATTTCTTATACATCCTGCCCAGGGGTGGCACCAACCATCACTCCTCTCAACAAGGAATCACATGCACCCAACCCTTTGTGAACAGCATGGTTCATGGCTCTCAGGAGCAGCTTTTCATGTACAGCCTGCACACCCTACTCAGCGGTCCCTCAAACATGCACATCCACACAACTGGGAGGGAGGCTGACTAACACACCGCTGGGACAAACTTCCTGAATCTCTCTCTCTCCCCATGTGATTCTGAAGGCTGACCAACACTTGAGACGCATCCATACAGACACATGGGGAACTTAAACCACCCTCAACATTCAAGAAAACTAACAACAAGGTGATAACCCATGACTTCTCCATGCAAGGTGCTTTTCTTAATGTCCAATCTTACACTTCTGAAGATTGGTGTATTATTATTCCCACTAGAAACCAGCGGCATTGAAGTTAATTCAGAGATTAATTGTCAGCACTGTATCTAGTGTGTGACAGGTTCAGGCTCCCTTCACTCTGACAGGGATACTTAAGGGGTAAGAGAAAAAAGAACAAGCTGCTCAGTCAGCTGCCACTGGAGCAAAGCGGGCCAGGACTAATCTATGGGAGCTTTGTCTTCTGGCCCCTTCTCTCTTCTGACAAGAACATTCATGCTTTATTTATTCTGTGCTGAGTCTTGCATAACCATGAGCAAGGGATGGTGTGTCACACTCCCCATCCCTGGAGCAGGGTGTGGACCATCTTGGCATAAGGTTTATTTGTATATTTTACTTTATATTCCTCCCTGCCAAGATTAATGACTCCATGATAATCAGGGACAGCACAAATTCAGGAAGTGAGGGTGTGCCTAATGTCCTTAGCAGAAAGGCAAATGCTATGACCTTAAAGGCTGTGGGAAAGAACTCTGAAACACCAGTTCAAGAATGTGTAATTTCGGGGTTGGGGATTTAGCTCAGTGGTAGAGCGCTTGCCTAGGAAGCGCAAGGCCCTGGGTTCGGTCCCCAGCTCCGAAAAAAAGAACCAAAAAAAAAAAAAAATGTGTAATTTCTCAACTATGTGAAATACAAAGATGCATTATGAATTATATGAGGGGGCTCTATGGACCTAAGAGAACAGAGGCAGCTGCACTATGAGCCAGCTTGTCAGAAAGACATTAAAGAAGGAGATAAACATTTAGGGAGTGGCGATTGCAGGGCAAGATCCCACCCAGATAAGTTTACTGTTGGTGCTTACAAAGGCAGGCACATTCCTGCCTGAGTTCAAGGTTGGCCTGGGACTGTTTAGGCCCAGGTATGGGCGCAATGGTGATCTCAGAGCCAATCCCACCCAGCTAGCTTATTGTCTGTGCTTACAAAGGCAGGCAGATCTCTGAGTTCATTTGCCATGTTTAAAAAGAAAAAAAAAATAGTACTTGCTGAGGTCATACAATGCTGATTAATGGGATAATCAAAAGGGAACCTGGAGTAAATGATTGGATGTACATAAAAGACTAGGCTTTGACCTATGAGCTAGCTGCCCAGGGAAAGCCCCTTGGGAAGCAAACACAACAGGATTTCAGAAAAATCCAAGAAATTTTTTCTAGAAGTTTTTCTGACTCTGATCAGAAAATTCATGAGCTATCCAGAGAACATTTAGAATTTTTTCTAACCTGAGAGATGTCTCAAGCAAAGAGCTGTCTTGAGTGGAGAGCTGTCTTGAGCAAAAAACTATATCAAGCAGACTATAGAGTCAAGAGCTATCTATAGAGAGCTATCAAGGAAGCCCTCCCATGCAGACGAAAAGGCTGTCAATCTGTACCCTATGATAGACTTCGAGTCATTCCTTTTGCCACTCCAAACACACCTTTTTCAGAACTCCTCTCCAAGCAGAAGCTGGTCCTTGGCACTAAACGGCAACACTGTAACTGAACAATACAGGCTGGGACCTTTATCTTTAGCAATCCAAATACATGAATAATAGCACAGGAAGGAAAAGGGCTCAGTGGGTAAAAGCATTTGCGTGATAACCTGAGGACCTATATGATAGGATAGGAGAGAAACATCTCTCATAAGTTGTCCTAGGATTTACACACACACACACACACACACCCCAAACAAATACATGTAATATTTTTTTAATAAAGAATAGCATGTAATCAATGTGGAACACTTTGAGATTACGATGTTGTAGCCCAAGTTTTAAACTCACCTCTTACTTTTCTTGTAATCCTCCAGGTGTCGGGCATGGGCCTGTTTATGTCTTTCTAACTCACACTGCCCACACAAGTCCTCCAGATGCAACAGGTGGTTTTCTACCTCTTCAAAACTCGTCTCTAAATGAGCTGAAAGTAAACAACATAAAAACAAGAAGTAACTGTCAAGTCCAAACCACTGGCCAAGACGACAAAAGTTTTTAAACTGTTGTTAGAGACATGCCTCTGTTGACAAGAGAGCATGCAGTTCTTCCAGGAGACGCAGAATCCACATTGCAGAATCCACATTAAGTAGCTTGCAACTGTAACTCCAACTTCCTCTTCTGTCCCCCAGAGGAACACCTACACTAACAAGTAAACAAACCACTACACAAACATGATTAAAAATAAAATAAATATCCCCTTTTTTGTAAAGTTTAAACTATTATGATTGCTTTGTATTTTCTTGTTATTTCTTATTTAACTTTATTTAGGCAAAATTAAAAACACACTGATCAACATTAAGGCACACTCTAATTAAGAAATATATTTCAAACATTTTCAAGACATCCATGTTCAAAATACCTTAAATACTTTATTATTAGCAAGATGAATGGAATATCCTGATTAATCTGATGTTAATTCCAAATTACCACAAACAAACCAGTCTTTTTGTTTGTTTGTTTGCTTGTTTGTTTGAGATAGGGTCTTACTGTATTGCTCTGGCTATCCTAGAAGTTACTATGTAGACCAGGCCTGCCCCTGCCTCTGACTAGTAGTACTAAAGGTGTGTGCTATTATACCCAGCGAACGAACAAGTTTTTATATTATATAATGATAAGACATAACTAGCACACATCATGCCACTGTAATTTAGTATTTGTAACTCCCAAGTCATTTTAACATCTGTTTGCCCTCTGATACATCAGATATACACCTCTGTATGAAAATCCTATAAATACTTAATGAACGGTTGTTGAGTCAGTCAATGGTGTGACGGGTGTGGGTGTGGGGCATGTGTATACAAACAACACACTCAGGTCTTACCAACTAACTAGCCTTTTACTAGTCTGTCTCGAGATCACAAAACTCTGTATGTTACTGCAACATGGAGAGCGTCTAGTTCCATCCTTCACTCAAAACATTGACGACCAGAGACTAGAAAGACGGCCCGGGAGACTTTAGACACTAAGACCAGAGGCTAGAAAGACGGCCCGGGAGACTTTAGACACTAAGACCAGAGGCTAGAAAGACGGCCCGGGAGACTTTAGACACTAAGACCAGAGGCTAGAAAGACGGCCCGGGAGACTTTAGACACTAAGACCAGAGGCTAGAAAGACGGCCCGGGAGACTTTAGACACTAAGACCAGAGGCTAGAAAGACGGCCCGGGAGACTTTAGACACTAAGACCAGAGGCTAGAAAGACAGCCCGGGAGACTTTAGACACTAAGACCAGAGGCTAGAAAGACGGCTCGGGAGACTTTAGACACTAAGACCAGAGGCTAGAAAGACGGCTCGGGAGACTTAAGACACTGGTTGCTATTCCAGAGGTCCCTGGGTTCGACCCCCAGTGCCCACACGGCAGCTCACAGTCACAGCAACAGTTCCAAGGGATCCAACACCCTCTTCCGACCGCCTTCAGTTTTTGATCCATATGGCACAGACACCCATGCAGGAAAACTGCACAGATATGTGTGTGTATATGTATAAGTATACATGTATGTATAAACAGATAGTACATGCATATATAAGTAAATATAAAAATATTAATATCCCTTTAATAAAACTATTCAAGACCAAAGTTGTGAGATGCCGATTTGAAGTCCTGCCCAAAGCAGAAACTGGGGCTGTGGTCCCAGACTCAGTCACTGGCACTTTACAGTTGGTCGGCTGACAGAGGGCCAAGGAACTCACCTCACTGCTGTAGGCAAGAAGAATACTTAGAACTCAAACAACACCATAACGTTTATTGAAATTCACTAGCATATACAAGTCACAAGGACACAGGCCTTGTGCTGGAGGAGAGCCTAGCAGCAGCAGGAGGAGGCAGTGTCCTGAGAGGCAGAGAGGCATGGGGGGATCAAGGGAGCAGCACCTTACATAGGTGAGGGTGAGTAGAGGGCACATTCTGATGGTGAGATGAATGATCCCATATTCAGGACTTACTAAGTCTAAGAACACAGCCTCAAGTATAAACCTATAGAACTGTGAGTTTGTGAGGGAAAATGAAATTATTATTGACACTGATTAATTAGATCAACTGATCTCATTTATATTCTGATTATTACAGGTCAACAAAATTATTCATTTTAAGTGACTTTTAGTGGCTTTTTTCAATGCTGTGTGTCACACTAATCCTGGGAAGACTTGAGCAAATGTCTACTCACCCTAGACAGGAAACTAATGACAGACTAAGGCTAGGATACTACCAAAGTCCAACAGGGTAAACCAGCAAGTCTTATCAGGGCTACCTACAGGAGTATGGGTGAGCAGTTACCGTCTCAAAGGCAGCTACACCATCCAAGCTCCCTTAGCATGGGTCATACATAGTTCATGGTTCAAGTCTGATCCTGAAGGCACAACAGGTTTCAAAGCATCTTCTGGGGGCAGCTTGCCAAGGAGTGTCACTCCTTGGGCCTTACTGTTTGCCTTAGTCAGGGTTTCTATAGCTGCAGAAACATCAGGACCAAGTGCATGGCGTGCACGTGCACACACGCACGCACACACACACACACACACACACACACACGCACACACACACGCACACACGCGCGCGCACACACCCACACTCGCGCACACACCCACACCCACACGCGCGCACACACACGCACACACGCTCACTCACAGCGGGGTACAGTGGCATATGCCTTTAATCCCAGCACTTGTGATGCAGAGGCAGCAGATCTCTGTGAGTTCGAGTCCAGCCAGGTCCACATGGTGAATTCCAGGATAGCCAGAGCTACAATAGTGAGGCCCTGTCTTGAAAACAAAAGCAAACACAACAACAAAATACCAAAAACCTGCCAGGCACATGCCTGTAATCTCAGCACTTGGAAAGTGGAGGAGGAGGAAAAAAAGGAGGAGGAGGAGGAGGCTTGAGGATTCTAGAACAGCCTAGGCTAAAGGAAAATGTCTCAATATCTAACCAAAGAGAATTCTGTTGACCAGTAATGGTCATGATGCAAATAAGAGCTCTGGATAAGAATGTTATAGATAAATTAATCAAAATATCAGTAGCATTTCCTTTTTCTCTAGTACACTCACATACCTATAAATTATACCTCAGGCTGTTTTTAGACTTAGGATCCTATACAATGAGAGGAAATAAATTTTAAATTATTAAAAAAAGGTAAAAGTTACTCTATATTAGAAAATGTACATTTGTTTTCAATTTTATCTGCTACAGATGGCAATCTCCTTTTAGATTAGAGTGCTGTTAGTTGACTCTAGGCTACATAGTCCAGACGTTTAATGAGCTGATCCTAAGGCAAGCCAATTAACTTATGTGGTTAGAATTCTGTTCTAGGTTCAAACTGTACTTGTATTCTTTAGTTAATGACATGGACCGGGTAAAAACAACTCCTTATAAGAAAGAACATCTAGACAAGAGATGTTCTTTTCTAGGTCTTTCTGTTCTTTCTACCAAGTTTGGTTCCTAGCACCCAATGGTGGCCCTCAACCATCAGTAACTCAATTTCTGGGGATCTGACACCTTCTTCTGGCCTCCATGGGCACTAGGCACACATGTGGTGCATGACATATACAACAGGCAAAGATGCCCACTTATGTAAAAATCAAAAGAATAACTTCCTGTAGACCAACAAGCTACAAAACAAAAAATGTAAAATAAAACTGTCTGGGGCGGTCAGTGGTCACTCTATTACCACCACCAAATCCTTATTCATGTTTCCCTCTTCAAAAGGCTTCAGGATCCCCAGAGCCTCTCACAATGGACCTAAGCTTCTTAACTCGGCTTACAGGGCAACACCCTTTGGCCACCACCATACTTCTTACATTCTGCTTTACGACCAAAATGACCATTCCAACAAGAACCCTGTGTGCCCTGCCTCCTTTCTCCTCCCTCCCCCCCCTCCCTCCATACCCCAAACCGTCACACCAGCTCCATGCTAGCCCTGGCCCAGACGTCAGCTGTATTTATATTTGTGCCTCTAGACTCCTGCCTTCATGAAGACTCTCATCTCACTGCCACTCTATGGCTACTTGTTTCCTCGCATCTCTCCCAGGAACCCGCTAACATCTGTGGGTGATACTGTATCCTTGTGTCTTTGTACTGCCTAATACTTCATCTGGGCAGTCTGGGGAATTCAACAAAATTCTGGTGATTCTATTATTCTACCAAGTAAAATCATCAGGAAAAAGCCCTTATGATTCATAGTCATCTAAATTAAGAACTTATGCCAAATCTTGTAAAAGAGTAAGTTAAACATGAACTTAGGAAACATTAAACAACATGATGCAACTCATCACAACAAACCTCCCCACAGGACCCTAAACTGGAGCGGAAAAGGCTCTTGGTTTTATTAGGAGACAGGTCTCAGGCTGCCCAGGCTGGTCTGTATTCACCATGAAGTCAAGGATGATCTTCCTCCCCTCTCACGGCCCAGACATATGAACAGGTGCCACCACACCAGCTCTGCATTCAACTCAAAGTCTGAGTAAAATATAGGAACAATGCGTAAGTTCCCACCTCTTTTACTTAAATTACCACAAGTAGACACATGACTCGTACTCCACACATTTATTTTAAATTGGCAGAAATGTAACTGCCCTAATATAACTTCTCATCTGTTACAATACCAGTTACACAAACAAGCGAATTTATAACTAACTCAGGATACAGGTGCACTAGCAAGCCTCCACGGAGCCAAATACATCCTTGCAAGGAAGTCAAGCCTCACCATTTGCTCACCATGACAGCATGTCTCTAAGTGTCTGGTGGAGACGACAGGGAAGTTCACTGTGAAGGCCACTTGGGAGTGCCTGGCAGCTGTGCAAGACAGAGCTCCACAAACCTGGTGAGGAGATCATCCCAGAGGGAGAACAATTCAGCTTGGAATTTCCCTTTGTGCTATTAGTTTCAAGTAGATGTAATCCGTAGTACAGCCTGCTATGTGAAGACTGAAGTGCATACTAAGATTATTTCACATTTAATGGGCTTCTTTCTAATCAAAATCATTAGCCTCACAAAACAGAGCCATCTTCTCTGTCTACATACCCATAGGTCATAGGGGCCAGGAAGTAAAAGAGGGAAAACTCTTCAAATGCTTGTGCCCCACTTTTCTGTACTGTGGCAATCCAGTCACGATGATATGCTAATAAGGAAACTTTAAAAGGGGCATTGACTTGCAAAAGCCATTAGAGAACAAATGAGATTCTCAGAGTAGACTAAAAAGGTGTCAAGAGAGTTAGTGTTCCTTGTGATGGGACTAATCCTGGAAAGTAACTTAGACGAGCTGATCTGGTTTTATGAAACAGAGCTATGAAAAGTCCCTACTAGATGACCTCACACTCTACAGAGAGAAAGCAACATGGTGACATAGGAACCATCAAAAGCCACACAGCAACTATATGGCTGCTACTTCTCTTAGAATCAGTGGAATGTTCTATTCTAGACAAAGGAACAATCTTTAAGCAGATCACATAAAAAACAGGAAGACCTTGACAGTTTAAATTTGATAAAGGAACATGATTAGACTGCCCTCTAGTGGAAATCTGAGAGAACTTAATAAAAGAAGGTTTCGGGGTTTTTTCCCCCCTTCTTCACTAGATCACACTGAACTGTAGCTCAAATTTGCCCTTTGCCCCAGCTGCTTGCAACTCAAGGCACTCCTTCGACCTTAGCTTCCTAAATACTGGAATTATAGGCACGAAACGCCATGCCTGGCAATAGTAATACAGTACTCCCAGACTCATTATGTCCTAGTCTTGATTAGAGAGCGCAGAGTGACTACTTCACCTAAGAGGAACTGTTTTATCCTTATAAGCATTTCTCAGTGCACAGATTACTACACTGTATATCCTGTCACATTTAGGTGGATCTTTTAAAAGAAGAATCTCATGTAACATAGGCTAGCTTGAATATGCTGTGTAGCAGAGACTGGCTGTGAACTTCAGATCTCCCTGCCTCTCCCTCCCCAGGGCTAGGATTATACTGTGCATCCACTGCTGATTCATGGAGTGCTTCACACCCAGGGCTTCCTGCACACTGGGTAAGCTCCACCACCGACCCTTCTGACACCTAATTTGTCTCCCAATCTAAACTACACAGTATCCATCTTTTGCTACGAGA
Source organism: Rattus norvegicus (assembly GCF_021556685.1). Taxonomy (NCBI): domain Eukaryota; kingdom Metazoa; phylum Chordata; class Mammalia; order Rodentia; family Muridae; genus Rattus; species Rattus norvegicus. The sequence continues at coordinate 19,650,886 of NC_141550.1, read as the reverse complement.
GAGAGAGAGAGAGAGAGAGAGAGAGAGAGAGAGATTGATTGAGAGAGATATTTTTTGTAAATTTGCCAAGTTAGAAAACTTCTAGTAGACTGTCAGTACCCTCACAACACGCACTCAGAACTGCTGTAGAGCACAGAAGCAATGCCTGCCGCAGTACACGGAGGTGCATGCTAGGCACTGTGCTAAGTGATTTGACACTGTGCCCTCAGTTAATCTCCCAACTGCCCTCACAAGAAGGCCACTCCTCACAGTCATCCGTCGGTGTCCCTGGGGGACTGGTTCTCACAGCCCCACGGCTGTCAAGTCCCTTATATAAAATGGCACGGTATTCGCACACCACTGCTCCCCTACACCTCTCCATTATTTAAAACACCTGATACAAGGTAGGAGCTGTGATGTGAGCACCTGTAGTGCATTATTTAGGAGATGACTGAAAAAAACCTGTGTATGTATTCAATATAAAAATTTAAGTTTGCTGAATCCATGGATGCAGAACCTACAGACATAAAGGGCCAGTTTGTCCTGATCCTCATTTGTAGCAAACACTCAAGCAGGGAGCACTTAAAGCCCTACGGGGAAAACGGCTCAGAGATAGATCAGCGTTCACATCCAGTTCTCACTTCCCAGCATACCTGTATCTTTATTTCCTAAGTTACAGTCTTACCAGTAACTATCAATTAAACAGGCATTTGTAAGCTAGATGGACCACATCCAATAAAAAAAAAAATCAATATGAATGGATTAGCCTTTGCTACTTAACAATTCCCAAGGGGCTAGGTTTCCAAGACTCCTATTTATTAAGCCACAGAATAGTACAGCTAAAAGCATGGTCACATAATACAGATCCCTTACTCTCATAAGGCAGATCATCCAGAAAACAATGCCAAGACCAAAAGGTGCAGGGCACCTGGAAAATGAGAATGAGTGGATAATGTATTATATCCTACAGAGCCAGGAAAACAAAAGTCAAGGTTGGGCTGAGAGCTTGTCATTGGCTAGAGCTCTCTGCATTTGGAACCTAGGTTCTGATCTCCAGAAGCCATTTTCAAAGCCAAACGCTGCAGTACCCATCTCTAACCCCAACACTGGCACAGGGAAATGAGCAGTAGAGACTAGTCAATCACCCAAGGCTCACAAGCCAGCTTCTGACACGCACAGCATCGAGTGAGAGCCTCCTCAAACAAGAAGGAAAGCGGAAGTGACACTCAAGGCTGTCCTCTGACCTCCACATGCACACCCACTCAAACTCATGAATGTAGATATGGGAGGGCAGATGGGTCTCTCAGTCGGTCGGTCGGTCTGTCTGTCTGTCTGTCTCTCTTTCTTCTCTCTCTCAAAAATCAAAGTTAAGGTCACTTACTATTTTCTTCTAAGTTGCATTTACTTTTGTTGTTGTTTAACTAGTTAAGCCTCGTGAGACGATGTCCAAGTACTTAGGTTATGACAGGGCATATAATATTTTGAAGCTATCAGAAACGAAACTCAGTAATGTATGAATTATCATTTGAAACACTAAGCACCTCCAGAACCCAAGAATGATGCCCAGCTCACTAAATATTAGTTTCTAAAGTCCATCAACGACAAAGACATTTTTTTATTTAAAAAGCCTCTCCACAAAACCAGGATTCATAAAGCTTCCATTATGGTATCAGTACTGATTCTATGAAATTAAGTTGTTTAGATCAAAGTGTCACAATTTCAAAACATCGTTCTTTGAGTATATTCTGTGTTGACAAGATGCTATCTCACCCGGTCATTCACTAGTTCTTGGTATGGCTTTGTATTGTTACGACATGGTCTTATTCTGTAGCCAAGGCTTGCCTGGAATTGACTCTGAAGCCAGGCTGGCCCCTAACTAGTGGTGCTTCTTCCTCAGCCTCTCGGTCATTCAACATCTCTAGCCTTAAACGGTGTATTTTAAGAAAGACTTAGGCTGCATTTCCCAAATAAAAATAACTATGAAAATGATTGTAACAAAATGTATACAATTAGTAAAGTGGTATTAAACAAAGGAAGAACTACAAAGAGAAAACATTCTCCTTTCCCCAAGGGAGAAGCCACTATAAAATAAACAAAATCAAGTGACCAGGAAAGATCCAAACAGGTAAGCCAAAAGGAAGTGTCTAAGAACGGCAATGTCTACTAGTTAGAAGGCTCATTAACTACAGGGAGAAAAACAACAGAAACCCAACAATGCCGAGGAATGCTGGAGAGCACAGAAACTCTACATTTCTCCTCAGACACATGGTTCCCTTTCTATGTCATGCTTTCAGAAATGACTCTCAGGCCCAGAAGCCCTCTGTAAGAGCCCAGGACAGGAAGACCGCAGTTCCCCAAGGCTGCCTTCCTATTGCTTCTTCACCCAGAACACTGCTATGTGTTAATATCTTTCTCGCCGTGAGGCCCTAAGCCAGTCCCAGGCTTTGTGTCTGCACACAGAGAGAAGGAATGGAAAGGCTTCTCTCACAAGAACTAGAGCAGTCTCTGTGAAGTGCCTAGCGCGCTCCCCATTGGGCAATAGTCAGGGCAAGGGCACTCCGAGTGGGTTCTGTCTATTGCGACACAAACCCTGCACTATGCTTTCCACACTGGTGACTGCTGCAGAAGAGGGGATGGTGAAAGGTGAGAAGGAACAGCACCCAGGTCTCCACACCAGATGAAGAGCTCAGGTAGTTACCTTTAGTGCCTGCACTTCCCGCTCCCATACAAGCCTAACTAAGCTAAGGTGGAAAGCAGTGCTGAACAAAAACGAAAGGGAGCGTTTCCACAGGTTCCATACATCAGTCCAAAATAAACAGACTCCGGAGCTGACATCCCACAGCGCCAAAATGAAATCGAGGCGTCGGCCTGGCCCTCTGCGTGACAACACCCTCGGCCTTACGGTTACCCCCACCCAACAGTCCTTCCACCTACACGTCACATACGCAGATGCCCCATGTGCAAGGAAAAACGCTACGCTTTCCTGTCCCTCCCCCGGATAAGGAAGGAAGGACAGAACGAAGGTAGCGAGGATAGATACAAGGACAGTATTAGATAAGTATATGGAAATAACATAATGACACCCATTGCTCTGTATGCTAACCCAGGAAGGCAATTCAAGGGCCTGCCTCCCTGCCCTGCCCTGCCCTACAAAGTAATTTTGAAATGACCAATCCACTTGTTTGTATTTCCTTACATTCTTTTCTATCTGTAAAAGCATGAGTAAACAGTGTTCTACTTTAGAATTAAAATAAATTACAATTTAGAATTTAAAAAGTAAAGCCAATTGTGGTCTTTACATTGTTCTGATTTTGTCCTTTGAGAGCAGTGACCCACAATATTACCTTCAAATGTATGTGTATCAAACACAACAAATAATTCTCTGAATATAAACCATTCAAATGAAAAATGAAAAAAAAAAACCTTCCCAAAGTTCAAATGCATGGGGGTTGGGGATTTAGCTCAGCGGTAGAGCGCTTGCCTAGCAAACGCAAGGCCCTGGGTTCGATCCCCAGCTCCGAAAAAAAAAGAAAAAAGAAAAAAAAAAGTTCAAATGCATGAACTCATGTAACCTCATGTCTATCATCTGAAGGGTAAAAGCAGACTGCAGCACACGAGCTTCTGAAAGCCTAAATCCTAAAAGCAATGTTCGGAGCACATCCTCTGGTCAGGACGCAGTTTCTATAACCCCACTTCTTTCCTTACACTTTTAAACAAAAGACCTAATGACAGTCTTGAATTACTTAAAAAACATCAACCAAGGCTGGCAAGATGATTCAGCCAGCGAAAGAACTGCTTGTAGCTTAAGCAAGAAGAGGAGGCCTGAGTTGGATCCCCAGTACATGCATAAAATGCCAAGCGTGATAGCTTGCTTCTAATCACACCACTAAGGAGCCAGAAACAGACAGATCCCTGGGGTCCACTGGCTGGCCTCACCAGTGAGTACATCACAGTGAGACACACCATCTCAAAATCAAACTGTAACATGCCAAGAGCTCCCAAGGAACAACACCTCCCACCCCCAGCTGACTCCTCCTCTCTGTGCACAAGCACCTGCATACATACAAACATTTGGGCACACTCAGGCAAAAAGGTAACACACACACACACACACACACACACATCAATGAAACTACAATTGTTTCCTTAGCTTACTATAGGCAGAAAGCATTAGTGGTAAATTTTAGAAATGAATTTCTATACATTTTCCAATAATCAAACTATAACAATAAGAAGACACTATTATTTTTAAAATGATAGCTAAGAACTGGATGAAGTCTTGGAGAGTTTTGGAGCGACAATGCTTTCGCACACAGGCCACTCACCCAGGCTTGCCATCAAGGACTCCACGTCCTGGAGGAGAGCTGGCAGCTGCTGCAGCTGCTCCTGCAGCTCGGCCAGGCTGGTCCTCTTCTTCTCCCAGTGGGCAGACAGCATGACCACCTCGCTGTCCACCAGCTGCAAAACAGACCAGCGGAGCTTAGGGAAGTCACATCTCAAGTACATAGTCAGTCATCGAGCCGAGGCCCGGCCAGTTTGTCTTTGCAACCCTCCATGGTCTACAGATGGCAATGGCACGGAAGACAGCGTCATTTCTGTTGCTGGTTTTCCTTAAAAGAAGGAGGATCTCAGTGCCCTATACAGCAAACCTGAAACTGCTCTTGTGTCAGGCATCACCCAAAGAAGCCAAGTTCAAAACTGAGCTCAGTGCTTCCATACATTCTCTACTTTAAGGAAACTGCTCTTTGGAAGATTCACACTAGGAAAAATGAGACAAACAACAACAACAACAAAACAATAACAGAAAGAAAATATACAAAAACGATAAAGTGAGTTACTGGTAATTACTTGCTAACTTGAGAGGAAGTTAAATTTTTTGCCTGGTACACAGCGTAATTTTTTTTAAGGCATCTTACCACGATGCCTTAGATAACTTGAAAAGTCTAAAATAACTAAAGTTTAGGTAATAACTACTTCTTACCAAAAATCCAAATACAATATATTTAAATATTATATGTAGGAAGAATATAGAACACACTAAAGTATTTTTTTTCTCCGGAGCTGGGGACCGAACCCAGGGCCTTGCGCTTCCTAGGCAAGCGCTCTACCACTGAGCTAAATCCCCAACCCACACTAAAGTATTTTAATCTAAGAGAATGTGAGGTTGAACGATTGTCAGAAATCATCAGAGACAATGACACAACACATTTTGAGCAACTGCTACAGGCCAGACTCTGTGTTAAGTAATTTAGATATATTATCTTACCTAAATTACATCTAGGGAGTAGGAGAGATGGCTCAGTGGTTAAGAGCACTGACTGCTCTTCCAGAGGTCCTGAGTTCAAATCCCATATGGTGGCTCACCATCTGTAATAGGATCTGATGCCCTCTTCTGGTGTGTCTGAAGATAGCTACAGTGTACTTATATATAATAAATAAATAAATTTTTAAAAAATTACATCTTATATGTCCCCCAAAGGCTTGCACGCTAACATGTATGTGGAGTATTTTGGAGACAGTGGAACATTTAGTAGGCGGGGCTAAGCATGAGAAAGCTAAATCACCATGAGCAAGTCTCTGAAAGGATTTGGGATTCCAGTCTCCCCTTCTGGGTGATATACTCCTGGGTTACAATGAGATAAACATAGTTCCTCCACCATATGCTCCCAACAGGCCTAACAGCAAAGGGCCAAACAATCATAAAGCAAAATATGAGCCAAAAACCCCCTTTCTCCTTACTAAGCTTGATAATTTTGTCAGAGCAATGAAACTAATTAACACAGCACGAAACTCTACAGTTTACTCAGTCTGTCTGAACAAGCTTCTTAAGCTTAAGGTAAGTGGTGTCTGACACCATTTTATGGATAAAGAAAAGACAGAGACCAGGTTGTTGTGTAAGACCAAAACAGATTAGTGCCCAAGATGAAAAACAGAAACTGAACCTCCACCCCAGCCACAGGAAATGCACCCTGAGCAGAGAAGTGAAGTCTCACTCAGCTTAACAAATCAAACTGCTAAAGAGTAAAACCATGATTCTTAAAGAGTTCAATCTGAAGACAAGAAACTATTTCAGGATAACAGGAATTATCGGAAAACTACCATGGACATCAAACCTTTAAGTAACTTTCAACAATTCATTAGATTATGGATGGGGCGGGAAGACCACAACTGCTTAGACAATCAAATTACCCCTGGCGATAGCTGTGGTTTTGCAAGATGCTCTGAGACCTACATGCATATGATAGGTAAGAGTATGTCCTGGAGCGGGAGAGACGGTTAAGAGCACCGGCTGTTATTTATTCTAGTGGAGCTGGGGTCGATTCCCAGCATGGCATGGTGGCTCACAAATGAACTCCACTTTCAGGGACACCAATGCCCTCTTCTGGCCTCCACGGCACTAGACACACATGGAGTGCACACACACCCTCATATATGAAGGGAAGTAATAATGTAAATACGCTCCAGAAGTAAGTATATAATAATTCCCTCACAAGACTGAACAGCCTGGGGGTTGGGGATTTAGCTCAGTGGTAGAGCGCTTGCCTAGGAAGCACAAGGCCCTGGGTTCGGTCCCCAGTTCTGAAAAAAAAAAAAAAAAAAAAAACTGAACAGCCTGTCTGCTCACCCTGAGCTGGAAGCTGCCAAGAAAAGGCTGCTGTTTTATCAGGAACAGACCTGACAGGAGCACGAGTCTCGGCAATCCTGAAGGGCATTCATTCACACATCTCTAAGTCTCAAAGACACATTACCAACAGGGCTTTTGCTTGGTTGGCTTACTCTTTGTTTCTTTTTATGTTTCTGAGACAGTCTTATTTTGTATAGACCAGGAAAGCCTGGAACTCTCTTTGCAGCCAACACTGAACCCTAGATGAAAGCAATCCTCCTGCTTCAGCCTGTCAAATGCTGGGATTGCAAGTGTTATCATCACACTGGCTTAAATTTTCATCCTTGAAGTTTATATTTCAAGACCGCCTCAGAGGTCAGCTTTGCTTCTGGTGACTTGAGCTCTGAATAGATTGGAATGTTTTTTGTTTGTTTTTGGTTTTTGTTTTTGTTTTGTTTTTTGAGGAGGAGGACAATAGTCTAATTAATCTGTGAAAATCTGAGGGACCTAGGAGTAAACTCTGATTCACGGGGGATTTCTTGGGTGCCAAAAGACACAACTGACGTTTATTTCTTAATTTAGGGATATAACTTAGAATCCTACACGATGTGAAGACAAAACATAGTAACGAATCCAGGAAGCGAACTAGTTTTACCAGCTGTTTTGAGGACTATCCCGTTCCCCTGTTCCTACCCCACTTTCACCATTCATCAGGCAATACAGCCACTTCAAAGTTCAAAGGGCACATGTAAGCATCTCAGAATCAGTGTACCATGGACAAAGTCTCCAGCCTATGGCTCTGGCTTCCTGCTTTGTTAATAACCATGGTGACTTCATTTTCTCATCCCCATTCCCTTAATTCTTATAGGCTTAGTGCACTGCAAAGACTCATAATACACATGTGTATATATATGGGTTTTATAACTGCAAACTCATTCACTGCCCTCCTGTCAGCCTCTGCACATCCACGTTTACACTGCATCATGGGTAATGAGTCTTCAGTTGTACACAGGACCCAGAGCTCAGTTCAGCCTCTTCTTTCAATATTGCAAACCAAAGAAACCAGACAACCCTTTGACTCTGGTTGGACCTGGCATTTAGGACTGAAAAGGGGAACTCTGCCAAGGTAAGGTCAGCAAACTCACCTCGCCAGCGTCTGCACATTCCTTGGCTCTTCTGTGAAGTGCAGCCCACGTATCCTCATACCTAAAAATGCAAATAATAATTTAAAATGTAAACTGACATCAAAAGGAAACACATTTTATAATATACTGTGGCTACAGAAATGAGACAAAAAATGATGCCACATGTCACAAGAGCACAGACGGCAAATAAAAGAATAAAATACCAGAGATCCTAATCATACACAATTGAATTTGTTTTAAATGGAAAAGAGAAAAGTCTCAATATGTAAAACTATCTGGCACAGTGCTTGTTATATAGACTAAGCTGGCCTCAAATGTACAGAAACTCTAACTGCCACTGCCTCTGCCTCTGCCTCTGCCCCTGCCCTCTGCCCTCTGGCCTCTGGCCTCTGGCCTCTGCCTCCCAACTGCTGAAGAAGGTTACAGCTGTGGAAACCACCACTCCTAGCTTATAGAAACTTGAAAAAGACTCTCTTACCTGTGAGTCCTTTGCCTGCACATGTGTCTGGGCACCACATATGTACCTGGTGCCCAAGGAGGCCAGAGGAGGGCATTGGCCCCTCTGGGACTGGAGTTATAAACAGCTGTGAACTGCCATGTAAGGCTAAAACTTGGCCCTAGGTTCTCTGAAAGAAGAAGGGCTCTTAAGCATTGAGCCATCTCTCTAACTCAGAAAAACTTTCTTTACAGCAGAAATAAAATTAGTGACTTTAGAAGAAATCAAAATAGATAGTCTAGTTACTGAATAAATACAACACAAGTAACTGTCAAGAACAACGCCTAATTGGTATGAAACTGAAACTGAAAAGAGTCTCAAAATCTCTCTACAGAATGTGCACTAATCTGGAGGCAAAAGAAATCATGCGTGTGCTTTAACAGTGACTGAGATCAATACCAACTGCACTAGGACATCCACACTACTGGCCTCCTACTGATGTATCGGGACACAAAGGTACTTTGGTGAAGGCACCAGGAAAGAGGAGATGGGCGGTGTGCAATCATCAAGGTCATAAAACTCATTGCCCATTACAGGTTAAAGAAAAAAGAGGCAGCACACTGACTAAATATGCTTGGTCCTAGATACAGAATAAAGGTACTGTTAAGTGACAAAGTCTGAATGACTCTGTTTGCAGCAACAGTTACCCACGTTATTTTCCTGGTCTGATCATCATGCTCTGGCTACACAAAATGCAAACACTGGGTGGAATTTCTTGCTCTAATTTTGCCATGTTTTTATAAAGCTGAAATAATCTCAAAATAATTTCAATTTTAGTTGTTACTATTGCTGTTACTGTGTGTGAGCATGCGTGATGGGTGAACACGCTGTGGCACACGTGTGGCGGTCAGAGGGCAACTCTGATAGAGAACTGGTTTTCTTTCCACCTTTACACAGGCTCTGGAAGCCAGACTCAGGTCTCCAGGCTTATCCTGCAAGTACCTGCTCACCATCTAGCCCTAAAAATGAAAAGTTCAAAGCAGGATTTCTGCACACAATATTATCCATATGGCTGCTGATAGAGAACTTGACTTTCCATCCTATCTAAAATTCTATCAAAATTACTATCTGCCCTTGACAGCTGCAGCACTTGGGAGAGCTGGCCCAGGGAGGAGAGCTCAATCAGGAGAGCTGGCCCCACCATTTGTGAGGTACTATGGGTTGGAAGGGGTGATGCCTCTCTCCTCTCCCCTCCTGCCTGTGGTAGGTAGTCAGGAGAGCCAGCCTTGCCCCCTTACTGGCTGTAGCACTAGAGGCTGCACTCACCTGGGCAACACAGTGGAGCTGGCCCAGATGGTGGAGGTACAAGTGAGCCAGCCCTGAGGGTGTGAGGGCAGAAGAGCTGACTGATGGGATAGGGTGGCCTGGCCAGAGCAGTGCTGGAGAGCTCCCCCTGGTGGTGTGGATAAAGGAGAGTTATCCCGATGACCAGCTCAGCCACTACCCAGGCCCAGATCCAGGGCTCTGAGTTGGCCCACTCTAAAATCTGTATCATCTGTGAATGGCTGGGACACAAAAGGGACAGTCCTGCTGATCCAAAGCTGCAGGATCTCCATGACACAGGACAACAACAGGACAACTAGGAGGAGTCCCGGTGAGGATCCAATATTGACAGTGTCACCTCTACCCAGACCAAGGACTCATTGTAATAAACATTAGCAACTGAAGACATATGGACAGACAGACATACTGTGGGACATACTGTGACACATTACAGCTTCCACAATGCAGTGTTTTTCTATGCTTTGTCTTTTTGTTTGGTTTTGTTTGGTTTTTATTTGGGGAAAGGGGTGCAAGGGTGAAGGGCAGATACGAGGAGACTGGATGGGGAGATGAACGAGACAAACAGTAAAATTAGCAGACGTTATCTGAACATACATACATATTTTGTGAATTCATGGTAGCTCTCTTTTTTTTTTTTTTTTTTTTTTTTGGTTCTTTTTTTCGGAGCTGGGGATCGAACCCAGGGCCTTGCGCTTCCTAGGCAAGAGCTCTACCACTGAGCTAAATCCCCAACCCCTCATGGTAGCTCTCTTCAAAGTCACAGAGACCCTGTCCAATCTGATAACCCCAACAACTGTGACCAGTATCCACAAATAATGAGAAGCGGTGTCCAACATTACATAACTGATATAGCCCTACTGCCATTGCCAACTAACAAAAAGCCTGACTTTTTCCTCTGGTGCATCTAACTGTAGGTATCAATTAGAATCAGCAAGTGTTCATTGAATGCCGGGCACTGTTAGGTACCAGCGTTGCCGAGATGAATTATACTCCCCACCTTGGCTGTTTCAGTAATCAGCACAGAGAACTAAATGGCTGCCAAGTAAGAGGAGCACACTAATTTCAAATCCCCAACTTGGTGGCAGACTGACCATCACTTTCTCCACCAACAGAAAGAGCAAATTAACCACTGCTTACCATTTAAACTCCAGATCCCTCTTTCCCGACACTGCGTTTCCTCTCACACTAAGTCTGTCACTTTTCTGCTGATTTGTCATTCCCTAAGTAATGACACAGATTAACCGAATGTCTTAGTTCCTCTTCTTGCTGCTATGATAAAACATCTGACAACAGCAACTTTCAGGGCAAAAGGTTTATTCAGTTCATAATTTCAGGTTACAAGGCACTGTTTTGGGGAAATGGAGACTGTAGGAGTTTGAAGCAGCTAGTACATTGCAGCCACAGTCAAGAGCCAATAGCAGACATTACACAGTAGGTACTCAGTTCTCCACTCTCACAGGGGAACCGTGTCACCACAGTGAGTGTGTCATCCCACACAATTTACATAATCCAGACAACGTCCCCACAGACATGCCCACAGGCATGCCTAAATTAGACAATCCATCATCGAGACTTCTTTCCCAGGTGACTCTGGACCACCAGACCGAATTTCATTTTCTCCACTATGAGGTTATTATGTTATGGACAAGGCTGGGAGAAAGTAGACGTCTATTACAGACTACAAAGACGTACTACTTAGTCTTTCCTGGGTCTTAACTGTCAGTCACAATTTTCAAAACATCGTTCCTAAGAGGACCCATGGCCAGGGAATGGTGCCACTCTCAATGGGCAGGTCTTCTGCCCCCAATTAGTACAATCAAGACAATGCCCTCGCAGATACGACCACAGGATGATCCCTCAAAGCAAATGTTGCTATATGCCACATGCAGCCTTGAAATGCATCGCCGTGCACTCACTTTTAGTGCATGGATAACTTTACAGCATTTACTAAAGGAAAGGCCCTGGCTATACATTCAATCACAGTTTTGGCTTTCACATTTCTTCTTTAAGTCAATGATGGAAAAGCAAAAAAAAAACAAAAACAAAAAAAACAAAAACACACACATTCTTATAATGTAGTAATTCGTTCAAACAATGACTTCGCGTAGTCTATGTGCGATGGCAAACCTAGTGGAAGAGTCCATAGCAAACTGACATGTTAAAATTAACTTCTCTGCTGGACAAGGAGACGGCTTTGCAACCCGGTAGAGCTCTAGGGATTTGAAAGGCTGATCCTTAAAAACCAATGATAAACTGGGGGGAGAGGTTAGTCACACTGGTGGCCACTTGTTATCTCTGCATTGTGCGGGTGGAATGAGGCAGATCCCTGAGGTTCAGCAGCCAATCTAGCCTACTTGGCAGGTTCCAGGCCAGGGACACCCGTCTCAAAAGACAAAACAAACAAAACAAAAGGGTGGGCACCTGAGGGATAACAAACAGAACTCTGACCTTCAAGTGCACACACACAAAGCTATAACTGAGAGGACGAAGAAGACAGGTGAGAGAGTAGGAAGCACTTGGAGTCTACCTCCCGACCTACACCCACTCACACTGACAGAAGAAACCCACTTCAATTAGTATTCATTAGTATAGCAGCCACCCATGCCCAGGGGCCCCCAGGTCCCACCACTGTGGCCATGTACTTGTTTCTTGAAGCAGCTTATGCAGAGTGAGCACAGGTATTAAGAAACCTGCCTTGTCGTTATTAGAGATCTGTGCTCTGGTTACTACTTACTGTGTCTGATCTGGAAGGTAGCGACATGGAGGAAGCCACAATGCACAGATCCCTCAGTCATGTCAGAGACATTACATCTAAAAGGCCAGCACCTGATTTCAGTCTCCCATCGTTTCTTTTCCTTTTTTTTTTTCCAGTGTTTCGATTCCTTTTTTTTTTTTTTTAATTGTCAGACATTTAAAGAGTAGAGTAAAATATTCAAGAGCAACCACATATATGGTGACTCTGCTGTGGCTGAAACAGGCTGGGTATCTTAATTAGGGTTTTACAGACACCATGACCCAGGCAAATCTTATGAAGGACAATAGATATTTGGAGCCAGCTTACAGGTTCAGAGGTTCAGTGCATCATCATCAAGGTGGGAGCGTGGCAGCACCCAGGCAGGCATGGTGCAGAGCTGAGAGTTCTACATCCTCATCTGAAGGCTGCTAGCACAGTACTCACTGCCAGGGAGCCAGAGTGAGGGTCTTACGCCCACACCCACAGTGACACACCTACTCCAACAGGGCCACACCCCTAACAGTGCCACTCCCTGGGCTAAACATATTCAAGCCAGCACACTGGTGAAAACGGGCTGAGCACACAGCTCAGTGTTCACTCATGGGGCGCCCCACAAGAACCTAGATGCAGTCTGAGGCCAGCCTATTCTACATGGTTCAGAGCTACACACAAGGACCTTTGTCTGGGGGAAAAGAGATGGTCCTTCACACAGGCCCTTGCCATGCTGGTACAGTACACCTCTCTAGATGGAGACGCTAGCGCCCGTGAAGTGGTATGTGACACTGGTTTTAGCTGTTCTACTTTAACAAGGTAATGACACCGAGCACTTGATGTCCTTGTCAGCCATGAGTATCTTCACTCAGAGATGTCTAGTCCACTGTGTTTCTTTGTTCTTTGTTTTTTTGTTTTGTTTTTTTTTTTTCCGGAGCTGGGACCGAACCCAGGGCCTTGCACTTGCTAGGCAAGTGCTCTACCGCTAAGCTAAATCCCCAATCCCACCACTTGTGTTTCTTCACGGAGCCACGCTTTTATTGCTGAGTTAAACATGCTCTTTACATACAATACATGTTAGTCCTTCATCAATCAACAATATACAAATATTTTCTTTTCCTGTGGCTTTTTGTTTAGTTTTCTTGACAGTGTTCTTTGTGACCAATAATAACAAAAAATGCTTAATTTTGATTATGTTTACCAGTGTTTTTTTCTCTTGTTGCTTAAGCTTTTGTTTCCTGTCTAAGAAAAGCCATTACCTTATTATTATCATGTCAATAGAAATCAACTGAGAAATAAGTGGTATAACATTAAGATCCATAGAGTAGGTTCTGAACAAGTCCACCAAGCCTTTGGCTTGATTTCCAGTACCATATAAACCAGACTTGGTGGTTCATGTCTGTAATCCCAATACTCAGGAAGTGGAGGCAGGAGGATCAGGAAGTTCAAAGTGGTCATCTGCTGTACAGAACACAACCCTAGCCTGGGCTGCATAAGACCCTGTCTTTAAAACAAACAAACAAAACCCAAACTGAGTTCTCTAATTTGGACTCATCCACAAGTAAAACCAATAGTGATTATCTATCCTAAACATGAACCAATAGTGATTATCTATCCTAAACATGAACCAATAGTGATTATCTATCCTAAACATGAACCAATAGTGATTATCTGTCCTAAACATGAACCAATAGTGATTATCTGTCCTAAACATGAACCAATAGTGATTATCTATCCTAAACATGATCCAATAGTGATTATCTATCCTAAACATGAACGGCCTTTTACTGAGCAGGGGAAGCAGAAGCCTTCAAGAAGCATCAAATTTAGGTGTTTTAACTGTACAGCTGTAAAGTATTTTAAAAACAAACATTGACAGCACAACTCTTTGAAGGGAAATACTGTACCTGCTAAGTAAGTCCAGTCCAGCAGAGTACTTTGGTAAGTAGGGAGCAGTCCTGCCAAGAGAAACACTTATTAAACTGCTGCATATCCACACAACTTTAAAGAACTGTTACCCACAAGAATTCTGGCATTGCTGATCATTACGTAAATAATTTTAAAGCCACTAATGAGGAGCTGGAGCAGTGGTTCAACAGTTAAGAGAACTGACTACTCTTCCAGAGGACCTGGGTTCAATTTCCAGCATCCACATGGCTGCTCACAACCATTTGTAAGTCCAGTCCTAGAGGACTCTCTGCTAGCCTCTATGGTAGACAGTCATGTGAGCAAAACACCTATATACATAATCTTTAAAAAAAAAGATTAAAAATCACTACTGAAGAGGCCTGAGAGTGGCTCAAGCTGTTCTTGCAGAGAACTCAGTTCCCAGTACCACATCATGCAGCTTACCAGTGCTGTTATGAGGGGCTTGGCAGACTTCTGGCCTCTGTAGGCCCCTACGTGCAGGTCCTGCACATAAAATTATGCAGGCAGACATACAAATACTGACAGTTGTGAGGAATTTTAGCAGAAGCATAGTATCTGGCATGAATCTAAGGAGATGGCACCTAGACTCTGAAGTAGCCTTTGGTCAGGGATTGTTAGCTGAGGTTTTATGGGGTTGGTCCTCTGAAGGATTCTTAGAGCCTTTGACATGCCTAGTAAGTCTGGATGTCTCCTATGACTGAGAATTGTTTTAGGTGATGGCTCTTCAGGACAACCTCTAGATCCGACAAGAGGTTTCAGTTTGCTAAAAGTGCATTCTATGCAACGGTCAAAGGCACGTCCAGGAAGCTGGTGTTCAGTCTTTGAGAGGACTGAGCATCTGCTGCTTAGGAAGCCTAAGCTCAGGCCACAGCACCTCTCTTTCCCAAGTAACCAGGAACACCAACACACAATTTACTTAAAGTTTTGGAAAGTGTATTACTTCAGAAGTGACATACTGCAACATAACAATAGGACCTTGGCAGGCAGATTGTTTCTTGCATATTATATGATACACATCTTCACGTGTTAGATAAAGAACATAGATATGCTGGCTCAAAGTTCACTGCTTACAGTGAAACTGAACCAGGTCACAGACTTTCCACAACTCTAGTGTTGGCCTGTAAAACAGTAACGCATCCACGGGGCCTCACTACCAAGCTGCTTCACTACTCGTAAGCTGTACAGTAGTCCAGAACGCGAACTCACACTAGTTCTGAGCAACAACCCCACTGACTGACCTTGTGAAACGACTACAACTTTCCATCGTCTCACAAGTTTACTACATAATTTCCAGGTCACAATATTTAGAAAGAATCAATACTTTCTTGTGGCCAGATGCACTCTGTTTTACAGACCCAAAGTCTATAGAATGATTTCCTTACAGTCTTAACCAAAAGCTCTATGCAATTCAAGTCACGCAACTAAAGCTTTTGGCACGCACTTACCTGGGTCTGCTTTTTACTTTTGCTTCTTTTGACTTGTCGCTTAACGTCTTTAGCCTATAAAGGAACAAATATAAATGATACTTTTAACAAGTCAAGACTTTCAACTCCATAGGGCCTTAGCCCACATCCCACCCCACAATTACAATGTTCAAAAGAAACAGCAATTTCTTTCCTACAAAAATAATTTGTACACCTCTCTAGCTGAGTTTAATTACATAAAGCCCTAGCTGTCCTGGAAGCAATAAACTTCTCCACAGGTGAGAGCCAAGGGGCTACTTTTAAAGCCATGTTCTACCACGCTCACTCCAATCTCAGAAAACATGAAGTTGTGACAATTTAGAGTTCTCCTAAGATTGGCATACACAGCAGTGTACCCACTCAAGTAGGACCACATGTGCAGGTGAGTATGGAAGACAGTCTGCACAGCGTCTCTATGCTGGTATTTCAAGTACAGAGTTCTAGGGTTTTAATTTCTTAAATATATTGAGTTTTCTGTCTTCTCCATAAAATAACACCCCCCCTTTAAAAAATCAACTGATTTGGGATAAGGTAAAGAGAGATTATTACAGAGAAGGAAGATAAAACACTGTAAGGTTCAGTGACAGCATCCCCATGCGGCTCCTTAACGACCATCTGTTTCAGAAATTGGTCTTTAACCAAATGTAATGTGTGGAACTTATGTGATCTGGATTTGGGTAAATCAGCTGTAAAAAGGCATTTCTAAAAAGCAAGGGAATCTGCTGAGGGGCTGAGCTAGCTGATGACATCAGTGAATCTGTGTACCTTGGTTAGTCCTGACTGTGGCAGTACATTTATGTAATGTTCTTGTTAGTGAATGTCCCCTGAGAGGTACAGCAGATCTGTAGGAACAACTGTGACAGGAAAAAAATGCCAACTCCTGAAGACTGCTGACTGAGAAGTGGATATATGGGGCTCCATCACTATTCTAGTTTTATGTATGTGTCAAGCTTTCATGAAAAAGAAAATGTGTCCTTAAGCTAGATATGGAAGTATATGACCATATTCTTAGCAATAGGGGAAGCTGAGGTAGGATGATTAAGTGTTCAAGGCAAGTTTGAGATCTTGTCTCAAAAAATATTTTTCTAACAATAGAAAAGTCTTTAATCTTTTCTCATCATACGTTCTCAAAAACAACAACAACAAAAAAAAACAAACAAACAAAAAAACCCAAAACCTATCAATGCATCAAAATTTAGAATAAAATCCGAGGCAACGAGAAAAAGTTTAGCAAAGAAAAGGATGAGGGGTTTCAGCTGTTAGCATTCCTTCTAAGCTCCGCCCAACAGATGCCTGGTTTGATATAAAAGGGGCTGTTTGGCCCCTCCTCGCTCTCTTACTCTCTCTGCCTTTTTCTCTGACCCTTATCCTTTTCTCCCCTCCACCTCCACTGCTCTTGGCTGGCCCCTCATCCTCTTCTTCCTCCTCTTCTTCCTGGCTTCTTCCTCCTCCTCTTCTTTCTCCCCCACTTCCCCTTTCCTCCCTTCCCAACTCCCCTTCCCATGTCCTAATTAAACTCTATTTTACACTATACCCACTGTGTGGCTGGTACTTCAGGGGAAGGGCTACCTCAACATGGGCCTGCCAAAGACACTCCTCACACCTCACTACACTGGCTCTACAAAACATATCCTGACTCTTCTTTTTATAAAACACAACGACCACTATTATTTCCTTCCTTTCCATTCTTTTTTATTCATCTGTTTTTTAAAGACATGGTCTCACTATGTATGTCTCCCTGGCTCTCCTGGAACTCACTATGTACACCAGACTGACCTCAAACCTACAAAGATCCACATACCGCTGCTGCCTGAGTGCTAGGATTAAAGGCACGCACCACCATCCCTGTCTCTAATATTCTTATTTTCAGGTAAAAAATATAAAATTAACACACACACACACACACACACACTTTTTTCTCTTAGGAAGAAAGACAAGTGGTTCCTTTTTGAACACACAGACTAGGAAAAGCACTGGAAGTAGTCTAGCATCTCCACCAGGAGCAACATACATTCCTATACAAATTCTGAGCTGTAAACTTAACAGAGTCTATTTCGTGGACACTGGGAAGAAAATACTTATCCAGGTGAATACCCAAGTTTCTTCAAATATGAAATACTAATATTTTATCCAACCATATAGATTTGCCAGCAATTAAGTAAAAATTCTAACATGATCTAGGAGCAAATTCTAACATGATCTAGGAGCAATCTGAAAAATTCAGATCTACCTCAAATAAAAAAATGTGGCTATTACTTGATAAAAACAAAAGTTTATCAAGAAACTATCAAGAAAGTTGAAAAGTAGGGCTGAGACGGTTTACTTTGCAAAATTCCATCAAGACAACCCTGAGGACCTGAGTTCAGATCCCCAGAATCCATGTAAAAGCCAGGGCAGCATCTGTAATGCTTGCAGTCAGAAGCAGGGACAAGCCACTCTCTGGAGCTCACAGGCTAGTCAGCCTAGTGGAACTGATGAGCCCTATCTCAAAAAAACAAAGAAAGGTGGAAAGTGATTTAGAAAACAAACAAAACCCCCAGCATGGCCTCTGGTCTCCACAAGCATTCATCCATATTCACACAAACATGGACACACAAAGCACACACAATGAAAAGCTATGCATATTTCTGAGCCAGGGTGAAATGCCGTAGAGCTTCCCAGTGTGCCGGGTCCTGTGAATGTGTGTCCCACCCTAGTCTCAGTCTTCTTTCCAAACCACACACTCTCAGGCCCCTGCAAGCGCTGTAAGAACACGAACACATGGACTTCCCTACTAGACAAACCAAAGCAAACCTTCCAATCCGGAGCACCAAACCTCAAATCTGTTCTAACTGCCCAGTGATTTTATTTTTAAAGGTTCCAGACATGTTATTTTGACACTAGCACATTCATGTCTTCAAGTTTTGAAGACACTAAAATGCAGGGTTCTAACTGTGAAATGGAAGTAATTTCGAAAAGAGGAAGAGACGCGTGTGGAGCACTGCAGAGGAAGAGACGCGTGTGGAGCACTGCAGAGGAAGAGACGCGTGTGGAGCACTGCAGAGGAAGAGACACATGTGGAGCACTGCAGTAACTCCAGTGACAAACAGAGCTGCTCGATGGCTCGGCTGCACGGGACCACACACAGCACTTCACCTGTGTCCCCATCAACTCCTACCTTGTCCACATCATCAGCTAGGAGCAAAGGGGGTGATGGCTGCTTTGGAAGCTACAAAATAAGACGCAATTATTTAACCACATTCACCTGTCATCTCACAAATCAAATCTGTCACATTTTTACATAGCTCTCTTATTCTATGTGTGGCACAGAGAGATGGGGGGGGGGGCAGAGGAGCAAATCTCAAAAGAAAAACCACTCTATATAAAAGTGTACACAAGCTCTGCAGTCTGAGGAATCCACACCAAAGTGGCGCATACTCAGAAAAGGAAAAATACTTTCAAACCACTTTGGCCCTAACATATCCCAAACACAGTGTTTAAGTTCTGACCCAGCTCCAAGGGTACCTTCAGTTTCCAACAGCTTCATGTAGGATCATGAGATCACTGTCAACTGTCCCTTCCCCTCAAGTATGTTGGTATATGCCATCCTGCATGCAGACACAAAGCTGACCTTCACAATGTCTACATCCTTTCATCTCTCACTGCTGACGGCTCGACCACCGCCTGTCATGCTCTTTCCTCTTCTAAGTCTGCCAGACTCACCATCTCCACTGGCTCACGCTTATCACGGGTAACTTCTGTTCCCCATCCCTAACCCCAAACACAGAAATACATGCAGCCCTATCCCTCAATCTGTTAGTCACGACAGCTGAGATGTTCTAGACATTCTATATACTGCCACTAGGATGAAAACAATGTCCTTACTTCCTAGGTTGTCTGTGCCATAGCCCCAGGGTCTAACACAAAGCAAGAACGGGACAAATATTTGATAGATTAAGCAAAGCATGAAAAGTTCTCTAGTCCCAGGTCCTGGACTTCCCCCCAGCTATGCCTCCTGTAAGAGCTTCCATTTCTCCAGTACCTTTACTGAGACCTATGACTGTGCTCCATCCTTGTTCTCCAAGGCCCAGAGGACTTGCTCCCTGAGCTCACACAGCAGCAGCAGCACGTCACCAGTGTATACCTAAATCCAGGACTTGCTCCCTGAGCTCACATCACCAGTGGCTTTAACATTCAGCTCGTTAGGCTCTGCTTCTCATTACCGCCAGGGCAGAAACTGCTTCTGGGACTTGGGTAGCTAAGATTCAACTGCATTTCTTCATATACATTTCTCCCTATATACTATGCAAACCTGAGCAAATGGTCTCTCCTACCTTTGGAAAGCACCTACGACATAAAGAGGGCATGTGGCAGGTACACACATGCAGGTAAACATTCATTCACACATACAACAGAATACATGAATCTAAGAAATGAAAATTAAACTGGAATGCATAAGAGGAAGGCACTTGGCACTAACTACTATGTCCACATATATGGGCACCTGCACCCACACACAGACACAAACATACTACTTATATAGGAGGGAGGGTTGATCAGCTGAGAGAGCAGCGTAGTGACGACCGCCTGCTACCACAGGTCCTGAGTTCCATTCCCAGAACCTAAAAAATAAGGAGTTGAAATCCTAGAAAAGTCAACATGGCAAGCAAAGCTTTGCCTACAGACCACACTGAATTAAATTCTTAGATATTCTTCTTTGGGCAATCTAAACCTATGGAAGAGAAGAGAACGAAGATAGTGAACAAGAAGAGAATGAGGCAGTGGTGCCTTTGGAAGCATGACAAACAGGAAACACGAGCATGTAACATAAGCCACAACCCTTCAGGAAATCTGTGTCCCAGTTCCCCTAAGACTTTACATCCTCATACCTATGCGTTTGTTCATAACTGCTCAAAAGTTAAAAAGAAAAGCAAACAAAAACCATCCACGTATGTACTTTCATTAGATTCCCAGAGAGCCAATCTAGTCTCACAAGAAAAGAACAGAGTGCTGGAGAGATGGCTCAGTGGTTAGAGCACTGACTGCTCTCCCAGGGGTCTGGAGTTCAATTCCCAGCAAACACATGGTGGCTCACAACCATCTGTAATGAGATCTGGTGCCCTCTTCTGGTGTGCCTGAAGACAGCTATAGTGTACTCATATACATAAAAATAAATAATAAGTCTTAAGAAAGAAAGAAAGAAAGAAAGAAAGAAAGAAGCAAACAAGCAAACAAACAAGGCATGGCCAACACTTTTAAAAAACAGGGCCTGTTCTACAGGAATTCCCTAACATGGCTCCTTAGAATCAAGTCAAGTGAAAACAGAACTCAGGACAAAGAACTCTGCCTGAGACCCAGAGGCAGTGTCCTCCAGCTCCAAGGCTTTTGGGCTGCCTGCTTAGGGAAAAGAACATGATAAAACCACACCACCAGGTTTGTGCTGGTGCTGGCACCACAGAGAAAAGTTTCCGAGGAAAGGCCACAAGAGCTGGAGGATGGTGCTCAGCAGCGCCTAGCGTGTGTGAGGCACTGAAAAAGAAGAGGCTAGAGAGGCTAGAACCCTAAGGACAACCTAGATTCCTCCGGACTATCTGTAATCTCTATAACCCTCCTATAACAACCATGACTGTACATTGCATCTCCCATGAAGTCAGAATGGAATGGAGATATTGTACCCTCTTGTAGCTAAAGTCCCTTCCCTTGAGAGACCTTTTCCTGCCCCTACGATAGCTACAAAGTTCACTCTGGGAGCCGATGAGTTTACTGAGCTTCCCTATAGAGCACAGGTGAGGTGCGTGCATCTCAACAGGCCGCACCTGGAAAGCCTCTACGCTGGAGAGATGAGGACTCCCCTGTAGCGACAGGGATGGCGCTCTAGTCATCCCCACCAATCCCCTCTGGAGGCCAAGCACAATTACTTCAGCACTGAACTCAACAAGTGTCAGCAGGGAGCAGCTGGATACTCAGGTGAGGAGGGGTCATCAGCCGGACCAGCTGGGCTCCTTCTGCACCTGGGAAGCAGCTGAATCCCACAAGAGAAGAGTCATGGAGGACATCAGATGGACGAGATTCAGTCAGTAAGGGGTCATTCTCTTAGGAGAACAATAAAACAGTCCTATTTGGGGGAAGGGAGCAGAGAAATGTCTCAGCAGTTGAGAAGACTTGTCCTTCCAAAGGATTCAAGTTTGGTTCCCAGCAATCACATGGCAGCTCACAACTGTCTGTCACCCCATTGCCTGGGGATCCCATGCCCTCGTCTCTCCTCTGCAGGCAGCTGCTCATACATAATATACATACACAGAGACATACGTTCACACGGACTAAAAAAAATTAAAGAGAATTTGTCATAAATTTTCAGACACAGAAACAAGCATAAAAATCTAGAGTCATGACTCCTGTTAGCTCTTAGGAGCAACGCTATACACATCAAACTCAGAGCAACTTGAACACAGGACACTTAAAAAACGTCCTAGAAGGCAGCTATTCTGTCTGCAGAACACTCGCTCTACCTACCCAGGGTCCTGCGGGGACATCAGGTTCACTCTGATAGCCTTGGGAGGTGACTGATGAGACTCAACCGAACCCCTCAGCGTCCGTTACGGTAGAAACGTGTACTTGATTTCTGTTTAATTTCGTAGCCAAGGCCAAATATAAAGCAAACAGTAAGCTCCCAGGCAGGAAGATGGAAGAATTAGGAATGGGGCTCTGTTATGGTGCTTCTGTTGTTGGTCCCTCAGTAAAGAATGTGGAAGAAATCGAGGCCCTCAGCAGTGAGAGCGGCCTTTCACTGGCAGACACACATAATTTGAAGAGTGTTAGCTCCCTCCCTGCCAGGTAACAGGACAATGGTGCCGTCTGCTGACCAGTCAGTTCAGTAACCTGTGCAGAAAGGAAGTTGTTCAACTGAGCTGGCCCCAGGCTATGACATCGACTTCCAAGGGGCCCTAACCACATCTCCTCATCTTCTGTCCTTAACTAAACTCTAAACCTTTTTTAAGCCATCGAGATCTCTGAAGGTGGTGTGGGGCTGTGCAGTCCAGAGTCCACATTCCTAAGCAAGCATCAAGCCCAGGAAAGAGTTCAGAGACAAACATGTGATGTATACTCCTAGCCAACTACCAAAAGGGGCTGCGGAGCCATCAAAGAATTCCTTGAAGTAATAACAGAAGGGTATTCAAATGGGGTTTAGTCATGGCCACTCTCATGCTACAAGCAGGCTCTGACAGCGATACACCAAAGTTTTTAAAGTTTACATTTAAAAAAAAGGAAGTTACTTTTCCTAAATTTTTACTTTAAAAAAATGCAAGCATGAAGTAACACTTAACACTGAATAACTCCTTAGGCATCCATAATTAACACTGGCAAGAACACAAAAGAAAACTATCAGTAATGCTTTATACACACTGGAAGCGGTCAAGTATCTGCCAGTTTGTTACTATTCAACAGGCAAACAGTATAAGCATTTTTTTTTTTTTTTGTTCTACGAGATGGGAAATCGGCTGTCATTTTCCCCATTAAAGTAGCATTATGTCAAAGGTGCCTTCACAGTAGGAACAATCTCCAAACACATGACAGACCAGCAGGGGGCGGGATGCCTGAAACCGCAGCGTTGGGGAGGCTGAAGCAGGAGTATTCCCACCAGTTCAAGACCTATCTGGGCTACAGGGTGAGGCAGTGTCTCAAAACAAAAGAAAACAAAAACAAACAACAACAACAACAAAAACCGAACAAACCAAAGGGATGGCAGGTTCTTTACAATGTGACACTTTTTGTAAAGCAAGAAAAGGAATTAAATACAAAAAAAAAACCATGCAAACAGTCCTTACTGCCTACTTAACACAGCCACTAACAGCCCCACTAACTCTGCGAGATACCATCACTACTATCTTACAGTAGCGTAAGCAGAGACAAGAGACTGGGCTACTTGCAGTCAGGTTAGGTGGTAAAATCCTACAGCAGTGCTCTAGCCAGCCTGGCGCCCACTAAAGTTCCCAGACTTTGTAGCACATCGGAGGCCGTGACATTCTGCCTTAACCCAAGCTCAGAGTGGCGAGAGCCAAGAAATTGCGAAAGGTTCCCGGGGTTGTCCAAAGTTTAGGCAACTCCGGTGTGAACAGCAGCTTCGTTCCAGTTCTGTCCCTCTGGCCCAGCTCCTCCATCAGAGCGGTAAACCGGGATAAAGGCAGAGAAGGCCGGAGAAGGGGTGGTCAAAGATCCGGCCGAACCGTCCCGGCTGAAACAGGAGGGTGAGGCGGGGACCCGGTGAGTCCTGCCCCGGGTAGGCCCGTGGGCGCCCAGTGCGGAGGACACAGCCTCTCACGTGACCATCCTGGCCCGTCAAGCTGCACTGCCCCGCGAAAGGGCATCCCGCCCGCTAGGACCAAAGTGACTCGGTGCCGCCGCCGGGACGCTGGGAAGTTCGTTGTCTCCTTGGCGCGAGAGCGCGCCGACCGGACGGGAACTCCTTGCCCCCGCGTGGGGCCCTTTCAGCCGCCCACCGCGAACTCACCCGGAGGTGAAATCCTGCTGCACGCTCAGCAGCCGCTCGCGCAGGGTCTCCAGCATCGCGTCCCCTCCCTCAGGCCTCGTTCCGCCGCGCCCTCGGACGCCGTCGGGCGCCCCCGCCCCGCACGCCCGTTCTCGCTTCACGCCGCAGCCGCCGAGCCTTCCGCGTCCCCGCCCCCTCCGCGCGCCCGGCCCGCGCAGCCGCAGTGCCGCGCTCAGGGAAGCCTCGGGCTGCGCCGAGGGGCGGGGCTTTCGCGAGCGCGCTCGCCCTCTCTGCAGGTCGCTCCCGCTTCTAGCCGGAACCCAGCCTTCTCCAAGGTTATAACTGAAACCGTAAATGCTTCTTGGAAGGATGATTTCAGTCCCTGCGCTCTTTAGTGAGGGGTTGGTTCTCAAGAGACGGAAGAGCGCTGTGGGAATCTTGTGTAGCTGCGCCTCCCTACAACAACACTGAATCAAGGATTTGGGGTTTGTCAGTGATGATCACCTGTCTCCATACTCTTACTTTTCACACTCTAGATCTTTGACCGACCCCATCAAATAAATGTGCCCTTCCTATCTCCATGTTGCCAAAGCCATGTTACTCTTCCTCCGCCCCCTTGTGGGGGCGGAACTCAGTATCTTGCATACTAAGGCTCTACCTTTGTGCTACCACTGTGTGCCAATCTTTTCTCAACCTTTCAATTATCCTCAGGGCAGTTGCTCATCTTTTTCTTTCTTTCATCCCTTCTGTGCCAAGGCTGCGTTCACAGACTCCTCCTCTCTTTGCTCTCTCCCTGGGCTATCCATCATCTATTGTAGGATACACCTCTGTTTTCAGCCTTGCTCCCTTTCCCTTCAGTTGTTTCACCGCGTGTTCACGTGGACATCTCAAGCATCCACTATGGCATAGTAGGCAAGCACTCTACCACTGAGTGACATCCCCAGTCCTTCCATATGGGTCAAAACTCTCTGAGCCTTTTCTATCCAGGAGAGAAGCCTACTGAGCTAGAAAGTTGGATGTTTAGTCATGCTTTTCTTTTCTCTTCTTTTCTTTCTTGAGTGCAGACTTCCAAAACGCAAATTCATTTTGTTTTAAGACTGGCTACCTGGGTAACATCTTTTTCAGGACTAGATGATCAAGGTTATAAGAGGTTCAGTATCGGGAGCTCTGCTTCCATATAAGTATTAGTCATGTGCTTCATTAGCTGTATCAAAACAAAATCGAGGAGTTAGTTTCCTGCTGGGGCTTGCATATGAATTGTTCTCTATGGGTTTATATGCTTGAACACTCGTGTGAGAGACATGGACCCTCACTTCATAATAAGAGCCCTGTAGACTCGGAGTAATGAAAGTATGCCCATTCGTTTTTTGCCGCTTGCCAAAACCAGGCACACTGAGCATGGAGAACAGCTTTGTAACCCCAATGCAGGTCCCTCTTACCCTTTAGTCTCTGGCTGAATAATCCAGAGGACCCAATCTTGTACTTCACCTGCGTCTTTCTCCATCCACGCTTAAGGTCTATTTTCAACGAAGACCGGGTATGGTTCATCTCTGCATGCCACATTCTGTTTAAAGTTGATCAGCCATGCAACCTTAGCATGTCTCGTAGGTCTTTAGGCAAGCTGGCCTATTAGTAAATTTCTACTCTAACCTTTCAGTTTGAATTGAGAGGGTAACCAGACTAGCAGGCATCAGCAGGCATCTAGTGTTTTCTATTCACTTGAAGCTGAGCCTCAAGGCACTTTTCAAAATGCCATTATTTTCTTCTTACTATGTTTTCTTACAGGTGCCAGCTCTTGGAGAGCTGATTTGGGAAGTTGTAGACTCTCTAGGAGATGCTCCCTAGCTGGATTAGGCCATTGTGGGGAGAGGCTTTGGCCTTACAGCCCTGGCCCATGTCCTGCCTCTCCCTGCTTCCTGGTGGCGTGAGGTGTTTCCGTTGCACACTCCTGCCATGGACTCTTCTCTCTCATGACGAATTGTACCCTTTTTTAAAAAAAAAAAGACTTATTTGTTTATGTATATGAGTACATTGTTGCTGTCTTCAGACATACCAGAAGAGGGCGCCAGATCCCATTACAGCTGGCTGTGAGCCACCATGTGGTTTCTGGGAATTGAACTCAGGACCTCTGGAAGAGCAGTCAGAGCTCTTAACCACTGAGCCATCTCTCCAGCCCGGATTGTACCCTTTTAAACCATGAGCCAAAATAAATCTTCCCTTATGTTGCTTCTGCTCAAGTATCTAGTCCCAGCGATAAGAAAGAAATGACTAGCACATCACCTAGTCCTCTTTTTTTTTTTTTTTTTTTAAATCTCATTTCTGAATTGGTTCAGGTAATCGTGGGAGAAGCTGCCTGTTTGAGTGCTTTTCTATTCAGAATAGTCCCTGCTGCCAAGTGAATGACCACAGGTAACATAGTACCCAACAAGATGCTGGGAGCCATTAAATCTATTTTTATTTAATTCAATTGGATGAACCTCTCTACAATAAGCTTTGAATTTACTAAGAATTCTTAACTAAGGAATTTCAGCGTAACACCAAAACATACAAACTGGCTTCACAAGTTCAGATCAATTATTTCTATCTTGACTGACACCATTTATTCACATGCTCACACTGTATTTCAAGGTGTTTAATGAGTACCCTTAATCAGCGGGTCTAGTGCATGGGGAAACAATGAAAGTGATAATTATATTTTAAAAAGAAATAAAGTTTAAAAAAATGAAATTAGATGGTTTGGCAAGATGGTTCAATGGAGTGGGTAGAGGCACTTTTTGCCAAGCCTGATTCTCCAGGATTCACATGGCAGCAAGAGAGAATTGACTCCCGAATGCTGTCCTCTAACACACACACACACACACACACACACACACACACACACACGCACACACGCACGCATATACTCTCAATAAATGCATGCATGCATGCATACATACATACACATTTTAAAATGCAATTAGAGAGAAATTGACCACTGTTGCACACAAAGGTTTGATGTGGATGAGCAAAGGCATGAACAGAAGCATGTGACATGATATGTTGAAATGTAGACTGGCAAAGGAGAAAGCTTTAAGTACAGTTGGGGAGGCAGCATGAATACTGGAGGCTCCTACCTAGTGTTAATTCGGGAATTGTTTGGGAGTTGATGTGAGAGTTCATTACCTCAGTGCAGGGAGAGCATTGGTGATGAGGCTTTGTATTATGAATCAGAGCTGCCGAGAAGTCCCCTATAGCAGCATTTCCCGAAACCAACATCAGCATCCCTTGGGAATTTATTAGAGAGGTAGCCTCTTAGGGTCCCACCCACACCTACTGAGTCAGAAAATGAGTAATAAGAAATGCCCACATGATTTCTATCTGTGCCCCCTGAGAGAAGCACTTTTTGACATTCACAGAGGGGGAAAAAAAATCCTGTGGCAACAAATTTTCACCGTAGGCAAAGTGATTCATGAGGATTTAGTGGAATTTGGGCTCCACTAAAGAGCAAAGCTGTACAAACCCAGAAGATTCCACACCACATCATCGTCAGAGGTCTCTTAATGAGAGGCAGCACGATCGTTTAAATGCCGGGACCTAACTTAGATTTGTAAACGTGTAAATATTTGGGCATTGTTGAGTTTGAAGATGCCAGAAACATCCACCCAAAAGACGTCCAAGTTTCTAAGAAGCAATGAGTCGCTCCGATCTCTACCGAAGATAAGCTAGACAAAGCTGACAAGGCGACTTTGAAAAAGAAAGCAGAGGAAGGGCATACGCTAGGGAGGTAGAAAAGGAAAGTCTGCCACACAGGGCAAAGGGCAGGCTGCAGCTGAAGAACGTGAGAGAAAGGAGTTGGAAAGGGGCAGCAAGGTCTCAAATGGCAGTCAGCAGACCCAGAAGGCCCTGTCTGGGGTGGCTTCCCGCACTGCAAAGTCAGAAGTGCCTACCGTGGTGAACTAACAGGAAAGAATAGCAGAAGAGATCCCACTTCCTCCTATGTGCTCATCAGACTTCGTCCCCGGATAATAGACGCTAATTAGACACGTGGCCTTGTCGTTTTGCTCAGATGAAAAGGAAAGGATGTTGTATCCTGTGTTAAGGGAAGAAACCATTATTTCTGTTAATGCATGTTTGAATTTACATTGCCCATAAAATATTCATAAATAATCAACCAGCTCCATTCATGGAGACCACTTCCTCTGATCTTACAAACAAACCATCTTCCCTTCGAAGAAGTAGACCACAGAAATGACATCTTCTGACCTGCTGTACGTAGCCATGTCTTCACATGGGCGAACGTAATAATATGCCAGAAACATAAGGTTCAGGCCAGGACCTGGAGAAAGAGCTCAGTGGCTTAGAGCTCTTGCTACTTTTGCAGAAGACTCACGTTCACTCCCAGGACTGACGTAACAGCTTACAAACTCCTGCATCTCTAGTTCCAAGAGAACGCCAGTTCCGGTGCCCTCTTCTGGCCTCTGCAGGCACTAAGCACGCATGCAGTGCCCATACAAACATTCAGGTAAAATAATCATGCGCATAAAATAAAAAGTAAATCTTAAAAGTAATTGTAGCGACACCCGTTTTATTTTATTTTATTTTTTTATTTTTTAAATAGAATTAGTAACAAAAAGTCTTTACAGTCATTACAGATAGTGAAGTTACAGCTTTATACAGGACAGGAGGAAAAGCCTTAGTAATTGATAATTATTAATAAAAATAACTGACAATTATGATTTCAGTTGGCAGTTTTCAGGGCTAGCTGTACCTCCAAATAATATGGGAGACATTGTTAAATTCCCATCCTCCGACTCAAGCCTGAGAGCATTTGATTTAACTGCAACATCTCCATATTGTGTGAGAGATTCTCTGTGATTTTTGAGATCTAGTTAGGGCTGGGAACCGCTGGGCCAACCCAGGGCACTTCCCTTCTGCAAGGGAGGAAATTAGTTCTTCATGCGACAGCAGCCTTAATCTTAGATTCCGTGGTCCGTTTTTCTGATTTCTGACTTCTGTTTATACCCAGGCATGGAAGTCTAGACATCATAAATGTCTTAATACACCAGTTTTACACAGGAGTAAAAAGCTCTGTGGAGTGGAATGGCTGATTCTTTCCCCCAACCCCCGATAGTGGGTCTAACTACTGTGCACCTGATACCCTAATGAACTACCAGTCTGGAAGGGCGATTAGCTTGTCAGTGAAGGCCCTTCGATTAATCTCAGCGTTGTAAAATGTGGAGATGACGAAGGGGGAAGAGCACCCACATAACAGTTTACAACCTTACGGATTTCTAGTTCTAAGAGATCCAGTATCTTCTTCTGGGCTCTGTGTGCAGGCACTACGCATGCGTACAGTGCACATACATGCACTCAGGCAGAATACTCACACACATAGAACAAAGATAAAGCTTAAAAACAAACATAGTGGGGTTGGGGATTTAGCTCAGTGGTAGAGTGCTTGCCTAGCAAGCGCAAGGCCCTGGGTTCGGTCCCCAGCTCCGAAAAATAGAAAAAAGTAAAAACAAACATAGTGAGACCTGTTTCTTTCTTTCTTTTTTTTTTTTTTTTCTTTTCTTTTTTTTTTTTTGGGAGCTGGGGACCGAACCCAGGGCCTTGCGATAGCTAGGCAAGCGCTCTACGACTCCTTCACTGCCTCCTCTCCCCATCTGGAGGGTGCCGGAGGAGTAGGGGGAGGAAACATGGCGGAAAAAGGTGGAGACCGAAGCATACTGCCCCCTAAACATCCAGCAAGGAATGGATCCTCAGAGCTTTCTGTAGCGTCAAGTATACATCCCGTGCAGGCTCCACCTACGCTAGGAATAGAGCACAATGTAAATTCTATTAGGAAAGAGCCACTTAGAGCCTAAATGGAGACCCTAGGAACGAGGGTGAGAAATGTATGTGTACATAAAGAAATGTCCAAGTCACCAAATATGACCTCATTGGGAGCACGAGGCAATCATAGCATGAAGTTACCAATTTTAGCACAAAACAGCCAACGACTGTGACAGCTTTAACTAGCCACAGGTGGCTGAGTCAGCTCTGACTGCAGCCAAGAGACGATCAGACAACCTCAGACTTAAAAAAAAAAAATACGTATTAAGGAAGAAGAATCCCTTAGGAGGAAAGAAAATCACTGGTGATGATGAGCAGGAGAATGACTTGAGTAACGATTTTATACCACGTCCCCAGGCTGGTGAAGAAGGATTTACAGGCATCTTGTATTTTTCCCATGAGGCATAGGAAAGTCGGAACCGTCACACTGTTCCCATTTCCCTTTGCCCAGGAAGTTCAGATTACAGTGACTCTTTCTTCTTAGAAATGCCTTGCCAGTGGGTTTGGTACACACCTTTAATTCCAGTGCCCAGGAGGCAGAGGAAATTGATCTTCTGTGATGTGAGTTCAAGGCCAGCCTGCTCTACCTAGGACACTGCAGGGCAGGACAGGCAGAGAGGGCTGCACAGCGCCTCTGTGGAAGGAAGGAAGGAAGGAAGGAAGGAAGGAAGGAAGGAAGGAAGGAAGGAAGGAAGAAAGGAAGGAAGGCAGGCAGGCAGACAGAGAAAGGAAATAAGCTATAAGTTTTGTCTTCCTGAAAAAAAAACTATCTTGTTCTTTTAATATGGAACATTCATATGAAATTTTTATAATACCTTGTGAAGTTTCACTATTGTGACTCTAAATGAGGCCTAAGAGTTTGGTCCATGGGCCTAATGCTCTGCTGTCCTGCCTCTCTCTTTCCTGTGCTTTTTTTTTTTTTCTCTGACACTGTAGATGGCAGACAAGTGCATTTTGCCTAAACATCATGATGCATTTTGAGTGGGAAGAGAATTTATACTCTTTCGAATTCATAATTAAAGGTAGCCTCTGATGGGAAAGCTCAAATAATTTGCCCTGGAAATTGCTAAGGGCTGAATGGCAGTGGAGGTAAAGATTAGTGTCGACTGTGGTTTCGTGTATCAGAAAGCCAGATGCCAGAGAATTCCCTTTGCTTGGCCTAGCTTTGCCCTCTCTCCTACCCTGCAGGGTCTGCATCAGTCAGAGTGAGGCTTTCTCTAATCAACACTAACCCATGTTAATATACATGAGGCAGGGAAACCTCGGTGGAGAATTAATTATCCTTAACAATATTTTTCTTTCAAAATTGGCTGATTTTCTTTGGGAAATATGACATGATATGATTTTGTGGGGAGTTATCATTTTTGGAAACAAAACCAAATACTAATTATAGGCTTACTGCCAGCACGCCCAATGCAACCTGCTGCATCTACTTCTTGTGGAAATGTTTCAATGATTCGGGCTAAATATATCCCGGGAAACGAAACCTTAAGTTCCCATGATTAAAATAGCTCTCAGATCCTTCTCTCTCTCTTGCAAAATTGAAACACACATGCATATTATTTAAGGTAACGAAGACGTGCATTGCAATAAAACGCCCTGCCAAGACATTCAGTAGAGATTATAATTTAGACTTAGTTAAGGTAAGCAGTATGGGTTTTACAAGATCTTAACAAGGACGGGAGAGACTGCTGGACAGTTAAGAGCACTTGCTTCTCCTCCAGAGGACCAGAGCTCTACTCTCAACACACATACAACTGCTTGCAATCACCTGCAACTCCAGGAGCTACTATGTCTTCTTCTGACCCCCACAGGTGCCCCTACACAAGTGCTGTACACACACACACACAGTGATACACTTCTTCCAACACGCACACACACACAGTGACACACTTCCTCCAACACACACACACACAGTGACACACTTCCTCCAACACACACACACACACATACACACAGACAGTGACAAACTTCCTCCAACACACACACACAGTGACACACTTCCTCCAAAACACACACACACACAGTGATACACTTCCTCCAACACGCACACACACAGTGACACACTTCCTCCAACACGCACACACACAGTGACACACTTCCTCCAACACACACACACATACACACACACAGTGACACACTTCCTCCAACACACATACACAGTGACACACTTCCTCCAACACACACACACATACACACACAGTGACACACTTCCTCCAACACACACACAGTGACACACTTCCTCCAACACACACACACAGTGACACACTTCCTCCAACACACACACATACACACACACAGTGACACACTTCCTCCAACCAGACCAGACCTCCTAATAGTGCCACTTGCTGGGCCAAGCACATACAAACCACCATACAGCCCGTGATGCTCCCTCAAGAGGCGTAAGGTGTTCTTTTCAGAGACCACAGGTTAATGCCAGATCCTCTGCTGTAGAAATGAACTTTAGGACAAGCCAGTATGAGGCAGATTTGACATTTATTAAAAAGTGAGTTTCAATATAGATTTAAGCAAAGGCGTTAGTAGAGAGGTGTTTGGGGAAGACAAGAGAATGAGTTGAAGTCTCTCAAGGGAAAGCCACACTTCTAGCCGTAAGAAGGATTTGGGTGGGTTTGGAAGGATTTGTTAAGGAATGTAAGGAGATGATAGTGTGGTTCCTGAAGACTATTGATTTGTGGTAGGTAACACCTTAGAGAGGAAGATAAACCTGAAAGATGAGTCAGAATATTTTAACCATTCCAAAAAAGTAACAGTCTTTGTGAGGCTCTCAGAAACTATCTGGAAAAAACAACTAAGTCATCTACGCTCGGGACTTCTTCATGGTTCGGTGCTGACTAACATTCCCATTTGAATATCTCTGTATAAGAGAGATATTGTCTCTGTGTCTGCAATCTTTACAGGCAATGTTGGTAATTGTGCAGGAATTCTTGACTCTCAGCTGGGAGAGCCGTCAGCTAGACCCCAGAATGAGGGGCTTCTCTTCTTTCTCCTGCTGCTCCATGTCTTTTAGCCTCCTGTCTTTCCTCCTGCCTCAATTTGAGTAGAATAAATGACTCTGGGGAATTCTACTGTTAGTCTCCAGCTAGACATTAAACCACATACATCATTAGCTAAGTCACCCTAATAGCAGATGGGGGTCCCAAGGTACATTTGCCTTGGAGGTTAACATGGGAGTGGACATACTTCTAAGCAGCGTTAAGCTGCACACAGAGCTCAGGGGTAAGACACCATGTGGGAATGAACAGGTGTATGACCCTCTTACTTTATAAATGAGAACATTCTGGCTGTTTGCCGGGTGCATAGACACCAGAGGCCAGGATGAACTCTACTGTCAAAATCCCCAGGGTTTGCAATTAAGGTGCTGAAAGTCCAGCATCCCAAACCAGACGTTCCTAGAGTCTCTGTCTGCAAAGCTGCTGTAATTTGGGGTTTAATTCTGGAAGCCATTTCACGCTTCTGATGATTCTTAACTTTAATGACCGCCCACATAGATGATTTAAGATCAAAATAATACCCCTAGCTATAGCCTCAGTGGTGATAGCTTTGATAAGTTCATGGGAAGGAAAAATAGAACAGTAAGATAGCCGAAAGGGGGGTTGGGGCTGGGGATTTAGCTCAGTGGTAGAGCACTTACCTAGGAAGCGCAAGGCCCTGGGTTCGGTCCCCAGCTCCAAAAAAAAAGAACCAAAAAAAAAAAAAAAAAGATAGCCGAAAGGGGCAAGCAGTTTCTTTTAATTGTTTAGTTTCTGAGACAGGAGCTCATGCGGCCTAGCCTGGCCTAGAACATACGGTGTACCTGCAGCTATGACCGTGACCTTCTGATTCTCAGGCATCTGCCTCTCAGACTCTGGGACTGTGGGAGCAAACCAGGCATATTTGACTCAGATGCAATTTTTTTTCCATGTTATAATTTTGTCAAGGGCATGGTTTGAAACTAGTAAGTGTTTTCAGGTGTATGTATGTGTGTGTGTGTGTGTGTATGTATGTGTGTATGTATTGTATGTATGTATGCATGCATGCATGTATGTATACAGAACCTATTCCACCTTAGAGACCTATCTTGGTTTCTTCCCCTTTCTAGGTTTGGGCCTAGCACAGCCTCAGTGTGGACTTTCCATGGAGAGAAAGATGAGGCAGGACTAGCCTTAGCTTTGATGTTTGCTCTTCTTTCCTATCTGGGGTAGCCTCTCTGGGTCTGACAGGGAAAGAAGATGGACTGAGGTAAAGGGAAAGATGTGTTTCTTAACTGGTCCTGTGATAGAATCCTCTGCCCAGAGCCTCAAGGTTACCCCACCACCCTGCCCCCCCCCCCCCAAGCAGTTTCCTGACCTCCCTCTCATCTCTCAGCCTCTAGGTGGAAGTGGCCTGGTCAGCAGACAGCCATCTGATAGTACTGTCTCGGAGATGCTACCCAAGGCTAAAAGTGTCCCCACGAGAGTTTAAGATACCCTTGAGTGAAAAACTCTAGGCATTGACATCAAGCAGTTGCAAATCCATCAGACTAAATAAAGGCACAGAAGCAGACACAATAAAAGCCACGGGGCATCATTAAGGGCTTAACTGAGTGTTATGCACAGGAGAAGGAATTTGGCTTGATGATGCATGTCCCCAAGCCAGGTTACTCAGTTTAAAGCCAACCAAGGCAGCGATGCACAACTGACAAAGCGTGCACTGGGGTCTCACTCAGAAAGAAAACGGACCGTGGAGGTTTCTGTCAATATTTGGAAACCAAAGCTGTACACCCCCAAAACATACCTTTACTTACTTTATTTGGAAAAAGTGTGCATGTGTGCATAGATGTGCACATACCCCATGTGTGCAGGTACCCCTTGGAAGCCAAAAGGAGGAACTGGATCCTCTGGAGGTGATTGTAAGCCACCCAACGTGAGTGCTGGGAACTGGATCCAAGAGTCTTCTGGGAGAGCAGTAAGTACTCTCAGCTGCAGGGACACTCTCCAGGCTCTAAATATGCCTGTGTAGCTTCTAAAGCAGGTGAAGAGGGTGGTAGAGCATGAGCTTTGTGCTTGGGAGTAGAGAACCTTCTCTGTGGAGAGGATGCAGAAAAAAAGTGTTCTTCCCGCTTTCTGGGACCCAAGACCAGCTTTACTTGGCGTCTTATACTTTAAGGACTTTGATGCTTCAATTGCCCTTTGGTGTGTGTGTGCCCTGCCTTTCCCAGGGTTCACAAATCCCCTGTCCTTCACTGAGATTCAAAACACAGCCCAGAATGAGTTAGCTGGATTTTCTCTCTCTCTCTCTCTCTCTCTCTCTCTCTCTCTCTCTCTCTCTCTCTCTCTCTCTCTCTCTCTTAAGAAAGGGTCTCACTATACAGCTCCAGTTGACACTGAACTCTTGATCCTCCTGCCTCACCTCCTGGAGTGCAAGGTTGCAGGCATTTGCTTCCATAGGTAACTCTTAGATTTCTCCTATTTGAGGCCAACCTTCCCACCGATCCTCAAAAGGACCATATACTTCCTAAAGAATTCCCTTCTGCTCAGTTTAGCCAGAGTTCTTTAGTTGTTTGATATAAAGAACTCGGCGTGTGTTACGACTTCCTGCTGAGCCATCTTGCCAGCCCTTAAACAGATTTTTTTTTAAAAAGAGTGACAAAAAGTTAATGTCAGATAATGTAACTTCTTAAAAATCTGTTGCATGTTCTTTATCAGATTCAATTCTGTCGTGATCTAGAATATTTTAAAAGTCTAATTTGTTGGAATCCGCACTGGAGAGGAGGAGGTGGAAGGTGGTTCTCTTTTTTTTTTTTTTTTTTGTTCTTTTTTTTGGAGCTGGGGACCGAACCCAGGGCCTTGCGCTTCCTAGGCAAGCGCTCTACCACTGAGCTAAATCCCCAACCCCGAAGGTGGTTCTCTTGAGGCCATCTCCGAGAGATTATCTTGTTTAACAAAGCTGCTGCTTCCTCTGATGCCAGCGGTTGCCTGCTAACCTTTCCCTGTCAGCTCCCGCTCAGTCTCTGTTGAAATAGGCACAGCACTGCTTATCTCCCGGAGCATTTGTGACTGCACAGGGATGCTCTAGGGAAAGCAATGAGAACCTTTAGTCTGTCATGGTGGTAAAAATGTTCACACTGAATTTCCATCGCGCAAAACAAAAAACAAAAAACAAAAAACAAAAACAAACAAAAAAAAAAACAACTCGACTTATTGCTGATGGTATACATTTCCTATTTAAAATGTATAATTTTGAGCCAGGTATGGTAGTGCACACCTTAATGTCAGCACTTGGAAAGTGGAGGCAGGAGGATGGGAAGTTCATGGTCATTCTCCAATTCATAGCACATTTGATTCAGTTCTGAGCTACATAAGATCGTGTCTCAAAATGTTAGCAGTCAGGGCCTGGAGAGATGGCTCAGCATTTGTGGTTCTTACAGAGGATCCTGGTTCAGTGCCCAGCACCCACATCACAATCATCTGTGGCTCCAGTTGTAAGGGTTCCAGTGCACTCCTCCGGCCTTTGTGAGCACTGCACACACACACATTGTATGTAGATGCGTGCCAGAAAAACACTCATACACATACAATTAAAAATTACTTTTGAAAGATTTTTAAGAAGCAAGCAGCCGACAACCACCGGAAACAAACCAACCAACAGACCGGAAGTGTGTCCCCAGCCTGGGATTTTCAGTATCATCCCAAGCAAGGGCTAAGGGGGGGTGGGTAAGGAAAAAGCCAACGGAACAATAGCATTCTCTCCTTTCTGCTTCTGCTTCTTCCAGAACGCACCCAAGCAACACCAAGTTCCGTCTATAGCCACGCCTCCCTCACCACAGGGCCTATAGCCACGCCCCCCTCACCACGGGGGTCGGGGAGGGAGGGGAGTAAGACAGTTGGTGGGAGGGAGCTTGGAGAAAAGCCAATTTGAATTTCCAACCATTTGATATATTGATCACCAATGAGCTTATGACATCCCAGGTGAATCACTAAGGCACTCTGACCTTGTTTCCTCAATTACAAAACACGCGGAAATTTCGGGAGATAAACTTTTTTTTTTTTTTTTTTACCTACACAAAGATAAACTCATTGGCCTGTAATAAACTCTCCAAGTGTTTAGGACTGTGTAGACCTTACTCTTAAAATTAGTCACGGATTTTTTAAACAACCAAAGATAAATTATGCGAATGCTAAGCCGCCCCCAGAACGGTTGCTTGGTTTGCATTCAGGATTAGCTAGGAGCATCTTTTAAGACAGAAGCACAGCACGGCAAATAAAACACTCATGCGCCCTAAGAATCTCCCAAGCTTCTCTTTGCTGATTTCTGGTATAAACTGGGTAGCAAAGCACGCTTTTGTTTTGTGTGTTTCTTTGTCTTTGAACTTTATTTATGTTCAGTGAATAAATACACCCATAACATTGTCTGCACCATCGATAATTAAAGCTACCGGGAGAAGGAACAATAAAGTGTAACGACAACTCTACTTATCAGAGAAACACAAGTAGGAGCTGACGTAATGACGCTTCCACAGCAACTCAGGAGACTCACCACCGACCCATGGTGTGCTTAAACCATTACTTAGTTTGAAGCTAACAGACAAGGAACCAAAAAGGCTATAGCATAGTTATTTTGCCCTTTTGCTAAATCAAAATTGGAGAAATTATCTAGGGCGTTCAGCTAGTCTCTGGAGGATGTAACCATTTCTTAATTACCCAACTAGAAAATGTACGTGCCCCTGGAGAGTTCTCAGGAAACATTAGGGAGAGTTTATGTGAACTGCTGCCCCACAGTGATTTCTCTCGCCAGAACTCAGCTTTAGATTTAAATAGCTCCATTTCTCCTCCCAAAGCCTTTGAGCTGCTGGGCCTTTCTTCGACCAGTGAGTGCAGCAGACATCTGCTGTTGCTGTGCAAGTTCAGAACATGGAGGTGGGTTGAACTGGTAAAAAAAGAAAAAGTTACTGAGTACCATGGTTAGGTGTATTTGTTAATATTTAATTTGCATTTAATAAGGATCTATGATGTAGCAGGGACACTGGAGGCACACAAAGAAGGGAATGTTACATTTTCCAGGAGCTGGCAAAAAAAAAAAAATATATATATATATATATGTGTGTGTGTGTGTGTGTGTGTGTGTGTGTGTGTGTGTGTGTGTCCCCCTCATCATGAGAAGTTGAATGGGGGACAAATTGCAGGAGAAAAGGCCAAAGAGGATGGGGTTCCTGTGGCCTGCTGGGATGGTGGTTGCACTGGGTGACTGAGTCTACCTTGTTAAGGCTGCCAGCACCCAGGCTTTCAATAGAAACTCTGGTAACTTAAGTCTGCAGGTAGCTCAGAATGCACTCTCTCCCCCTTACCCTGGTTTGTCTTACAGGGTCAGACCGGAGGTCACTTCCTCTGAGAGGCATGGTAATCCAGACTTGGTTAGTCTGTCTCATTATTCACTCTCACAAAACCCCTTCTGATTCAAACAATGACAAAGCGTTGTCTCTATTCCCCTCACCCCCACCTACAGACTTTAAGGGTGGTGAAAGCAGACTCTTGTCCGATTAGTCCACAAAACGTCCCCAGAACAAAGTCCAGCGGCAGATAAATATGCATACCTTGAAATACTCTTGAATAACTAAGGACTGGGTGTGACCCTATTGCCTTTAGGCATTCAGTAAAACCTTCTGGGATTCAGAATGTATTCTCCAGTTCCACCCGGGTTATTCCTAGCTCTGCCTTAATGGCAAACAACTTGAAGGGACTCCCTTACTCACGCTACTATGCATGTACTCAGACATACACAGACATTTTTACACAGACCATCCACACTCCCAGGCTCACAGAGGCTCACCCTTCATAGACAGTTCAGAGACTTATGCTTGTCTTCCTCAATGCTTTTACTCCTGGTGTTTGTTTGGTTTTATCTTATTTATTATTATTATTACTATCACTATTATTATTATTATTAATTTATTTATTTTTGGTTTTTCAGGGCAGGGTTTCTCTGTGTAGCCCAGGCTTTCCTGGAACTTGCTCTATAGAGCAGGCTGGCCTCGAATGCCTGACTGTTGGGATTAAAGGTGTTTGCCATCACTGCCTTACCGTTTAGTTTATTTTTAAGACAGGGTCTCTCTCTGTAGACCAGGTTGGGCTTGAACTTGAGATCTTCCTGACTCATCTTCCTGAGTGCTTGGATCGCAGGCATGTGACCATCACATCCGATTGTCCTTTTGACTGTTTAAAATTTTAAAAGACCAAGCTCGCTTCGGCAGCACATACACTAAAATTGGAACGATACAGAAAAGATTAGCATGGCCCCCTGCACAAGGATGACACGCAAATTCACGAAGTGTTCCATATTTTTAAAAAAAATTAAAAGACTTTATTTTATTTTAATGAATGTCATCTTGCCTACGTGTATATTAAGTGTGTGCCTGGTACACGTAGAAGCCAAAACAGGGCAATGGATCCTCTGGAACTGGAGCCACTGATGGTTAGGAGCTGCTACGGGGGTGCTGGGAACTGCGTCCAGGTCCTCGGAAAGAGCAGAGGTTTACACGGCTGGGCCATCTCCCCAGCCCACCTTCTATTGACTTTTACACTTGCATCCAGAAACTAATCCTTATGGAATATTGATGGAATGTTGACTTGATTGGGAAATTCCATACCAGTGGAATCTTAAGTAGTCCCCATAAAGATTCGGCCATTCAAGAGTCGACATTATACCTGGGTATGCACGTTCAGGACAGAAATCGTTACAAGTTTCTATTCACAGGCTGGGCGCTGGTAGCCTTAACAAGCTAGACTCAGCCACCTGTCCTCAGTGCAACACCTAAAGACACAAATAAATAAACTGGCATGTCCATATATATCTTTAATACCAGGATCTGGGAGGCAGAGGCTAGAGGATCTCTGTGAGATCAAAGTCAAAGTCGGCCTGGGTTACATAATGAGATCCCAATCTGAGAAGTGACAGAGATAGAGAGACACACAGAGGGGCAGACAGACACACACGGAGAGATAGAAACACCAGAGACAGACAGACAGACACACACACACACACACAGAGGTAGAAACACACAAAGACACACACAGAGAGACACACATACATAGAAACATACAAAGACAGACACACACACAGAGATAGAAACACACAGAGACAGACACACACACAGAGATAGAGACACACACAGATAGAAACACACAAAGACAGACACACACAGATAGAAACACACAAAGACAGACACACACACACACAGAGATAGAAATACACAGAGACAGACACAAACAGAGATAGAAACACACAGAGAGGCAGACAGACAACAGACACATGGGGCAGAGAGATAGAGAAAAAGAGAGAGCGATAGGGAGATGTTCATACAGCCTGACTACACTGGACAAAGGAACACATAGAAAGGTGTAATAACTCCACCCCAGCCCATCTTGACATGAGAGTAAGGTTTCAAAAGAAGGCAGGAGGGACGCATAGCTAAGAGGTCCTGGTCAAGGTGTCCTCCCAACATTGACCCATCATTGTCTGAGCTCCAGGCTGTCCCTCGAGATGGTCTGGTCAGCTGTCAGAACCTTGTGAGGTCATTTTCTGAGAGGCAAACACCTTCTCCTGCAGGTGCCAGGCTTTCGCCTTTCCCTTCCCTCACCCAGTACGGGATTCCTGGGGAATTCCTAATCCCTTGGATCCATTGTTTCCATATTCAGCCAAAGGAAGGGGCACAAGTGTGTTTTTCTAGGAGCTCTTTGACCCTGAAGGACACTTACATATTGGTTCCAACAGAAAAAGTAATTCAGTGTACACAAAGTCTCTGAAAATGTTAAATGTAATGAGTAACAATGTGGATCAAGTCTCCTGCCCCCTCCTTCAGTTCTAGTGTCACTCATGCGCTGGTCTCAGTTTCCGTGTCTCAGAAGCAGACCCTGAAGTGTGCCTTTGTATGCACACGGTTTATTGACATGTGCTCCTCAGACACTGGGAACACAGAGCAGGGCGGGCAGGCAGCCAAGGGCAGGGGTGGATTCCTCACTCGGGCCCACAGGAGAACTAAAAGCCTGGTATTTCTTGCTTTCATTTTGTGTCTGTCTTTGCTTTGGCTCAGACTCCCACGTGACTCTGCACAGGCCTGTTAATCACTCCAAGAGCCTTTGACTCCGTCACAGTCTTACTGAAGGGGGACCTTCAAGGCTGGAAGCACAGAGATAAGTCAGCCACTCTGGATTCCAAGACGAGGAAATCCTTCCAGATCAGACCACTACCACAGGGAGATCGATTATCTGTGATGGAGAGGTCACACCGTGGAGCGGATCGTCTTTGAGAAACCAGATTGGTCTCCTTGGGTGATGTCAGTGACAAACGGATTAACCATTACTAGGTTACCTTGCAAGACTTAAGCTCACACAACAGTGGGCAGGGCCTTGTATAAAGCTGTTTAATTACACAGACTTCTTGCCCTGGCCTCAGTTCCTCTGTTTAAATCCAGAGCTCATAACAGTAACCCCAAGATATACTTAGGGTTACTAGTACTTTTCCTGATGTGTTGATTAAAACTCTCTGTCTGGTTTTCACCATGACTCATCCCTTTAGTTAATGTAATTTAAGTGATTTCTTGATAAGGCTTCCTTACGTCTTCAACTGGGTATCATCTGTGATCTCTCGCTGTATCCCGGGTCCTACTTCCTCCTGTCCATCAACAAACCCCGGTCTAGGATCTTCCCAGTGTATTCAGATACTCTCCCCACAGGACTGTCATTAGGATATCCTCACTTCTCTCATGTTCTTGATGGCTGCCTGGACGGAGGTATTGACTTCTGGGATATTGAAGCACAAAAAATATGGCTTGGATGTTTGTGTTTCTCGAAAATTCACATTAGGTCTTAAAGACGAGAGTTTTTAGAGAGGGTTGGCCATGAGGGCCTCCCCTTTATGAATGGAATTATTGTTCTTGTAAAGAGGCTGGAACTAATCCAGCACTAGGAAGGCCAACCTGGGCTGCACAACAAACTCCCAACACAGAACAACAAAGGAAACACGCTTGTTAGAACACTGCCCGCTTAGGACAGCGATCCCTCCTAAGGGGCCAGATCCCCGCAGCCTGGAGGGCATCAGGCCACACCCACTGCAGCGCTCTCTCTAGGATTGAGTTAAGAATCTTCCAGTTTACAGCCCTTAACAGTCCCCGGCTCTCCCGTGCTTTCTGCCTTGTATTCTGTGTTGAGCAAAATCACATGATGTAAAACTTCCTGCCCCCTCAAAGGTTATAGAAGTTAGGTATTTTCTTTGGTCTAGGGATTTCTCTGAAGGTGCTTTCTCTCCTCTCCCCACCCCCATTTCTTATGATTGCCCAAGATGAAGTTCAACTCCAAGGCTTTAAGAGAATGTCTCTCTTTCTCTCTTTTCTTTTTAAGCCCAATTACAGCTTCAAGGTCATTTCTCCTAAGATACCTTATTCCTGGGGGTAATTATGTGTCAGCGACCTTTCATACACACACACACACACACACACTCACACACACACATACATGCACACAAACGCACACACACATGCACAGACACACACAGGAGCGAATGTATATAAGCATACACGCTCACACATGCGCACACACATTTGCACAGATGCATATACATATATACACACATACACACACACTCACACATGGACACACGCATGGGCAGACAGACACACACACTCACAGATACATGGCACGCTAACTTAGGCAGGGAGAGGCCTAGTGAAACCGGTTAGTTTTTAAATTTTAATATCTCTGAAGTCAAACTCCCTTTAACCGTCATGAGGTTAGACAGCTTCTACGATGTGGCAGTCATTGCTTTCACATGGTACATCAAAAAGTATTACACTGGGGTAGAAAAATGGTCAGTGGTTAAGAGCACAGGCTTTCAAAGGACCTGGGTTCGATTCCCAGCAGCTATATGGTACCTACAACTGTCTGTGACTCCAGTTCCAGGACATTTGATGCCTTCTTCCCTCGGCAGGCACCAAAAATGCGTGTAGTGCAAAGACAAGCATAGACGATACAAATACATGTACAATAGCAAAATAGTTTTTAAAAAGGCACATGCCTAAGGAATATATTCCAGAGACAAGAGTGCAAAGTTCTTTTAATTTTATGTGTATGGGTGTTCTGCCTGCATGGATGTCTGTGTGCTATGTGCATGCAGGGCCCTCAGAGGCCACAGAGGGTGTTGGGATTCCCTGAGACTGATGTTACGATGGTTGTGAGCCCCACATGGGTGCTGGGAATTGAACCATGGTCCTGTGGAGAAGCATAAAACGTTCTTAGCTGCTGAGCCATTTTTCCAGCTCCTGGAACATTTTATTTTACATCAAGTTTTTGTTGTTGTTTTTTTTTTTTTTAAATAAGAAATAGGCAAAGCCAGCTTTCTTTTCAGAAAGATATAGAACGCCTCATGAATTTGCATGTCCTCCTTGTACAGGGACCATGCTGATTTTTCTGTAGTTCCAATTTTAGTATATGTGTTGCCTAAGGAAGTTCTGGAACATTCTTTTAGAAACTATCTTGATTCAATTTCTTTTTAAAACGGGGGCCTGGTGTATCCTAGGCTGCCCTTGAACTTGTGATATACCCAAGAATGATCTTGAATTCTTGATTTTCTTGCCCCCATTTCCTGGGTGCTGGAATTATAAGAGTGTTCCACACTCCTGACGTTGTGCAGTGGTGGGAGTCAGACCCAGGGCTTCATCCATACCAGGCAACCACTCACCCGAGTAGTTTTGCACTGTTTCTCACTTCAGTTTTGAGATAGGGTCTCACTGTATAGCCTGAAACTTGCTATAGCCCAATCTGACCTTGAATTCACCCAAACCTACCTGTCTCTCTGTCGAGTGCTGATTAAAGGTGTGTTAACACGCCCAAGTACCATTTCTTACTGAAGTGTAAGCCCAGTACAACTTAGTATCTTTAATAAATGTTTACTAAAAACTTAACAAAAACCAAAAGAAGGTGCTGGCATATATAAGTCCTTTCCCTAAAAGAACTTAGAAGATCCCACCTCATGATGTTTCTGGACTGCTGTGTCACAATCCCTCAACTGCTTTGTCGAGCAATGCATCAGAGTCTCTATTTCTTCTCCACCTTGGTGGACTGTGTCCCCATGAGCCAGGGACCCAAACCAGCCCTTTCTCTTCTACTTCATTGGTGACAGCAAAAGAGTCAACCGATGTGTATTTGCAGCTTAGAATCTATGAGATAAGGGATTAGAAATGAAACACCCATCTTCAGGGCATCCTTCTCTCTTTCTATTCTTCCTCCTTCCCTCCCTCCCTCCCTCCCTCCCTCCCTTCCTTTCTTTTTTTTTTTTTTTTTGGACAGTATCTCACTGAACCTGGTGCTCACCAATTGGCTAGGCTGTGGAGTCAGTGGACCCCTGAGATCCTCCCATCCTATCTCAGCCTTCCTGCAC
Organism: Rattus norvegicus; assembly: GCF_021556685.1. Taxonomy (NCBI): domain Eukaryota; kingdom Metazoa; phylum Chordata; class Mammalia; order Rodentia; family Muridae; genus Rattus; species Rattus norvegicus. The sequence goes on along the minus strand of NC_141550.1, from coordinate 19,606,574 downwards.
TGGAGTGCCCCCCTTGCTTCTCTGTGTGTGCACACATGCTCATATTTCCATAACACTGCACACAGTACACTCATGTGTTATGTGCATGAAATAACTTGTTGGTTCTCGACTTCCACCATGTCGGCATTGGGGTTCAGGCATAACGGCACGTACCTCTACCTTTTATGTGGTCCTGGGGACCTAATCATGAGTCTTTCTGTGTGTGAGCCTCGCTTTATCCATGGAACCATCCTAAGAGAGCTTTTCCTGCTTGGATGGGGCATAGGAAGCCAGCCTGGCTCACAGTGAGACTATTTTTTTTTTAAAAAGCCTTTCATTAAAACTTGATTACTTTCACAACTGTAATTATCAGCCATGTGAATCCATTGCAGGAATATTCATAGCATTAAAGATTGGACACAATTTAAATCCTGCCAGCTCAGGGAAAACAAACCTTTCCATTTTGGAGATTACAGTCCAACGGTGCTGGGTCAAAGTCATTCAGACTGCAGTGGTCTTCTCTTGATCTCTTCAGCTAGGAAGTACTTTCTACAGTTACTGGCCATTAAAAAGATTTTTAAAGCCATTTTAAACTTTGATTTCTTTTCATTGTGGGGTAACGTTTGCATTAAAAAGTGTAAAATCCAGGGGCTGGGGAGATGGCTCAGTGGTTAAGAGCACTGACTGCTCTTCCAGAGGTCGTGAGTTCAAATGTCAGCAACCACATGGTGGCTCACAACCATCCGTAATGGGATCTGATGCCCTCTTCTGGTGTGTCTGAAGACAGCAACAGTGTATTCACATATAGAAAATAAATAAATATATATATATTTTAAAAAGTGTAAGATCCAGTGGTATTTAAGGTAACTAGAGAGCTGTAGAACTGTTTCGACTATCTAGTCCCCAAAACTTTACTGTCCCCAAAAGACAACTGTGCCCTGCTCCCAGGTCTTCAGCGAGATATATTTTGAAAAGTTTTCCCAGAACTCGGAAACCGCTCAGGATAGGCTAAGCGATCAGGCTGCTTGAATGTCATTTTTACCCTCAACTTGGAATCACAGAGCTGTTAATGTAGAGCAGTGTGTCTTGGTCAGGGTTTGTATTCCTGTACAACATCGTGACCAAGAAGCAAGTTGGGGAGGAAAGGGTTTATTCAGCTTACACTTCCACATTGCTGTTCACCAAGGGAAGTCAGGGCTAGAACTCAAGTAGGTCAGGAAGCAGAAGCTGATGCAGAGGCCATGGAGGGATGCTGCTTACTGGCTTGCTTTCCCTGGTTTGCTCAGCTTGCTTTCTTGTAGAACCCAGAACTACCAGCCCAGGGATGGCACCACCCACAATGAGCTGGGTCCTTCCCCCCTTGATCACTAATTGAGAAAATGTCTTACAGCTGGGTCTCATGGAGGCATTTCCTCAAGGGAGGCTCTTTTCTCTGTGATAACTCCAGTGTGTGTCAGGTTGACACACAAAACCAGCCAGTACACCGTGTTTCCCTGTCTGCACTGAGAATAACACTGAACCCCTCTTTATCTTGCAGTCACACCTGTTTAATCTTACATCTGGCTTCTACGATCCATTTCTCTCCCTCCACCACGCAATTCCGATCTTGTGAAAATTCCCATTTGCTCTCATCATTTCATAAATCTCAAATTTGGACCATAATTTTCATAATAAGAGACGAGGCATGAACGTAAATGCGTTTGTGCGCAATGTTTTCATCTTTGTGACATCTAGGGGTCCATGAGTTTAGAATGTAGAAATCCAAAGAAGTAGAGACTTGGTCTCCCACTCACGTGTAAAAGGCGCCACATCTGAACGGGTTTCCATGTCAGTGGTTAAGTTTCACCGAGAAAGGCAAAAGGTTTAAAACGTGTAGTTAGTCTCCATCGTCGCCAGAGGGCAGACCTCAGCAGCTTGAGAGCTGGTACCCAGGATGTTGTCTTGACACTTCGTTGCGCCTCTGAGGACCTGCAGGGGGCGCTGCAGCTCACACCAGCTGCTGGCGTCCGGAGGTTGCTGCGGTTTGGTTCCTCACACCAAGCTTGTAGGAAAGGTTCCTCATTTGAGAGGCTGAGGAAGGGAGGGGCACGCTGCTGTCTTCCTTAAGACACTGGCCTGCTGCAGACACCCGGGAATTTACATTTTTGGAATTAAATTCGGTAATCTGAATTTATCATGGCTACAAAGAATATAATGTCAAAGAAAAAAAATGCATGTTAAAGTTTTCCAGCGGCAGTGTACTTCTCTGAAACTGAAACGCGAAACTGAAAAGGACAAACAGCGGCTGGCTGGGGACAAGGTTGAGTGACCCCGTCAGGACCAGGAAAGTTCTTGCTGTGAGTCCATTTCTGCAGGGATGGCAAGAGATGGGAAGTCTATTTGACAGACCTGATACCCACTTTGGAGTTTTGAAATAGAACTCTGACACATTTGAGCTAAATGCCTTTTCCTAGGGAGCGAGATTCCCAGCTCTGCATTTCACACACTTTTCCTGGTTCTGCAGTTCAGAGGCAGAAACTGGGGAAGATTAGTTACTTGGATTTTTAGGGTTTCTTGAGGTTCAATTGCATCTATAACATATGTGTGAATTGTGTTATTTGTTGGCCTATGAGGCCTATATGCAAGCTATTCTGTTTAATAAGTGAGGCTATTTATTTTTATTTTTATTTTTATTTTTTTTATTCTTTTGGAGACATAGGCAAGCTGGTTTGACACTCTGTAACCCAAGCTGGCCTCAATTTTTTGGTACACTTCCCCCTCAGTCTCCCCAGTACCAGGCATACACTACATTCTCTAAAGGACTTAACACTTTTGAGGAAGTCTTTCTGTTACTTGTTTTAAAAATAAGAAAGCCACAGTTGGGGAAGTTCAAAGTCACTTAGTGAACCCCTGACAGAGGAGAAAATGCCACAAAATGGCTAATCTCCCTTCAGGACTGTTGACAGTGTTCTGGTATCAAACAATGTAGTAACATTCTTCGGAAGAGGGCCAGCAGATGAAAGTCAGGATGCCTACTCACATTTAGATTTCTGGCAAAGAGTAGATACCCTTTAATCACACCCAAAATATCGTGCAGGACATGCATGTTTCCACACCCCCGTAGATAGCTGTAGAGGACGAGATTACTTTCCTCTCCCATCACTAGATTCAGAGTGGGGACTTACAACAGATCAACAAGAGAACCGCATAACAAATTCATTCTTTGTGACATGGGAGACCACAAAGGTCCAAAGAGAGAAACTGTATTTATCTGTGCGCGTGCGTGTGTGTGTGCATGTGTGTGTATATGTGTGTTCGTGCATGTGTGTGTGCATGTGTGTACATGCATGTGTGCATGTGTGTGTATATGTGTGTGCGTGCATGTGTGTGTGTGTGTGTGTGTGTGTGTGTTTCAGTATGAAGGCAACTCTGAGTATCTTCCTCTATCCTGCTCCATTTTTACTCTTTTGAGACAGAATCTCTTCATCAACCTGGAACTTGCTGTTGACTAGCTAGCCAGCGAGCCCCTGATTTCCTCTTGTCTGTCTCTGGGTGAGACGCAGATACAAGAGATTGAACCTCAGGCCCCCAGGCTTGCGCGCTAATTACTTTATCCACGAAGTCCCCTCAGGCACTGGAATACTGTAATCTTGTGAGCACTTGTGCAGAGGTATGAGTGCTCAAAAGGATGAGATCTGAGGTTGATAGGCCGGGAGAGCTCAGACACTTCTCAGTGGCCCTGGGACTTTAGAGAGAAGGATGCTTCTCTTCTCCAGCGTTGGAAGAACACCTATCAAATGAGGGGCTTGAGACTGGCTTCGGGGTGGAAGGGGTCTGGGGGAGAAAGATCTTCCTGCTTATGTTAGTTACTTTATCATTGCAGTGGCCAATTACCTTCTGGGCACAAAGGAGGAGGATTTATTTTGGCTCATGGTTTCATAGGGTCCAGTCCGTATTTACTTGTCTCCATCCTAGCACCAAACACTGGAGCAGAACATCATGTACCAGGAGTAGAGGACAGCTGTTTCCATCACAGAGGCGGCTAGTAAGAACATACACGGATTGTGCGTGGTGGCTTATAATCTTAGTCCAGCACTTGGAAGGCAGAGGCAAGATGCCTGTGAGTTCCAATCCAGCATGATCAACATAGCAAGTTCAGGGTTACACGGTGAGCACCCCCACTAAGACACAGATACACACAGGCACACACAGACACACAGACGCACATAGATACACAGACACACACACACAGAGACAGACAGACAGACAGACAGACAGACACACACACACACACACACACACACACACACAGATCTATACCCTCGGTGACCTAATTTTCTAGCTAGTTCCCACCCCTTAAGTTTCCACCTTACAAAAAAGCTCCACCATTTAGGGGCTGAGCATTCAAATCGCTAATCTATATGGGACGGTTCTCAATCAAACTATTTTTGGTTGCTTTCTTAATGCTAAGATGCTATATTCCGTTGCTATGTCCTGAGCCCCGTCACAATCCTACCTTACACTACGAACCTGGGGGTGAACCCACACTGCTCTAAATTCTACAGTGAGGTCTATGATTAATTTATGTCAGAGAGAGATTTCTGAGAAAGGCAAAGGTTTCCAAAACATACAAAGCCGTGTCACAACTAAAACCATAACACACATAAAGCAAAATCACAAAAGAGAACAGTCGAGTTGGTAACGTGGAATTCTGGGGAGTGGCTATGCGGTGTGTGTTCACTAGTCAGGAGTCACACATATGGGGGCTTCGAAGGCATGGGCAACGGGATAATGAATCAAGTGGGGCTTGTTCTGTTTTGGATGTTGAAGAGTTCTCTAACAGGCTCAAGTGTGGCAAACATGGTGCCCTAGGTTTTGCTCTTTCCCCTGCCCTCTCCCTTGTTTAACTTTTAGACGACATTCCTAAAGCTCGCCCCCAGCCCCCACAGTCTGGTCCCCTCATTTGACCACTGACTCATTTCTGAGACAAAGAAACATAGCCTGGCAATCAAGATTTATTATTTTGCTGTCCTGGCTAATCTGTCAGGACTTAACCAACGAACCTTAGCACAGACTTCCTTTCTTCTTCTTCTTTTTTTTATTTTAAGATTTATTTATTTTATTTATATGTTAGTACACTGTAGTTCTCTTCAGACACTTCAGAAGAGAGCATCCCATTACAGATGGTTGTGAGCCACCATGTGGTTGCTGGGAATTGAACTCAGGACCTCTGGAAGAGCAGTCAGTGCTCTTAACCGCTGAGCCATCTCTCCAGCCCTTCTTTTCTTCTTTAGCCCCCCCTTCCCACTCCTGCAAAACCAAACCAAACCAAACCAAACACCTCCCCATCCCCTCTCCCACCCCACCCCCACTCTCGTTTGTCCCTCTGATATAATAAATCTCCTTTATGCTGAAAATTTGGTGTCTGGGTGTGTTCTCTACTGATTCTGAGGGGTACCCTTACAGATGTGATATATTTCCATGCACTCTTTGTGTATATATTTTGTTGAAAACAAAATGTCTAACAGAGCTGGCTCAGTAGGTGAGGGTGCTTGCCACTAAAGATCTAGGTTTGATCCCTGGAACCCACATGGGAGTAGAAGAAAAGTGACTTTCAATGGTCATCCTCCATGCACATGGTCCCCTGTCAACACCACACACATTAAAATAAATAAAGATACAGAAAGCGTGCCCAGATGCTGGCACAAGACAGACATAGGGAATCCCAGCTCCAGCCTCTTGAATCTCTGGTATCTTCATCTATAGGATGGGAATGTCGACATGTAATTGGTAGCAATCATGTGTGCTTCAAAAAGAAGTTGTGTTGATAACGGTTTTGGGGGTACCAGAGTCTGTAGGAGATGTTATTGATCTCGTCTCTGTGGGGTGAAGTATAGATTGCTTCTGGACTCCCGCATTCTATTAAATAAAACGAGGCCAGGCAGTTTTGCTTCCGTTGGCTGTGTTTTCTCGGCCACATCTGTTTTTTACTAGTGTGTGTTGAAAAACTCAAAGAAGTCACCCGAAACTTTGCACACTTTGAATGTTAGAAGTAAATGGCTGCCCTTCGGGGAAGCAAGTCTGAGCAAGTGGGTGATGCTCGAAAAGAAGTGTGTCAGAACAGAAAGACGGGCTGCTGTTAATGTCACAGCTAGCTTCACAGAGGGGGCAACGCACAGAAAAATCGATGAAGAAAAGGCTCCTGATTGGAACAGGAGACAGTTTGCCATTGACATGCAAAAATGCAGATTCTTCCCCCCTAGTTATACGGTCTCTAGAACTCCACCAAAGAAACAGTATTTTAGCAAAAATTTGAACATCGGTTTTATTATTTATTTATTTGCATCTTCCCGCTTACACTTTAGAAGATAATTATTTATCTGTGTGTGTGTTCCTGTGTGGTCAGAAAACCAATTTTGGGAGTCGTTCCCCCCACCCCCAACTTCTTGTGAGATTTCCAAGGATTGAGTCAAGTTTTCAGGCTTGGTGGTAAGCACCTTAGCTAACTGGTGCGTTTGGCTGACCCTGGTGTGTATTCTACGTTCCCTAAGCTCCTGAGTGTTGTGGGCCACTCCTGAAAACCCAGCACTAGGGAGGTGGAGGACGGCAAGACCCTGCCTGGAAAAGAGAAGGAAACCAGGGATGGCAATCACACAGGTATCTAAACCACTATTGAGGCTGGAGAGGCGGCTCCTGCATTACAGGTTCTTGTTGCTCTAAGTCAGGTTCAATTCCCAGCACCCACATAGCAGCCCATGACTTCCTGTAACTCCAGATCCAGGAGACCCAACACCTTCTGACCCCCACAGGCACCAGACACACAGGTGGTGCACATGCATGCAGCCAGGACACTCTACACAGGAAAAAAAGTCAAGAAACTCAACGCCCACCATGACAAAAGATCAATTGTCATTGACTCGAGAATTGAAATCATGATGGGATATTAAAAATAAACTCTACGTCAGTTACAATGTCGATTCAGAGGAGAGTAAACATTTTTGCAGAAAAAAATTACATTGTATACATCTCACACCAAGAGGTATCATGCCTGGGGAGTATGTTTAAACTCACGAGTAATCTAATAACATAAATCAAAATAATACAGACACATAATTTTACCCTAAAATATACATACTCAGTGTTTCCCATAGCATAGTGAAGAGGGCACCTTAGTTGTAACTGGAATGGCCTTCTGGGAAGTCATTTGTTAGTATGTGCTGTGTTCTTTTTTTTTTAAGATTTATTTATTTATTACCTATAAGTATACTGAAGCTGTCATCAGACATATAAGAGGGCATCAGATCCCAGTACAGATGGTTGTGAGCCACCGTGTGGTTACTGGGATTTGAACTCAGGGCCTCTGGAAAAGCATTCACTCTTTGATTGAACCATCTCTCCAGCCCCTGTGCTAAAAGTTCTAAGCACACGTGTGTTATTCAGCCTTGTAGCTCTATAGATGAGTTTAGATGGTGTTTTAGGTCTCAGTTAACAGGAAACTGTTCTCCATGTCACTTTGCAGGCCTGGACCCACGTTCACAGGGTAGTGTGGATGAATAGCCAGCTTCTATTTGGTTCCATTCCTTTTTCCATTGTCATGTGTGTAGGTGCACATGTGTGCGGATGCACATATGAGTGTATGAAGGCATGTGAAGGCGTGTGAAGGCATGTGAAGGCCGGAGATTAATGTCAGTATCATTTCAGATCTCTCTTCTGCCTTACTCATTGAAGCAGGGGCTCTGAATCAAACCCAGAGCTCACTGATTAAGCTCGTTTTGCTAACCAGCTTGCTCTGGGGATCCCTGTTCCTAACTTCCAAGGAGGCTGGAGTTACAGGCAGGGTGCCACAGCGTTTACTTGGGTTCTGGGAGATTCACACTCTGGTCCTTAAGCTGCCATTGCAGGCTTTTTAGCCACTGACTAATTTCCCAGCCTTCTTGTTTTGCTATTTTTGCAGCACTGGGAGTTGGACACAGAACGAGACCATGCTAGGCAGGAGCTCTACCTCGGGTCTACATCCCCAATCTTCCTTTTCTTTAGTTTGAGACAGGATCTCACTGAGTTGTCCAGACTGGCCTTGGATTTATGATCCTCCTCCCTCTACCTCCATAGCAGCCGGGGTTCCAGGCCTACACCGAGCTGCAGGTAGATGACTGTGAATGTCTGTAATGTATGTCATGTAAATGTCTGTCAATAAGGAAGGTGGGGCAACTGATGTGAATTGGTACAGTAGAAGACACCCTCGTTAAAATTATGTTTACGAAGATTTGAATAAAAACAGAAAGCGCTCACAATGCACAGGCTTTACATTCGTGAAAAAAAAAAAAAGCTGTCTATGAAGTTATCCCAACTCTGAGAAATGTGCTTATAAGAACAATGGGATAAAATGCAGCAAATTATTAACAACTGTGGGCCAGAGAAATAACTCCGTGGGCAAAGGCCCCCATCATCAAGCCTGAAGACTGAAGTTCCAACTCTGAGCCCCACAGGGTGGGAGGAGAGGACTGTCTCCTTCAGGTTGTTCTCTGGAATCCATTCCATGCTGTGGAAGGTGCAGACGTGTGTAAGCATGTTCTCTCTCAACACACACACACACACACACACACACACACACACACACACACACACACCCCGAATAAATGTAGTATAAAATAAACATTAACAAGTGGAGTTCTTTTAGATTGTGGGATTGTAAGTGATTTTTGTTTGTTTTTTTCCTTTACTTTCTTTCTTTGTGTGCCTATTTTCCCTGATGAACACAATCTCTGTCATAATAATTAACAGGGCAGGCTACTGCCTGGGAATTCCTCAGTGTATTTCTGTGTTGGTTATCCATGGACTAACCCGTGTGCAAAGACGAAAAGAGTGCAATGACATCCTGGCGACAAACCATTCATCTCCTCAAAGCCCATAAAGTGCAGCTCACATTGTCTGAAATTGCAGACTTTCACTGTATTTAGAGAGCTCCAGTGGCCTGGGTTAAACAAACAAAATCATGTTTTGCACATTGGTGTGTGAAATGTGTGGAATTTTACGCCCTTGGGAGAGCATGCAATTCGCAGTGTCTATTATTTTTACGTTATCAAACCCATCTTTGTTAATAAGATCTATAATTATTAGGCAGAAAGCATAATGAAGTTGGCTGGGTACAATGGAGGCCAAAGCCAAGTTTTTCCAAGTGTCTGATGATTCCTGGTAACAGCCGATGATTAGAGTCTTGTTATTTTAAAGTAATTTTTATGAAAAAGGAATGCTTGAAGAGCACTATAGATGAATTTATATTGCTTAAAAGTTTTATAGTTCTTCATTCCTTTAGGTCTCTCTCTCTCTCTCTCTCTCTCTCTCTCTCTCTCTCTCTCTCTCTCTCTGAGACAGGTTCTTATTCTGTAGTTCTGTCTCGTCTGAAACTTGCTATGTAGACCAGGCCAACCTCAAATTTATGAAAATCTGCTTGCTTTGGCCCCCTGAGTGATGGGATTAAAAGTATTTGCTTAGCTTGTTTCTTTTCTTGAATGTGTGCGTGTGCGTGTGCGTGTGTGTGTGTGTGTGTGTGTGAAAGAAAGTGTGTGTGCCTGTGTATGTAAGTGTGTATGAGAATGTGTGTTAATGTGTGCATGTGTGAGTGTGTATGAGAGTGTATATATGTGAGTGTATGTGTGTGTGTATGAGTGTGTATTTATGTGAATGTGTGTGTATGTGAGTGTGAGTGTGTGTGTTTGTGTATTTATGTGAATGTGTGTGTATATGAGTGTGAGTGTATGTGTGTGTATGAGTGTGTATTTATGTGAATGTGTGTGTATGTGAGTGTGAGTATATGTGTGTGTTTGTGTGTGTGAATGTGTGTGTATGTGAGTGTATATGTGTATGTAAGTGTGTGTATTTATGTGAACGTGTGTGTGAGTGTATGTGAGCGTGTGTGAGTATGTGAGTATGTGTGTGTAGTCAACCCTGAATATCTTACCCCATCCTGCTCCACGTTACTTTTCTTTTCTTTTTTTTTTTAAATATTCTCAGAATTTTGTGTTTTGTTTTTTTTTTCTTTCTTTTTTCTGTTTTTCGGAGCTGGGGACCGAACTCAGGGCCTTGTGCTCGCTAGGCAAGCGCTCTACCGCTGAGCTAAATCCCCAACCCCTCCACAGTACTTTTCTGAGGCAGGGTCTGAAGGTCAGAGGACAGGATCTGTGGAGGCCGGAGGACCCCTGTGTGGAGCCAGTGCTTTCCCGACCCCTTTCCTGAGCTCCAGGGAGAGAGCTCCAGCTCTCAGGCTTGTGTGGTACGCACCCTCCCTTGCTGAGCTTGCTCACTGGCTCACTTTTCTTGATTCCTTACGAAGTATCTTAAAAGCTCAACTTAAGGAAGGAACCGTTCATTTGACTCCTGGTTTAACAGTCCGTCATGTCAGGGACAATGTCATGACAAGACTGTGAGGTGACTGGTCACACTGTGTCCACAGTCTGGAAGTAGAAAACAGGCAGGAAGTAGGGTCGGGCTATAAAACCTCAGCTCACCCCACTGTGAGATCCCCCTCCTAAAGATGCTACAACTTTCCAAAACAGCGCCACCATCTGGGGACCAAGCATTCAAGCACACAGCCTGTGCGGAACATTTTCCATTTTAATCACAGTGGGGTGGGATCGTAGGTGGGGTTCTAAGTTTCCGTGGGCGGATCTTGGCATAGGCTATAGGTTACATGTAAGACCATTTACAATAATAGATTCAGGTTAAGAAAGGCCAATGGTCAGGCTGGGCAGCCATATATGAGGGAAATATCACAGCTAATTTCCCAAGGTGTTTTTTTTCAGCATATGACGTTTACTTTTCCAAACAGTTTACTATTAATTGAAATGTTCATAAGGCTAACACACACACGCACACACACACACACACACACACACACACACACACACACACACACACACACACCTCACATATCTTCCTCTGTCTTACCAGCACCAGTGCAGGGGACTGAGTGCTGGGATTAAAGGCTTGTGACCAGCTTATCAACTGTAGGAAGATTTTTGTTGTGGTGGTTGCTTTGTCTGTGTAGCCCTGGCTGTCCTCGAACTCACACATCTGCCTGCCTCTACCTCCTGAGTGCAGAAGGCTGAGTGCTGGGATCAGAGGTTTGCCACCATCATGCCTGGCTTTGATAGAGTTTTAAGCAGAATTAAAAAAAAGAGAAAAATTTCAGATTACAGAAACCCCTCCCACCAGAACAAATTTGAGAATTTTTTTTTGTTTACTTTTTATTAGGGTGAAGGTCATTTGTATCTAATTCTTATTATATTACTGGTCAACTGAGTTTACTTAAGTAACATATTTCCTATAACATCATACAGAATATCAAAAATACCATTAATTTGGTGTGCCATCATCATGAAACTGTCAACGAGACACTTTGTACCCTCTGTTTTAATACTGACTCTGGAATCTGTCACTCACGGTGTGGTAGTCTGAATAGAAATGTCCCCCATAGACTCAGGTATTTGAAGAACTCATTTAATGACACTGTTTGGGAAAGTGGTGCTTTCAGCCTTACTACAGGTGTATGTCTCTAAGAATTCATACCGCCAACTCACTTCCTGTTTGCTCTTTTGGATTCCTGTGTGACAAAGTGTCATCAGCCAGCTTCCTGCTCTGGCTGTCTATGGCCACACAACCCTGCCATTACAAGACTCTCCTTCTGGAGCCATAAGACGAGAGGTCATTCTTCCATCAGTCCAGTCGGTCACGGTTTACCACAGCAGCGGATAGTAACTGAAGCATCTCTCAGTTTAGACTAGTCAGATTTGGTGCACACCAGACATGCATGGCCAGAGGCTGGGATAATATAGCAGTGTGGTTCTGTAAGCAATCTCTGTGGTCTGGCTGCTTGCTTTGCAGGTCGTAGTGGTATTGAAGTGTGTCTGTGCTGTGGCCAGTGTTGGGATTGCCTTACCGTGGCTGCCGAGTGGTCTTCTCTCGTCTGATGGACAGATTTCTCTATTCTTTGCCTGTTTACGGACATCTGTTGTTTTTTTTTCCCCTGCAAGGTTTTGGCTATCATAAATGAATCTGTTATGAATATTCATGCGTGAGCCGCATGCATTCGTGCAGATGTATGTTTTCACTCCTCAGAGGGGAATGCTCAAGAATGGAATGGCTGGGTCACCTCGTGCATGTTCAACTTTCTACAACAGTGTCGAGCTTTTCCAAAGCAGCTGCGCCGTCTAACAGTCCCATGAAGCGACAGAAGGGAGCGCTTCATGTCCCCTTTGATACTTGGTGTTGCGAGCCTTTTAAATCTTAATTACACTCATTTGTGGTGCTCGCACATAAGAGTGTGTGCGAGCACAAGTAGCTTAGGGGACAAGTTTGCCAGAGCCACGTCTCTCTTTTCCCCAGGTGGGTCCTGGGACTCGATCTCAGGTCTTTAGGCAGCAATCGCCACCCAGCCCTTATGCCAGGACACTTCTGACTTTTTAGCCGTTTGAGCAGATGTGTAATAAGATAGTGATTTTAATTTTTCTCCCTAGTGACGAATGATCCAAACACCTTCACAAACTCTGTGGCTTTTGTGAGTCACTTCAGTGTGTCCACACCAATCATTTGCCACTTCATTAAGGTGCTTACCATCTTGTCCTAAGAGTGGTTTTTCCATGCTAGATATCAGTCTTGTCGAATATTTTCTGCCAGTCGGTGGCTTGCTTTTATATCTGAGAGAAAAGTTTTAAATTTTGACGGACATACTGACTTTTTCATTTATAGTTTTAATTTTTTATGTGTTAAGACACATAAAAATATTTAGGTAACATTTTTAATATTATAAGGCCAATCTAGGTAAAATATATCCCAGGCCAACCTTGGACCCATAATCCTCCTGGGTAAGCATCTCACCTGAGATTACAGCTATATAAATTTGTTCTATGAATTCCTTTGGAAATCAGGAATTCCCCTTTCTCTTTAAATTTTTATTTTTTGTGTGCATTTGTGTGACTCTGGGCATGTGGGGGGTCATGACATGTGTGTGGAGGTCAGAGGTTGGTTCTTGTTTTTCACCTCGTCGAGACAGGATCTTTCTTGTTTCTGATGCCATGAGCAAGGGAGCTTGCTGTCACTCTTTAAATGATCTGGATTCAATTCTAGAGACCTGCCTTGTGGAATTCTACATATATGACATAGCATGTTATCATACATGTATGACATAGCATGTTATCATACATGTATGACATAGCATGTTATCACACATGTATGACATAGCATGTTGTCTTAGTTAAAGTTTCTATCGCTGTGATGAAGCACCATAATCAAAAGCAACTTGGGGGAGGAAAGGGTTTAGTTTGCTTACACTTACATTATGGGAGGAAGTCAGGACAGGAACCCAAACAGGACAGGAACCTGGAGGCAGGAGCTGATGCAGAGGCCACAGAGGGAGCTGCTTACTGGCTTACTCCTCATGTCTTGCTCAGTCTGCCTTCTTATAGAAGCCAGGACCCCAGTCCAGAGATGACCCAGGCGACAATGGCGGTCATTAATCACTAATTAAGAAAATGTCCCAAGGACTTGCCTACAGTCCAATTTTAGGGGGTCATTTTCTCAACTGAGGTTCCCTCCTCTCAGATGACTCTAGCTTGTGTCAAGTTGACATAAAATCCAGCTGGCTCACATGTGTACACACGCAGCCCCCCACAATCAATCAATAAACAAACAAATACATAAAATGTATTAGATTTTTTTCAAAGGATGAATTAAGCATGGTGGCACATATCTTTGATCTCAGTACTCAGATAGTAGTACTCAGAGGCAGGTAGATGTCTGAGAGTTCAAGGTCAGCCTGGTTTTACCTGGTGAGTTCCAAGCCAGCTAGGGCTACATAGTGAAACCCTGCCTCAAAAAAAAAATTGCAGAGAGATCAAGAAGCAAGATCCAACCATATGTTGTTTACAAGAAACACACAAACTGTCTTGTTAGGGTTTTACTGCTGTGAACAGAGACCGTGACCAAGGCAACTCTCATAAGGACAAAGTTTAATTAGGACTAGCTTAGTGGTTCAGAGGTTCAGTCCATTATCATCAAGGCAGGGGCATGGCAGCATCCAGGCAGGCATGGTGCAGGAGGAACTGAGAGTTCTACATCTTCATCTGAAGGCCACTAGGAGAAGACTGGCTTCCAGGCAGCTGGGATGAGGGTCTTAAAGTCCACAGCCACAGTGACCCACTTCCTCTAAAAAAGCCACACCTACTCCAACAGGGCCACACCTCCTAATAGTGCCACTTCCTGGCCCAGGCATATGCAAACCATGACACTAACAGATAAAAACAAATGGATAGAGGGAAAACTACACTGCACTGACACTACCTGTTAGAAAGTAGCCATAGCTTTACAAACTTTGAAATCAGACTTCAGACCATCGAGAGTTATTAGGGATTTCAACAAAGGAGACTGTCATTCTAAATAGTTTTTCTCATCCTCATAGGTAAGTGTAGCTCCCACCTTTTCTCAACGAAGCTTCTTTGTGCGGGATGTGGCGAGCATTACAGAAGACCACGGCTGATCAAAACACAGCGAACAACTGTGCATGGGGTGCTTGTCCCCCTGAACGCATTTAGGACATGACCCCTACCCTTAAGGTCAGGGAACAGTGAGGAAGAGGGGGCAGAAAAACAGCCAGAGCCAGAGCCAGGGGACCAGGAAGTCGGCTGCAGTTAGAGGACATGACAGCACGGGGTAGGGAGGACCCGGGAGGGGTCTCAGGGAGGACTAGGGAGTAAATACAATCAGAATACATTATATGGAATTCTCAAATTAATGGGAATATTATATGTAACTTTTTTTCAAAAGGGGACATTATCAAAGGATAAAGGTATTGGTTCTCCAAGAAGACATAACAATCCTTAATGTGTATGGCCCATTATAGTAACAGGAGCAAAACAGGGAAGAAAAAAAAAAGCCAATAGAACTACAAGGAGAAACAGTCAATCCACTAATTAAAACCAGAGATTTTAATATATTTCTATTAGTAATTAATAAATACAGCCAGCAGAGGATAAAATAAAAAAATGGTGTTCTCTAGAATCAAGAGAGACGTCAGACAATTGTTATAGTGTAGTAGGTGGCAGAAGGTTTATTATGCGTTTCTCACTGCATCCCAGAGGGTATTAAAAAGTTATGTATTCAAAGATTGAAATCTAATAAAGTGACTTTTATTGCACTGTCGAGAGCATTGTTAGGTGTAACTTTCTCCTGTTTCATTTTCTCCTGGCAAAAGTGTGGTTGTGAGGAACACGGTAACTGCCCGAGTGGTTGGATGGACCTGCCTTGATTTGCATTAAGATGGTTTCTTTTCCACTCACTTGTGCCAACTCGGTGTAAAAGGCGAATAGTGTCTCAGTACTAATATGAATATTCTTACCGTAGGAGCCCTGTAAGAGTTTCAGGAGTAGCTTCTTATCCCAACCTCAGGGGTCTGCGGTCCATACTTTAAGGACAGTGACCTGCATTCCTTGAAGGACTCACTGAGAGTAAGAGAAGGGGAGGCTTAGTTGGGGCTTAGTGGACATGTGTGGGGTCTGGTTGTGTAAACTTAGGTAAACATTCAAATGTGCAAAACAGGGTTCCCTCCTCAATTTTGCTTAAGTAAAAGGTGCCATAGGGGATGGCATTTAGATGGCAAGACCTGCAGAGGGCGCTGTGTGCATGGAAGGAGCTTGAGAAGTTGATTAAGAAGGCGTATAGCATGTAATAATACGATTATTATTGCCTATTAGCTCCAACACTCCAAGAACACTATGCCGGGTGGATTTTGGAGGCTTACACAGAATAGAGAGCTGCTAATTAGACAACCTCACCTTTCAAGGTAAGAGATGATTTAATAGAGCAGATGGTCAACTAATTACAGACTCGGGTCACCATCCATTCATTCAGTGAGAATGGTCAATCTGGTGCTATGTTGGCTCAGGGGACACAACTTTATGTTACCTTTAATTATGGATGCATATGAGTACAAAAAAGAAAGAAAGAAAGAAAGAAAGAAAGAAAGAAAGAAAGAAAGAAAGCAAGCAGACAGTCTTGAAGAGCATCAGACTTGTGTTGGTATTGTCTGTGTTCAAACACAACTTCCTATGCCCTCTGATCTGGTTAATTAGTTCCTAGCAGTTAGGGTTTGGAGAGCAGAGAACAGGGTGGTGGTGGTGAGGTAAACATGGGATTGAAAGATGTGCTTAAATGTTTACTGAATGCGTCTGTCTGTGTGCATGTGTGTATACACATGTATGTGTTCCTATGTAGTCTTATTTTGTACATGTAAACATTGACCCTCGCTGCTATTTCCTATTCTAAATCTCCATCAACTGTTGCTTGGTTTTGGGCAAAGGCTCTTTTATTTCCCCTCTAATACATTACATCCTGACCCCAGTTCCCCTCCCTCCACTCCTTCTAGTCCCTTCTCCAACCTTTCCTCTCCCCCAGATCCCTTCCTCTTCTCCCTCCGAAAAACAAATAAAAAAAACCCAAAATAACAATAAGAAACCCAAACCAACTAGGCTTCTAATGGATATCCACCAAAAGTGGCATACGGTAAGAAGCAATAGGACTAGACACAAACCCTCACATCAAAGCAACCCAGGAGGAGGAAAAGAGTCCCAAGCACAGACAAAAGTGTCAGACACCCCCACTCTCACTGTGGGGAGTCCAACATGAACACCAAGCTATACAATCAAAAGGTATGTGAAGAAATATAGCTCAGACCTGTAGAGGGTCTGTGTTTATCGCTTCAGTCTCTGTGAGCCCCTGTGAGCCCTGCTGAGTTGATTCTGTGGGCCATAATCTCATAGTGTCCTCTTGTCCTCTACTCCTCTGGCTCCTACAAACCCTCCCCCTCTCTTCTGTGGGGTCGCCCTGGCTCTGCATAGTGTTTGGCTGTGGGTCTCTGCATCGGCACCCATCACTTCCCTAGATGACAATTGGACTCAGCATCCATCTATGAGTATTCCAGAATATCGTTAGGAATTGTTTCATGGACTCCCCCTGCCTCCACACCCAATTTTCTTATCATCTACACATTTTACATCCAGTGACCACAGTGACTTTTGAAAGTATAAATCAGATACATGCCTGTTTCCTGCTTTCCAATGACTGAGCATTCTAGATAGAAAAGCCCTTGCAAATCCTTACACTGTGTCACACAGCCCCAGTAGTTGTCTCTTTGACCTCTGCTAACTCTCCTTACTTGATAGCTACAGTCAAGTCACTCTGGCCTTGTGTTCCTATCCCGGGGCCTTTGTGCTCTCTGTTGTTCCTGGAAGGAACACTAGTTACCCAATATTCAGTTTGTTTTTTAGGTTCTAGCAAGTTAGGAGACACTCCTGGGATAGCCTCTCTACGAGCTGCTGTCATTTTGCTTTTTTTGTCTTTTGGTTTTTTTGTCTTTGTTTTTGTTTATGTTTCTTTCACCATAGTCTTTAACGGAAATATGGCTGAACACATAACACAACCCCATCAAACAGTTGTAGATTAATAAATTGGTAGGTGAATTCTGGTTACCTTCCTGTTGCCATGATAAATTCTAACAGAGGAAACTTCAGGGAGGGAAGAATTTTTTTTTTTTTGCCTCACAGTTTTAGGCCATCATAGCAAAGAAATTGAGGCAGGGTTCATGACATTGGAGCACATGGTGAAGGTTCCTTGGTGGGTTAGGATGCAGAGAGCTCAGACCAGAAGCGTAGCTGAAGCAACCCTCTCAGCCTGCTCCTGTATAATGTTCTACCTTTGTCGGCCAGGATCCATCATTCCAAAAACAGTGCCACCAGTTGTGGGAGGGAGACATTAAAACACATGCACCCATGGGATACTTCAAATCCATGTCATGACAGCTCATCCTGAAACTTAATTGGCTCTTGGTCATCTCCTCTTGAAAAAATGGCATCTGGCCTAACTTCAAGAGTCTCTGTAGTCTTTTTTTTTTTTCCCCCCCGGAGCTGGGGACCGAAACCAGGGCCTTGCGCTCACTAGGCAAGCGCTCTACCGCTGAGCTAAATCCCCAACCCCCAGTCTCTGTAGTCTTAAGAGTGCCGACATTACCCAAGTATCTGAAGTCCCAGAGTTCTCCCTGAGACTCAAGGTCTTCTCTTAGTTGTGATCCTTATAAAATGAGAAAGCAAGTTACATACCTCCAATGTACAGTTTCACAGAACAAACATCCTCATGCCAAAGAGGGGCTAACAAAAATAGAGCAAACCAAAACAAAATGGAAACCCGTTAGGGCAAACATTGCATCCTGTAGTTCCATGTCTAGCATCTGGGACTTGTGGCCTTGTGTGTGCTTGTGTAGGCGCCTAGATCCCTGCTCCTTGTAATACATGTGGCCACTTTTGGGCCAGCTCCACTTGTGCCTCCTGTTTTGTCAGTGATATCCCATGTACCTGGCATTTCCAATATCTTGCCATTTCTACTACGACCTTGGTCACCCTTACAGCTTCAGGCACAGCTCTCCCCAGAGATAAACCCAGAGAATCTGTCCTGGCTGCACATTGCCTGGCCTCTGAGATTTTCCTGGAATCTTAGTGCAAGGCCCAGTGACCGGAGGACTCTCGCATTCTGCATGTCTATGCAAACAGCACCACACAGACAACGCTAAGCTTTGCTAGTATCCTGTGATATAGCCTGGCCCCCTTTCTCTTCACAGTGGTCTCTGAATTCCAGCATGGCAGAAACTGAGGCGACACTTGTTTACTGATCAGTGAGCCTCAGGGATCTGCCTGTCTCTGTCTCCTCAGCTCCTAGATTACACGCGCACAGTCTTTGATGTGTGGCTGTTTCTTTTTACGTAGATTCTGAGTATTGAATTCAGGCCCTCAAGCAGTACAGCTGCTGCTTTGCTGGTGAGCTATCTTCCCAACCCCTCTCCCCATCACTCACGAAGTTGTAATAATAGTGATGTTACACCTAGAATTAGATTATCACACACATATCTATCTTACGTCCCATGGGTTGCATGCATCCAACGATATCTATGAATTTGGTCTGACATATTTGTTGATGAGTCACACTGCAATGTCAAAAGTGTAGACACTCCTGATTTGGAGTCCTTATTTTGGGTCAATTCTCCTTCCCTTTCTCCACCTATCCTTTCTCTTTTTTTTTTCTCCCGGAGCTGGGGACCGAACCCAGGGCCCTGTGCTTGCTAGGTAAGCGCTCTACCACTGAGCTAAATCCCCAACCCCCACCTATCCTTTCTCATCCTTCTCTCCCTTCTTCCTCCTCTCCCTCTTCCTTTTCCTCTTTCTTCCTCTCACCATCTTTGTCTCTCTGCCTTATTGTTGGTTAGAGATTTACTCCTTCTGAGAATGTATAGTGAAGATTTAAAATTATATAAAGTACATGGCTTTTTCTTAGAGAGTCGAATGGTATTCTGTGGCCTCAAACTCATAGGTTAAAGTCCTAATACATTAGAATGTGACTTGATAATTAAGAATAATAGTTTTGTTTTGTGCATAGAATTGAGAAAAGTCATACAGAAGATGGGTGACCCCCTAATCCACTGCGACTGTATCTTTATTAAATGTGGACATTTGGATACCGGCACACAGATTGAGAGGGTGCCACATAGAGATGAACACTGGGCTCATAATCTCAGCACTCTTGATTCAAATGCAGGTGGATCTCTGAGTTCAAGGCCAGCTTGTCTACATAGTGAGTTTCAGGCCAGCCAGGGGCACATTATGAAACCTTGCCAGAAGGAAGAGGAGGAAGAAGAGGAGGAGAAGGAGGAGGAAAAGAAGGAGGAAAAGAAAATGGGGATGGAGAAGAGGAGGAAAAAGATTGGGTGCTGCTTCTTTGCATCTTTAACTCAAGGAATGAGAAAGATTCCAGGAAATTGCCAGACACATGATAAAGACATGAAGCGAATTCTTCCCCATGATCCTCAGAAGAAATCACTTCTGACATCCCAACTTTGGACTTTTGGACTTCAGGATGGTAAGGCAATAACTTTCTCTTACACTGTTTAAACCATCTAGTTTGCCGTGACTCTACCAGGTCCTGGTAGAGCATTTAGCATGCACGAGGTTGTGGCTCGATCCTCACACCACATAAGGCCAGGCATGGGGGCACATGAACAATGAGTTGGAGAATCATTCTTGGCTGTAGAACAAGAGCATTTGTGGAGGAATGTCAGGATTCACCTCTTAAAGAAAGAGGGAAAGAATAAAACAGACATCTTATGATCTCCAGGACACAAATATCCCAAGAATTATCACAAAATGTAACCAAAGCTATAATCAAGGTAGGACATCTTTAGGGGGACACAGTGGCAGGAGCCATGCCCATAGACTTCTGGGAAAGCACCAGTGAATGGATGACAATTGCCATCTGACTTGTGAGCAATTTCTAGTTAAGAGAAGAAAGAAAAAGGCAAGTTAGGTACACGGACTAGATTTCGCAATTTCACCTCACATGTAAAGAAAGTATACTCTGATGAAAGGGCATGTGGGAATCACTATCCTCACTTACCCCAAGATTAAGGATTTGAGTTCTGAGAGCCTCTCAGTATATTTCTTAACCCACTGTCAAACTGGGAAAGTGGTGAGAGCATTTTCCCTATAAACTAAATCACAGGTAGAAATGTGATAATCGATAAAAGTACAAGCCCCTGTGGGAAGTGTGGCACAGGGGTCTTCTCTGGGGGAACCTTGATCTCCTTTTCATTATCATGTGGGTATATGGGACATTTTAGGACTCAGAGCTATAAAAAAATATTGGTACAGGGTATACATACCTCATCTGGGAGATGTTTAGTTAGTATGTATGAAGTTATGGCTT
This sequence comes from Rattus norvegicus, assembly GCF_021556685.1. Classification (NCBI taxonomy): domain Eukaryota; kingdom Metazoa; phylum Chordata; class Mammalia; order Rodentia; family Muridae; genus Rattus; species Rattus norvegicus. Next base: position 19,585,823 of record NC_141550.1, on the reverse strand, counting down.
TGATTCTCAGCATCACGTGTAGCACATGCCTACAATGTACACTTGGGAGGTAGAAGCAGGAGGTCAAGGTTATCTTTTGCTACATAGCAAGTTGGAGGCCAGCCTGTCTCAAAACAGCAGCAGCAACAACAATGGCAACAACAACAGCAACAAAAACACACCCCAAAAGTCATTGCCTCTTAATCCGTAAGCAGTTGAGATGGCCACTACTTGTCCCCAGCTGTCCTTCCCCACAGCAGGGAACAGGTGACAGACTGGAATCCCCACAGTTCTGAGTCCCTGTCCCCCCATTGGCTCCCATGGCTGATGACAGAGTGTCCCAGGCTGCTCCTGCAGACCTGCTCTCACAAGTTAGCAGATTTTCTGGTGAATGACTGGCTCAAAGATTTTGCTCCAACCTGACTGAGGTCACCTTGGTACTGGGCTGCTGAGGTGGGATCTGGCTTCTTAGCTGCTCTAGCCTTCTTCCCAGCTCTTCTTACCGCCTTGGGCTCCCCCAGTCTCTATCCCCCTCACTGGCATCTCCTTCCGAGAATCCTGACTAATCCTGTTTTGGCATTGGGGGAGAGAGAATACGAGCTAATGAGGAGCTCATGGACTTGAAACAAGACATCTCCATTATTCACATGATTGTTTATTTCCAGATTAACACAAGCCTTCTAAAGTGCACCGATACTGGCCCCGTTTCAATAAAACCCAAGGGAAGAGGACAGGATTCAGCAAGGGAACCCAGAGGCTCTGTTAGATGCTTTTAGTCTGCAAATTGATCAATGGAAAAGTAACAAAAATCGAAGTATGGCAGACGGGGATACTTCAATAGATTTTAAACAGCCAAGGAAGAATTGGAGAAGAGTCCATGGAGACTGTTTTTACACCCACACAACCTGGCAGATCATTGCTTATACCATCTTGGTTGCAAAAAATACTACAAAAATATGGTTCTTTGAAAACATCTTCTGTCCCTCTATAAATGACATAAGATCCAGAGGCACTTCTGCAAATAATATGTTTTCCGATGCCAGTACATAAATAGCTTGGAGAACTGAGATAATAAGAAAGTTGCCAAGAGTCTTGCTACACTGACAAGAGAAGCAGCCGAGTTGGAACCTGCTCCAGCTTTTGTGGCTGGTCTTGAAATCTAATAGACGGAACACAATGCTGGTTTCACCCACCAGACATGGAGGAGGAGGCTGTTAGCTTTGACGACTGAAGCAAAGGCCAGCTCAGGGTTTTCTCAACTTCCTGGCTCTTTGTCTGAGTTCTTCTTAGGAGACATGTACTTAGGGGACAAGTGATCGATTGATTTGTTCATTTATCGTGTTGGGGATTGATTCCAAGTATTGCACAGGACAGACACTCTACACTCTACAAAAATGTCTGTCCAGTTTGGAAATGATGACCAGATCCAATTCTCACCAGCTTTGAATGATAAACTCATTCATTGCCCAGTGGTCCTCTTGGATTTGACTGTTCTCTCTTGACCTCAGGGTTATTTTTTTGTTTTGTTTTGTTTTGTTCTTTCTGCAAAGACTTGTGAGAAGACCCAAAAACCTTCTCATCATTAAACATCCAAATCCCCAACTTTCTGACTGGATCTTTCTAGTAATTTTGGACTTCCCACTTACCATTTGCAGGTGGGGATGACCTGTTAAGTGCATGTGTTGGTGAGGCCCGCAAGATGACTCAGTGGGTAAAGACACCTAACTGTCCAGCCTGAGGACCCGAGTTCCATCCTTAGCACTCACATGGTGGAAGGAGAGAACCCACTTCTGCAAGTTGTCCTTTGACCTACACACACACACACACACACACACACACACACACACACACACACAGACATACACACACACCACATAGACACACCACATAGACACACTACACAGACACACCACATAGACACACCACATAGACACACCACATAGACACACTACACAGACACACCACACAGACACACCACACAGACACACCACACAGACACACAGAGACACACAAAAACACACACACATACCACAGACACTCACACACACACATACACACACACACACCACACATACACACACCACACACACACCAACACACACCAACACACACACACACACACCAACACACACCAACACACACCAACTCACACACACACCACACATACACACACCACAGACACATACAGACATACACACACACCACACAGACAAACATACACACACATACACATACACACACATACACACACACATACACACATACACACATACACACACATACACACGCACATACACATGCACATACACACATACACACACATACACACACATACACACACACACTACACATACACACACCACAGACACATAGACACACACACACAGACACACTACACAGACACACAGAGACACACAAAAACACACACACAACATACACATACACACATACCACAGACACACACAACACACAGACACACCACACACACACCACACAGACACACCACACAGATACACCATACAGACACACTACACAGACACACAGAGACACACAAAAACACACACACAACATACACATACACACATACCACAGACACACACACACACACACACACACACACACACACACACACACTAACATATCTCTATGTGCAGGGTTAGTTTTGTCCATTGGGTCTTATACACTTCTTAGGCTGCTTCTTGGCATCTGATATTTTTGGTGACATCGCACATAGAAAACTACAAAACTTTTTTATTTTATATATTTGGATGTATATATTTGTATCACACAAACATGTTAAACACCAGTTCTTACAATTCTCCTATGAGTTCTTATGCCCCTCAATTAAACTGCCCATCTGTGACAGTTTCATGTGTGTTTGGTACACTCTGCTTACTGTCACTGTGACCCCCTCTTACCTCCCTGCTTGCTACCTCTGTCATAACCCCTCCTCTCCACCGGTTTTCTTCTCTTATACCTTCTTGTTTTGTGACTCACTGATTTTAACCAGGATATCAGTGTGGCCACACGCTTGGGCCCCACTGAAGCCTTGAGGGCACACATCTGGAACACAACTGATGGCAACCACTGTCCCTCCCCTAGACACCATCAGTTTCCAGTAGTTCAGTGAGGAGGATTAGGGCCCTGTGAGCGCCTTGCTGACACATGGTTGCCTGTTGAGACCTTGTCTTGCTCAGGTCTTGTGCAGGCAACTGCTTTGAGATCATGTTTGCAACATCTGCGCCATTCTCTGAAGATAGTATTTCACAACCCTTCTAGGTCTCTCTGCCTCGTTTAACCTTGATGGCACCTCTTCTACAATGGCCCCTTAGCTTTATAAGGGTTTATAGAAATGTCCTGTTTAGGGATAGCACTCAACTGCTATTTATTCTAAGCATCTTGAGCTGTCATGAACCTCTGTGTTCACTGCCATTGACTGCAAAGAGAAGCTTCCCTGGTCAACCTGAGAGTAACATTTGTTGATGATCATAAACACGTATGTTTAGATTCTACAGCTCAGTGTCATGTTAACTCAACTGAAGAACAGTAGGGCCTTTGGAATAAACATACGACTTTATTATCTGAAAACAATGACAATCTTTGCTTTTTTGAAACCTCTTTAAACTTAAAAAAATTACTGTTCTGGTTTAATGGTCCTGGCTTAATGTTAATATTTAGTGACATCACTAAAACTGCCTTGTTTTTTCCTTCCCCCTTTGTCTTAATTAGGGTTTACTGTTGTGAGCAGACGCCATGACCAAAGCAACTCATAAACATGAGGCTGGCTTACAGGTTCAGAGGGTCAGTCCATTATCATCAAGGTGGGAGCAGGGCAGATCCAGGCAGGCATGGTGCAGGCAGAGCTGAGAATTCTACATCTTCATCTGAAGGCTGCTAGCAGAATGATGGATTCCAGGCAGCTAGGATGACAGTCTTAGAGCTCACACCCACAGTGACACCTACTCCAACAGGGCCACACCTTCTAATAGTGCCACTCCCTGGGCTAAGCATATAAAAACCATCATGTCCTTAATGGAAATACTTTAAGATTTTTATTGTTAATGTGAACTTTCCCCTGAAAATACTGAAAACAGGAAAATATGTGCATGTGTCTGTGTCTGTGTGCACATGCGTGACTGTCTGCCTGTCTGCTTGCCTGCCTGTATGTCTCTCTCTTAGTCTTTCTCCCTCCCATACCCCCCCTCTCTCTCTGTGTGTGTGTGTGTGTGTGATATTTAAGTAAAATGGATGTAGCCAGATTGCTTTCCCTAAAGATGAAACAATTCTCCTTCCTGTCTGTTTTTGCCAGTATTAAGCTTTATACACATAAAAAAATTCCAAACCTCTATTTGCTATATAGGAGGGTATAAAATGAAATCTAGTTATTATTTTAATTTGCATTTTCTGTACTGCTCATAATTTTATCATCCTGTTGGTGATTTGAATTTGCCTTTTTTTTAAAAAAAAAAACTTTTGACTTTTTTCTCATTTTTTTCCAACTTGGAAGAGATTGCTGTTTTGAACAAACCCCATATGTTTTTATTTCTATATTCCTCATTTCTTAAGAATTTTCCCGGGCTGGAGAGATGGCTCAGCCGTTAAAGGCTAGGCTCACAACCAAATATATAAGAATTTTCCCGAGGCTGCACAGTTCCTATCTTCATTGTGAAATTATTGTCCTTAATCTGGCAGTCTGACTTCATTTCCTCACTGAATTCAGCACTTCCTTTGGGAACATGGCATTTTAGATTCTCTAACTCAGTGTTTCTGTTGGCCGTTTCTCATTTCCTACTCTTATTCTAATTGCTCAAGTTTGCAACATTAAATAATAATGTCAATCCCAACCTACATGTCTAGTTCTTGACTTTAATAAAAAATGGTTACAGCATTTTATTATGTAGGATAGTATCTGGTTTTAGAATTTTGGTAATTAGTCTTTATTAAACGCATTTTCTTTTTTGATTGTTTTCAAAGGTTACCAGATACGTTTTACCAATTAAGGTTCTCCATGTATTGGCATAGTCTTTGGTTTTTCCTCTGAATTTGCTCCTACAATAGATTGTGCCAGTAGATTGTGAGTAAACTGGCAGAGCCAATCGTAAAACAGCTGACAAAAGGAAATCAGCTAACAGACCCAGAACCCTAAGTGATGAATCAGAGACCTCACACTCTGACAGGAGGAGGTGATTTCTAGCATAATCTTGTCCTGTCAAAAAGAATTTCCACCTTTTCCAAAGGTGGAGAGGTTTTGGAGGTGTGAAAAGACAGGGGAGTCACAGCTGTCTTACACGATAACCCTGACAGCATGCTTTTATCTTATCAACTCCTTCACAGTGGCGTTAACACAGCCTGTCCTCCAGTCATTATAATGTTATAGCCGCCCATGCATGTTCATATGCTGTACACTATATTCTCCACAGCACCCACAAGGTTGCTATTCCTACTTCACTATTGTCCGACAATGAGGAAAGCCAAGGTTAGGGGAGGCCATTCAGCTAACTGCAGTCATTCAGCATGCAAGCTATGCACGGCAAAGCCTATATGGTGTGCATGCATGGGTGCCTGTGGTGTGAATGTATGTATGAGTTTGTGTGTGTGTATGTGTATGTGTGTGTGTGTATGTGTATGTGTGTGTGGTGTGAATGTGTGTGTGTGTATTATGTGTGTGTGGTGTGAATGTGTATATATGTGTGTGATGTGAATATGTGTGTATGTGTGAGTTTGTGCTAATGTATGTGTGTGATTTTGTGTGTATGTGCGTGTGGTGTGAATTTGTATGTATATGTGAGTTTGTGTGTGTTTGAATGTGTGTATGTGTGTGGTGTGAATGTGGGTGTATGTGTA